>NC_141143.1:153020563-153339936 GCF_053477565.2 Lygodium microphyllum
ATGTCTATCTATGCCTCTCTAATCTAGCTCCATAGAATCAAGTACCCTAATACCATTAAGATCACTACAAGATATAGGCCTTATACCGACGTTAAAAGGGACGAAAATGTAAATAAAGAAAATTTTCCCTGTCATCACAAAAAGCGTCGTTATTGGCGATGCTATAGAACAGTCGGTATTACCATCGTTATCAGCGTCGCTATTTGTGTCAGCGTCGCAAATGCGACGTTGATACCAATGCAAATAACGACACTGATAACGATGCTTTGCGACACTAATAATGATGCCAATAACGACGCATGCAGTAAATTTGTGACGCTAATAGCGATGGTAACAGGGAAAAAAAAAATTGTGGCAAGGCAGTTTGCCATACAAAATAGTTTCTGCACTATGTACAGTGCTCGTGTAAATAAAGACAAAGTGTACTTAAATCATAACACTGATACATGAAACAAATACATGATCGCATAATGAAAGCGATTGGTGCAATCATGGCAAGATATCACTACTATATAGAAAATGTCTACACAGATCACGTGACCAAAAAAGAAGGGTGTGTGAGCTCCAGGGATCCAAGGGCGAGCTATAGATCATCACCATTCGAAAGCTCATCCCGCCGCAAAGAAGCATCAAACGGACTCTGCAAAAAAAGAAATAACTACACATCAGTCCACCATACAATAATGCATTCTAATTAAACATGGTAACTATGAATAAGAAAGATGAGTGACTTACAGGGCCGCAACGTCCATACAAGCAGTCGATCAATGCAGTGAGACCGTGCCTCTCTGCATATATCGAGTCTCAAGGCCGGTTGGATCGCGATTTGTAATGGAGTGCTGCAAAGAAAATAAAATACTAGCTGTTAGAAATATGATTGTCAGTACAAAGGATATTGTAAAAAAATAAGTAAGCAAAACAAAAGAAAAACTTACAAAGTCCTCCAGATATGTCCTGTGGCCACCACTCCCAAGATGATGGACCACTCCGACCTCTAGTCATGCCCTCGCCGCCTCGTGCTGTTGTCTCCATATCTGTGTATGTTAATGTAGAGTACCTTGAACACTCAACATACATCCAGCTAGATTTGTGTAATCTAGTTCATTCCCTTTATGACAATAAAGTTCATTAAGAATTGGTGGACATTTCGATCTATCAATCCTTGAAGACTACGAATGATCTCTTTGGTATCATTGGCTAATGTCACACTAAAAAGAGTAGTCTCTACCAACGGACCACCCCAAGCAAGTTGGATATTGAGATAGAGCTTGAATGTGCCCCATTATTCAAAAGAATAGAATGTACCAATTTTAACTCTCAAGTTTTACAAAGTTACACATAGGTGAGATTAAAGCATGTGGATTGATGGATTGATGGGAAAATCTACCAAATTGATCCCCTAACCAGAAAACCTCTAGTTTTTTAGGAATTAAAAACTTGGTGAAATATGTATGTGAGGTTTAAAGTTGATTGCTTGGTTATACTAGTCCATGTAATGATCAAGTGAAAGTATGTGTTCACAACCTACCAAGAAACTACAAAGAATTATCATGATGCCATCACTGCACATCAAACTTCAAAATAAAATGACTAATAAGAGAAGCAAAGCAATTGAATGAAATTATAACTCAAAAACGCAATCACATTATCACAATGCAAGGTATTGTTCATGACATCAATATCTTGTATGAGAAGAAAAAAGTATAAATTGAGAGACATAAAGAAGATCCACATCAAGAGGAAGGAAAATGATTCAAAAAAACTAAATATAATAAGATAAATAATGCACTAAATGTGAATGTATTTTTGAGAGAGAGAGAGAGAGAGAGAAAGAGAGAGAGAGAGAATGTGTGTGTGTGTGTGTGTGTGTGTGTGTGTGTGTGTGTGTGTGTGTGTGTGTGTGTGTGTGTGTGTGTGTGTGTGTGTGTGTGTGTGTGTGTGTGTGTGTGTGTGTGTGTGTGTGTACATGAATGAGTCTTAAAGTCAAAGCAGCATATATTAGGGTTTTAGTCTCTATCTTATTCATTGAGTTTCAAATCTCTTGTAGTGTTCATGGCTAAAAAAAAGGTAGCAACAAAGAAGCTTCCTCTTAGAGACCCATATCGTGTTCAAGGCAATGGGGCATCTACTAGCTCAAATGCTATCTTTGACAATGGCACTTCAAAGCCTAGCAACAGACCATCCCTTTCTCAACCTAACCTACCTTCCTCAAGCAACTCTAAGAGGGGTCCTCCTCAATATCTGTGACAAGAAATGCAAGTGGAGACCAAGTACAATGGCCATGAGAGAGAAATAAAAAAAGTACTTATGCTCTTTTGATCTCATCATTCCAAATACTAGATTTTGGAGGCTTGTTCGTGAGATTATACAAGATCTTTATAGAACAAAAAGCAGGAGGTGGTCTCTATCATCGGATTAAGATAGACCCAATCACTTCACAAAAGAATATCTCCACACTCAGTAGGAGGCAGTAGAGGGATTTTTGGTAAACTTGATGAGGGATGCTCAATGTTGTGCAACACATGCTAAATGCATTATTGTAACACCCAAGGACTTTCAATTTGTAAGAAATCTCTAGGTAGTAAAAGATGCATTTGTTCCAATGGAATGAATGCGTTTTGTACTATTATGTTGTTAGATACGTGTCCTTCACATGCATAGGACACGTGACTTTATCTAATTGAAAACTATTGTATAAGCTTTGAAGTATAAACAAGTTTGTTGTTTTTGTCTTCACTCTCAACTTAAATGTGAGTCTTCTTACTATATTTTGGCTACAAAATTAAAGTGTTTTTTATGATTGTCAATTTTAACATGAAAAATATGTACAAAATTATCATGTCTTATTGTATGCTATACTCTCGAGAACTTTGTAGAGTCTACATGGATAAGTATTTGCAATGTTAATTCCTTGATTACTAATCCATCCATAATTTTGAATAGGTTTTAAAAATACCTAACCATGTCGAAATGTGATGAAACTTAATGTGTACCCCCCGTAAGGTGCTGCTTGAGAGCATATATTTTTTTATTTGAACAAAAGCTACAAAAGGCAAGAAGGCATTGGTCCAAAGTCTAGCATTTGGGGCTATTTTTCACACACAAAAAAATATGCAAAAAAGAGCTTGGAATGCCCGGGTCCAAAGTCTGGCATGTGTATCCATTAACAGTATAGTTTAATGCATGCATCCACTATATTTTATCATACTAACTTGAATTATGTATGAATTATGTATAATCGCATTGGATGTAATCACACTTTTTCATACTAACATGAAATATGTATGATCGAATTCAAGTTACGTTATCATGTAGACAAGTAACACGCATCTACTTAATTGATTCTTGATTGTGGTAACTAAATGTGCCACGTGTTTGTGTAATCGAGTTGCATTATGCTATTGTGTAAAAATGTACTATGTACTATTGCATGTAAATACATATTAGTACGTCATCTTATTATCACATGGATATATAAATCTAGAATTATTCATATGAAGGAAAGTAGTTTGTATTAAAACCAAATAAGATACAACAAGCTTAGCTGGGAGTCACTAATTAAAAAAACATTTAGGTAGACCCTAAGTAAAGAAACTCAATGTTTCTTTGAGTTCTTTGATGATGGATATGACGGGTATTCAAACACAAACAAGAGTGGTTTCTTTGTCTTGAACACAAGGCGCTTGCCCTTCAACTCTTCTTGTAGGAGAAGTGGATTGGACACCTTGCCAAGCTCACCTAAAGCAATGATTGTGTAGATTTCTCCATCACATGCAAAAGCCTTTTGCCCTTCAGAAGAGCTATCTTCTTCATGCTAGAGTTTTTAGGTATAGTATGAAATGGTGCAAAATTTTTTAACACTTGAATGTTCATTATTGTCTCATCCCCTTTAGGCGAGCACTTCTTATGGTAGACAACCTTGCGTAGGTCTACACACCTTCATCCTCCTTGATGCGATGCAAACTCATCAATGTAAAGCATGTCTTGGATCAAATTTTGCAAACAAAAAGATGATTGCTAATTGACCTAGAGTTATTGGAATGTGATGGAGGAGAGCTATATAGCTCACATTTTTTAGTAAGATTTCATCAATGGCATCCTCTAGACACGATGCACCCCCTGATCAAGTTTTGTTGCAATAGAATATATAGAACTTGGAAAGATTACTTTGTCTAGATCATCCCTGCATCTTCAACTCCTCATTCATTAATAAAGCACTCTTTTGAGTAGAGAAGTCAAGAAATTTCCTCATTGTTGAAATCTTAGGCCTCAATTTGAAAAGGTCATGCTACAAAGCTTCAAAATCGGCATCCGAAATATTATAATCTACCTTAGCTACAACAATGGCCTCCTAGGCAACTATGATATCACTCACTATATCTACACTTGTGACATCATACCTTCGAGCCTCTGCCATTGTTTGTTGCATGCACATCCACATAGCCATAGTTAATTATGTCATCCATAAAATCTCTAATCATATTTGAGAAGAGCTCTTCCTCCATCTCCAAATACTAAAGCACATTAGAGAGTACCAAGTATTGTAGTGCATGCTCTATGCTATGGACCCACATGGGCTAAGCACTTGTTTACCACTTTTTGTTGGTTCCTCCAACATTGCATGCCTAGTAGCTGGTCCAAAGGAACCAATGTGTCTGATCCATTGATAGAGTACGAGTGAGTAGCAAAGGTGTTTACAAAGTCTTTCATAACTTGGAGATTGAGATCCAGCACTAACAAAATATACTTAAGCTTGAAGACATTCAAGAAGACCTTAAAGATCTCATCACATTGGCTAGTAAACCATGTGTTGTAGATCCACTCATTGATCTTGATGCAGGATATAGCCTAAATTACAAAGAGCTACAAAAGCATGCTGACTTAATGTCATCTCCATTTTTTGTTGCTTTCCATAATACATTGAAATTATTGAACTGCATGCGAGTATCTATTGAAATAGGTAGGAGGAATGCGTTGGAGATGAAGAGATGAAAATAGAGTTTGTGAAATGAAACAATGAAACTAAAAGTAGACTACATCTATCATAAAAACCCTAAATTTTAAAACAAAAAGGGGTTATTCACACATGATCTCAACTAATGTCTTTAAAAAGTTAATATGTGTGTATCAATGTCCCAATGTGACATTTATTTACTATATCAACTCATCCCATATGTGAACTCTCTCTTTCTCCCCTCTTTCCTTGGCACATGTTTGTGCATGTAAGCATTGTATTTCAAAAAATATATAAACGTATTTTTAAAAAATCAATGCATAAAGTGGAAGAATATACAAGTAGTATATCAACTAATTTTAGAGGGGAGGTGCATTCCTCGCCAACCCCTTAGTGGGTATTAGTGCGTATGCTTCTTATTTCAAATTAAAAATACACATAATACACATTGAAAAAATAAAATTAGTAGAGGTATCTCGTCTTTCTTGATGGACATTCAAGTATGCATACTTTTGTTAAAAATAAGAATACATGTAAACATCTTCAAATATTTTTGAACAATGTGTAGAGCATATTACAAGTTGGGAAATAACAAACCCTTACAAGATTGCAAGCATAGGATATTGTTGCAAAGTACTAGTTAGAATTCTTAAAATTATAATAATTGGTAATACAACATGTGGAGTTGGGATATATAAGAAGACTCCACAATTTCTAAGATATGTGGAGCCATATGCTTTCCACTAGTAATTTTACTTTGAGCTTGGCTTTGAATATTTCTTTCTACCATCTAATTTGAAATTGGATGTTAGAAAGTAGATTCTCCATTAACATCACAATTTCTCATTAGGGGAGATTTGGACTCAAGTTTGGGCCTTGTAAGAAATTCCACCTTAGCATAGAGAGAGGTAATTCAAAAAACAATAAAAATGGATAAAAATTAAAAAAATTAAATTTTTAATTTTTTTTCCCAAATACACAAATTAGTTCGTAGCCTTTAAGTTTTCAATTAGCCTTAATTAAGGGTTTAAAGGTCAGTGCTTAGAATTAAGTGCCTAGTGCTCAAAACTTGACGGCTCATATCTGAATCCATTAGAATTAATGACAGTCTCTTTTTATCAAAATACGAGTCAAAAGTCTACGTGAAGCCCTAAGTTATGCATGGCACATTATGTTTGGAAAATTTTCATGTATTCTCTCTCATTTTCTTGAAAGCAACTTCACAAATATTGCAAATAAGGATGGATGAAGCTGAATCAACATCACAAACAAAGATGGTTGGGGCAGAATCATCATGAATGGAGATAGCTGGGGTGGAATCAATATCACAAAGGGAGATGATGGTGTCCAAATCATCATCAAAGAGATATAGGAGAGAGGCATATCACCCCCATGTCAAGCTTGATCGCGAGTATGAGTCATTAAGTAAGAAAAAAAAACCATGTCTCGTGTCTTCTACATCCAAAGAACTTTGTAGGTTGCAAGGAAAGAGGAATTTAAGATCTATGGGCTTATGGGAAATTGTATCCAAAAGATCCTTTGCATAACTCTATGCCTCCATTCAGGGATATTACATTCTTAGTAAGCTTTGTTGGAAATGGCTATAATGGCCTCTTAGGATACACTCAGCATTTGGATGACATTAGCAATATACACAAGTTAGAAAGAGATTTGTTAGAGAAGGAGAATGCCTCTTTGAGGCAAACATTAGAGAAATGTAAGCACAAATTATTGTAGAACAAGGAGACTATTTTAGAGTTGGAGAAACAAAGAGATCAATCGAGGCTTAAAGAAACAATATTGGCAGTTCGCAAACGATGTAGGAAACTTTGCAATATTCAATACACGAATCTACGAAGAGGTGGTATTAAGAAAATAATACATGCAATGAAGTAAGTAAGCTCTTTGTTACCTTTTTCACAATCTCATAAAGTATTTGTAAAATAATTTATGATAACTGAACATTTTTTATTGTGAATACATGGATATTCTACAATCCAATGAAGAAACGACTTCAAGCATGAAGGCATATCAATTGAACACTTTAAAATGCTTCTAAACAAGGAAGCTATTAAAGAAATCTTGAAGGATCCAAAGTATTGAAATCTTTCAAAACAAGAGATTGAGATTTTCCTAAGAGGGAGTCAACTTAGCTCAAGTGATATGCAAGCTTTGTTGGATGAGGCAGGTATATCTAGCAAGGGATACATAGCTATTTACAAATATCTTTACAAGAAGATGAAGGAATCTAAGCTGTAAGGATCGATATTGCCAGACCCAACATCACTCAAAAGAATGCCAAAACAAGTCTCATCAAGTTCTACAACTCCTGGGAGCTCCATTTCATATTGAAGATATGTATCATTTAGCACCAAGGCAATTGATGATTTACAAAAAATACAACAATATATTTTACAACTTGGAGGTTCTACAGTCATACTCTATTCAATTATTTGAGGTGACTCTGGATTAATATGATGGTCTCCTAAAATTTGTACTCAAGCTTGATGAGTGCCAGATTGTGAAGGATAAAAAGCTAGAACCGATCACAATTACCCTAATGAATAGGACACTCGATCCAACAATTTCAATGCACAATCCAAAATGGTTTAGTGTCTAGTCAGAGAATAAGTTATTCTCTTTGGGGTCCTTTGAGATGAATAATATATTTTAAATTGGATGTTTACTTATGCTAATATTGTTGATGTGTCACATGCTTATTATATGTATGTATTCCAAGTTATGTCAGAGAATTTTGAAACCTTGCATTGCATTTTCCACAATACAAATATACCCCAAATCATTAGTAAGAAAAGGAATGAGAGAATCTTGGATGTGAAAGGATTTGGAAGATTCAAAGTAGAGTGCATCTATCAGGTGATTTGAAGACCCTAAATTGCATGTACAATGTCTCAAAAGGGGCCAATTCGAAGAGCCCATGCATATATTACATGCATGTGCTGCAAAGGAACTTAACAAAAGGAATTGGCAAAAGGCACCCAATAGGTACCTCAAAGATCCAAGTTTGAGAGCAGTTTTAGATATTTCCTTGTCTCGAGTCCATATCTACATAATGCATGGCCTGAGTAGGATCATTGAGAAATTAATTTTCTTGTGTATATATTTTTCTTGGACAATGCAATCTAGGTCTACATAGGCCAAGGCAATTGAAGCACTTGAGAAGGCATTATCAGACATTGGTTTGTATGGTGGAAATGTGAAGATTGAAAGGGACGAGAAAATGTCAAAAGGATAGTCAAGACATGCCAAAGAAACTCTCCATTGGGGTGTGAAAGCATAGATATTTTTATCTCCACCACCCTTTGATAATCCTAGTTAAGTAAAATATTCCACTCAAAGAATTTAATTCAACATGTGGAAGTGCATCTACAATGCGACAATTATGCAAGGCCAATGTTTAGAAGTTTTTAGATACAATCTTTAAGTTTTGTGACATGCACGCATGGAACTCAGATGACTACCAAGTCTTTGAAATAGCATTGGATGCATTTAAAAAGTCAATGGTTAGTGCATGTACATATCAACACATTACCAACTACATGGTACGTTATCTTCATAATATCTGATAAAGTATAATTGCTTAATCACAGGTGCATGAAGCACTAATATGGCATCCTTTCTTATGATTTGATAGCATATTATATATAATAACACCCCTTGTTTTATCAAGGAATATGATAGTTTATCAGTATTGTCAAATTAAGGTATTATACCAATGGACATACAGAATGCTTGTCCATAGAGCTAATAGAAACGAAGCACAAAGAACATCTAAAATCAACAAAGAAATGCAAAATTTGGAGAGACAAAGAAGAAAATAATCATGGGAGAATTCTGATGCATCAATCAAACATACTATGTGGCGATAAACTAGACAAAGGTAAGGGAAAACTTGGATACCCATAACCAATAGTTCCTCGTAAACACACATATATTCAGGAGTAACTTACCCGAGATTGGGATCCTTGATCCCACTCATCAGTTTGAATGATGCGTACACTAAGTGGTATTTGACATGTAGTTTCTGGAAACCACGGCCTTGACAAAAAATTCTCATAGCTTCCTATTTCTCCAAAAACATTATCTTGACTGTGTTCCACTTAATAGAATACCCTCCAAGATATCTCCATAGGGTCTTCAATGTAAAAAGAGGGAACTCTACATTGTCCCTTGAGAACTTGTGGTGGAATGCAATGAACCGCAAAAAGGTGAGGTTAATGAAATCATCTTCGTACACAACTAGATGAAAAATAGCAAACATACCTAGTGAGGCTTAGGAAATTTTTAATGGAAATCAACATGGTATCCAAATGAAAATAGATTGTGAAACAAATCTTCTGATTTTCATTTGAAATAAGAAACTCATTACTCCATATTTGAATGGATGATTGGCCAATTTGCAAGGACTTAGGAGTCGTCCTTGTTTGATCTACCCAAGTGAGAAACATTCAATTTATTTTATGTTGCATCAAACTCTTCCTCTCTGAAGGAATGGATGACTCGTATTGGAGTGCATCCTTGTATATCATAGGCAAAGTCTTTGTTGCTGCAAAGAGGTATTCTGTTTCATTGACATTTGAATCCACAAGCTGATACTTATCCTAATATGGTACAATAAGATTAGAATCTATTTCTAGATTTTGTGTATCAATGGTGGCTACGCAATAGTCCTCCCTGATGTTAAAAGGGCCTAGATATTCAAACAGGAGAACATACTGACTTTTACCAATAGGGAAGGAGGGGAGCAAAGCCGTGGGAACTTCACCAACATCCTCCTCATCCTTTTGCTCAACAATAGAACCCACCACCTCTGTTTTCTCCCTTCTCAAAGCTTCAACATTGAGTTGAGCACTTTGCTCCCTCCACATCTACTAGTTGTGAAACCTCTTGCACTCCCTCTATCTCCACTTCACAAGGCTACTGTGAATTTTCTAGGTCTTGGACAAGCTCTTTTCCTTCTTCTATTAGCAACACATGCAGAAAGCAGACAAACCCATGAAAGTACTCCACGAGACAATACTTCTGATTGTGTGTAGGGAACTATAGATATGCCTCTTCATGCCCTCAAGAACCCTTAGCACTACCCTATAGAACCTTTTCCTTTGGGGCTTATCAACAAAGGCATCATTCATGTGAACATACTACATGCCCTTCGATAGGAACCTCTCTAGTAGACGTCCGCTCCAAAAAAGTGGCCTCATGTTTCTTGAGGTAGACTCACAAGGCCTTGATCCATTCCTTCATAGAAGCAATGATAAAAAATACATGGGATGCTTGTGGTAGTAGATGCTCTTGTCCCACTCAACCAAGGAAATCTACAAGCATCTCCTCAGGACTGTGTCCACTCCTCTTAGGTTCTTGTGTCAAAGCGCTAGGAGTGCCTTCAATACTAGCAGCCTCTTATGCCAAAGCATTGACTAGCTTCACTCCTTGCACGCTCAAGAGTCCCCTCCATATGTTGGACCTGTGTAGCATCCATATCTACAAACACAATTATATGAGAAATATCAACCGGCAAACCGGGACCCAAACAACACCTTGGGGGGGGGGGGGGGGGGGGGGGCGGAACCTTGAGGCCCCCCCTTGTGTGGTGGGGGTCCTTAACGATTTGGGGCGGGGTAGACCTGCACAATGTGAGGGGGGTGGGGTCCAAAATATTGAGGCACCCCCTTGAGTTGTGTGGGTCCTTGGTGGTCTAGGGTGGGGACGGGAAAAACTAGTATAACACAAGGGGGGATTCAAATCTTGAGCCCCCCTTTCTTGCATTGTGCTAGTCCTTGGTGGTTGTTTTTTGAAACACTACACAATCCGAGGGGGGGGGGGCTTCAAAATCTCGAGGCCCTCCTCTCGCATTGTGCTAGTCCTTGTTTTGGGACAAGGGGACTTCACAATGCGAGGGGGGGTTCAAAATATGAAGGACCTCCTCTCGCGTTGTGTTGGTCCTTGGTGGTTGTTTTGGGGGGGGGGTCACACAACGTGAGGGGGGGATGGCCTCAAGATTTTGAAACCCCCTTCCTCACGTTTTAAATTTCCAATGACCAGGGGAGGGGGATGGGGCAAGCTACTATATCAAAACAATAGAAGCCCAAAAGAGAGGACAATGGAGGCTGCACCTTAGGACAGAGAGCGAGAACGGACCTTCAATGAGGGAGTGAGTGAGCATAAAAATAGGGGAGTGAATCTACTCTTGGCTTGGCTCTTTATAGCCTCGGGTATTGCACACGTGGTGACTACGTGTGCATTCACTTGTGGCACGTGCAAGGAGCCTTGCTGGTGGACACGTGGTGCCTCACTCATTTCTTCACATGCAAAGAGACCACGGTGGTGAACACATGGCATCAAATTTTAATTCTCACATGTGTAGGCATATGTTCTTGTTGAGATGGCATCGAGTAACATTAGCACACATAAGCGTCATATATAGCAAAAATATTGAGAGTTGATTGATTTTTCACTTTGCACATTGCAAGCCTCTCAAACCTCTCGAACCTTCATAGCACGTTGCAAGCCTCTCAAACCTCCATAGCTCTTGGAACCTCAGCTTGGAACTCATTTACGGTGGTGAGTCTCTCCCCCTTTGAAGCCCGGACAATGCAATATGCCTGTAATGAGCTACAAGAGCACCCTCCCTCGCATTGTGCTGGCTCAAGTCCTGCCCAACATGAGGTCCTGCACAACACAAGGGGGGATGTGGAAAAATCTCAACGCATCCCCCTTGTGTCGTGCCATCTCCCTTGGTAGGAGCTGCACAACATGAGGGGGATCCTCCAAATCTTGCAAACCCTTGCTCTTGCATTGTGCAGTCCTCCCCCACCCCGTTGGAAGTTACACAATGCGAGGGGTAGGCCTCCTATGCTGTGACTCTTCCCTCATGTTGTGCGGTTTTCCCCAGCCGTTGGGAGCTGCACAATGTGAGGGCGGGGGCCTCCTAATGTGGCGGCCCCCCAGCCTTACATTGTGCAGTTTCCTGTAGCCCCGCATACCTTGAGGGGGGGGGGGGGGGGGGACTACTAATATTGGGACCCCCCTTTGCATTGTGACGTCCTTGGAACCACACAATATGGGGAGGGGGGGCTCCTAATTTTCAGACCCCCCCTCATGTTTTGCGGTCCCCATGACTGCACAATGCAAGGGGGGGACCTCCTAATTTTGGGACTCCCCTCCCTTGTGTTGTGTGGGTTCGGTCTCTTTTATCTCATTTCTCTAGTTTTTTGCCCTTTCCTCTCATTGGGAGTTCTAATACTATGTTTGTACTCTTTTGTAGACATGGCCAGAACAAAGCAGACTGCGAGGGTAGTAGCATCCAGAGACCCACACATTGCACAACAAGGAGCATCCTCTAGGCAGAATGTTTAGGTTGATGCATCGGCCCCTAGCCCAAGCTTGCAACAAGGATCTAGTTCCAGGAAGAGGATGAATCCCTTGTAGACTAGAGCTTGTTGTAAGCGGTACTAGCAACATGCCACAGTCCTTAAAGAGCTAAGGAGGATCATGAACTGCCATGAGCCTGCAATTGCGAAGATACCATTTACCATGATTATTAAAGTATATGTGAGACAAACAACCCAGACTTGTGTTGGCATGCCTCAGTACTGGATTGCCTGCATAAAGCTGTCGAAGGACTTTATGGTAGAAATTTTTTAGGACTCCTCCATTTTGGCAACTCATGTCCATAGGGTGACAGTGATGCATAGGGACTTCACATCCCTCAGGTTACTTAGGTTCAGGTACGACAAGTTGTTGGTCATCCCATAAGGCATTACAAACAGGAAGATGGAGGGAAGTTTAGAGATCCCTCCCCTCAGAAAGAGCGAGGAGGTGAGGGTGACTGATGTCACACCCTCACATTCCCACAACATGAGGCTAAATGCCCAAAAGGTTGCCCAAGAAGAAAGGGAGGCTCATGGGATGGAAGCCAGGGAGACAAAGGTTGAGAGAGATACCATGCAAAAAAGAGAGATGCATATTATCATGCACACCGACAATCGTGAGGCACTTGAGATGTTGGGTCCATTTTTTGATGTTGTGTTGCCTCTAAGAAGGCCACACTAGGTAGCTCAATGCTATGCGCTTTAGTGAGGAGGATATTCGAGTCCTCTCAAACCTTTAAAAGGAGGTCAATGATCATGTAATGACCGTAGTCTTAAGGTGTTGTGAAACTTTGAAAATTTTGCATGTTTTATCGTATGCATATGGCCTAAATCTTACTATTTATTTTCTTTTGCAACTTAATTCTTATAAACCTTCCCTCTGATGTTCAAAGATTTTCATAATAGATTCTCTCCTATCAACAGTTTTGACCTAGGAGAGAACATTGTATCTGGACATGTGTCTGTGGTACTGAGATTGCAATTTGGATCTCGTACAGCATCTGGCTATGGCATACCATGAAAGGTAAGGCCTTTTTGGTATGTTTCTTTTAAGTTATCTCAAATTGCCAAACTTTATTGTCCTCTTTGCCTTGTAGATCTCATTGGAGCTTGATTGTTTATGATATTCCCACACCACTATAGAGATGCTTTCTAGCCAACTCAATTGAAGGATACCATGACAATGTGAAGCAGTAAGTTCCATGAGAGGGAGAGAAAGAAAAGAATTAACTGTGTTTTCCTTTACCAAAACATTTCTTTGGAAAAGCTAGTAAAGGGCTTCAAGGTAGTGGTTCAAGACCATGAAATGTTGGACAACACAAGCATTCTTCTTTGCAAAGTTCCAAAGCACGGTGACGGCCATAGCTGTGCATGGAGAGTTTGCTACAATATGCAAAACTGCTCCTAGAACATCCATTTGGGCAACAAACGGGCGATGTAAGTTTACTTTTTGTTAATTTAACCCCACATAGCCTTAACAATTTTATACTTAGTCTCATTTCTATGATTTTATACAGAGTGAGCACTTAGCAGCTTATATAGATGATGACCTCTTTTGTTTAGAGAAGAGATTGTTGAAAATCTACTCAATTGCGCTTCTCATCGAAATCTCTCAATACCACCACATATGACCCTCTAGCTCCACGCCCAGAACCTCAAGGCGGAATGCCATCTCCCCATCCCAATGCCATTGACTTAGATGATGAGCACTCAACTGAGGACATTGACTATTAGAACAATTCTGATATAGAGAGGATGCAAAGATTGTAAATATGCCAAAATTATAGTATTCAAATCTATTGCCCTCTTGTACATAATCCAGAGATTTTGTAATCAAATTGCCATAATTGGAAATGAAATTCAAATAGTTTTTGTATCACTTTTCGTACTTCTTACAATTTTGCATATGTATTTCCATTTGTACTAGTTGAGGCAAGAGGAAAACTTGTGTAGTATGGATGTCGTTACATAAATTATTTCTCTCTTTTCTTTGGGGCACCTACATATAAGGTTCACCTTGATTCATATTATTTGCAAACAGAAAAAATGTATCTTAGACAATGTACTACACTTTTGGATTACATATTCTGTTTACCTTCTTGTAACCATTGCACTTGAACAAATAAGAAACATAGATATTTAGGTCCTCATTCGTTAAGTCCATTCACACTTGATGTAAAGAGACATTTTCCCTTATGGCTGAGCATTGTTAAGAGCTCATTCTCCAACCAAACCTCCAACATCATCACAGGATTATCAACATCATCTTGTAAGTCTTGATCAATTGCCACGATCTTTCCATTTACATAATGCCATCTCGTGTAATATAAAGTCAGAATAAAATTTTGTGGTGCAATCATATATTTGCAAACAATAGATTTCCGTTCCACATTGGACATAATCCCACACACTTCTTTTATAACCTAGCTCTCTGACGACCCAAGAAGTCTAAACATTTCTCCAATTTGCATATGAACATTGATGTTGTTTTTTGAACTTCCTCATCATTAAAAAAATCCACAAAAACATGTAATGGCATGAAGATTGTGATCTTCACCTATGTGCTAGCTACATTAGGCCCGTAGATATCTTTGAATATCTACACAAATCTTTAATCTATAAGCTGTACATATTTTTGCTATCCAACTCTGGGAGTGGAAGAGGGTTGAGAGATCTAAATCTTGTCATGCTTAATGGTGCATTGTAAAAATTTTCATTAAAAAAAACCCCATCCTTGGCCAATGACATGTTAGAGGTTGCTTTGTACAGCTGCTTGCCAGTAGAGCCGTGAATAGCATTAAAGATTCCAAGTATGTTTTCCATAGATTGCTAATCTTCAAGGTTTGATGTATTATATATCTACAACCCTAAATAGACTTCAGTAAATTCCTAAAACATAAAAACTCGGTTTCAAGTCTATTGAATTATTTTGAACTTATAGTTTAGTCTATGGTGTGGCACATCAATAAGCCAGTTCTGCAAACACAGTTTTGAGTGCATATACACATGTTCTATAAGCATCTCCTTGATTTTTTCCCCCAATTCTTTGACCTTGAAATCCTTGACTCGTTCGTTGTAGATGTCCATGAATTCATTTCCAGGTCCTCTTCTCTTTCTTGTTTGCAACATTACCCAACTACCAATAGAGATGGTAGTAAGAGTCCATCTATTGTTGTCAAGATCAAAATTGTTGTAGATTGTGATTGCTCTGATAGAAGATGAGGGATGTCGAGGACGTGAGGCTTCCATCATTGACATAGAAGATAAAGCAAAAGAAGACGTTGAGTGAAAAGAGAGAATAGAATAGAAAATGTTGTGCAAAAATAAAGGGATAACAAGCACTTTGTTGAACTCTTTGAGTTTTTTGGAAAAAAGGGAGGGATACTACACTGGAGGGAAAAATTTTGGGTGTATTATTCAATAATTTCAAGAAAATGATTGGGATACTACAAGGTTGTACGGGACTGACAAGAAATGTCTCCATCTACTATCTTTAATTGTGCCAATACCTCTTGTTTCTTGTGCCTCCACAAAATTTGGCTCCAAAAATACCTAAAAATGTTTCTTTTCAAAAAACTATAAAAACGAGATAAAATATTTAAAAATTGGAAAAACTCTAGTTTGTTGTAATGGTAGCTCTCCTTTTATTGGTTAAGAGCCTTTCTCTCTCTAAAACTAAAAGGCCCAAACTTGAGTCCAAATCTCCCCTAATGTGACACATTATACTTAAGGGCTAATTGTCCTCCATCTACAATACTTGGGGCTCATGACTCTCTCAAATGATAGTAGCATCTATAGTTGCATTATCACGTGTGTCTTGGTCAAGGCATAACCATTCACCCTTCAGCATCCTTTATCTACTATACTTGAATAATGAGCATAAAGTTTGGTGCATAACAAAGTACTTGTATTTGGAAAGGAAAGGTAGCTAAATAACAATGTGCTTTGATATATCTCTCATTTGTAGATACTTTGATAGATTTTTCCTGTTACACACTTCCATTGAGAGAATCTTGGTTCTTCTCTCTAGCATTATGATCTAAGCAATTCATGTAAATAAGTATATGCTAAAGACTAAATTATAATAATTTAAATAGAGATAAATAATTACGATTATGTCATACAAATCAACCATTGCATCAAGAGGTATCAACCCTTTTGTAATGAGACCCACACATCGAAACAAAAACGCATATCCTTATGTATAAAAATAGAAATGTAGATTGAATTTTATACCGTCACATTGTTTAGCATGTTTACACATAATAGAATGAAATGAACAGCATATAAATACCCAAAAAAAATCAATCTTTTAGAACGAGAATTCATTGTATTATATAGGCTTTGTCTCATTGACTCAATACATTGCATAAATACATAGGTTATACACAATAATAGTTAGAGGGATGCACCCAAATGGCATGCAAATCCAAATGGGAACTTTTGATGGGCAACTAAGATGTTATATGAATTAGTACATTATGTAATATATGGGTAGTATAACGCGAGTTATAGGACTAACAACCAAATGACATGTAGATCCAAATTGGTCGAAGGTATTGACACTTCAAAGATTTTTCTATACCTCAATCTCCAAAACACCCAATCCATATGGCACAAAAGTTGAACTCGCCACAGCAAAGTGGATTGAAAGTCACATGCTTCACTTAAACCCTATATTACACCTATATGTTGGCAAAATATATTATCTCAATAAAAATGAAAAATAACTACTCAAACACATGAGTTATGGCAACACAAATGTAGGGAAATTTTACTTATAAAACAATTTACAAAAAACAAGATGGAATATATGGTTTGCCCTATATTGATCACTAGAAGAACACTTGATTATATAGCTATCATCATTAAAACCTATTGAAAATGATGAATATTGAAAAACATCAATTCCTCATAAGCAAAAATATCTAATCAGTCATATAAATTTTGGCAACATATAAGAGGGAAATTTTACCTATACATTGTTTTGTAGAAAAGAAGTGAGAATCTTTGGCACTCTACTCTTCATTGATTTCTACAATAACAACCGATTCTAAAATTAAAATCAATATCAAATCCTGTTGTACAAATAATAGAAAAGAGCGCGCACACACACACAAGTACCTATGCAAACTTGCCCAAATTGATCTCTATAAGAAGATAATACCAAGAGTTAAAATTAACATACAACTCTATTGAAAAATGGTGATCGATAAAAACCCAAGTATTGAGGGAGAGAGAGACAATGCACCTATGCAGTCTTGGCCAGAATGATCTCTCTAAGAAGACAACATCATGAGTTAAAAATAATTTCAAACTCTACAAAAAAGAAGTAGGAAACACACACACACAGAGATGCACCTATGCCTTTGACCCAAAATAGTCTCTGCATGAGAACAACAACAAGATCTAGAACCTACATGAAACAAATAATGAGAAATGAGAGAGAGAGAGAGAGAGAGAGAGAGAGAGAGAGAGAGAGAGAGAAGCACCTATGCCTTTGACCCAAAATAGAATTTGCATGAGAACAACAACAAGAACTAGAACCTACATGAAACAAATAATGAGAAACCATTGAGAGAGAGAGAGAGAGAGAGAGAGGAGTACCTATGCCTCATATCCAAAATGATATCTACAAGAATAAAATATTTAGAGTCAAAATTGACATCAAAACCTACTTTAAAAATATCATAAAAGAGAAAACACAGAGAGAGACTTGCACCTGTGTTTTGTCCAAAATCTATAATTGTATGGAGAAGAAATTGCTAAGGTAAGTTAAGAGATTAAAACAATGATTACTCTCTCCATAGGGCTTCAATGGCAATGAAAATTCACCTGAATGGAGAGGAGATGAAAAGTGGTCTACTGCTCAATTTTTGGGCCAAACTAATTTCATAAGAGAGAAGAAAATAAAAATTAAAAAATTTCCAAAAAAGAGGGAAAAAGTATGAGACCAAAGAAACTCAAAATTCGTGCACTATTGATTCTCTCCTTTTTAAAATCTCCAATATCCCGTTTTTAAACCAAAAACCCAAGATTTGGAGAGAGAATATTCATTCTCCATAGATGTCAACATCTAGCCTTCCTATTGGACAATCCAAAAGGCCCATATGTTAATATAATCATGCACTTTGTTTGAGTCCATGTCGATAAGGATAAAGTCTACTTGGAGGGTAAGAGCATAGTCTAGAGATAAAATAAGATGTGCATGACCTATATTTTAGCAAAAGCCTTATATGTGAAATTCACCATAGGGAGTGGCTTCCAATTGGCCACTTTGGTCTTCATGGGAGACTTAGGCACCATTTTAATCATTCACTAGTTGAATAGCATGATGCCTGACCTTCTATAAGGTGGTTCAGCATGGCTAGCAAATCAGTTGAGCAATTGTCTCACATCCACTAAAACACTTCTCTAGGGAGGCCATCACATACTGGGTGACTTCTTTTCCTTCATCCTCATCACTACTTCTTTGATTTCCTTATCTGAGAAATGTCTCTCAAGTAGCAACACTTCCTCCATCGAAATGGGATTAGCAACATCTTTCAAGAATGATCTAGGACACTGATGATAATCCACAATAGTAGGTGGCTCCATATCTACAATAGCTACAAGATCTTGCTAAAAAATACGAGTTATTGATGCTTCACTAGTAACCAGCTTCCCTTGGCCATCTTCAATGCATAAAATCAGCTTCCTTTGTTGTTTAAGTCTAAGAGCTTTGAAAAAGAAATCATTGGGCCCATCCCTCATCATCCTTTAAGTTGGTGGACGCGAGCTGATTGCACCCTTGCATTTTCTTACATTTTTAGGTCATCTTCAATTTCAACTAGACATATTTGCTACAATTTGGCCAAGTTGTATTTTTTGGTATGATTAGCAACTTTTCCTCAAATGCATCGACTTTAGTAAACATTACTAACATGTTATCTAACCCTTTTGTGTTTAGGAGACAAGGTTTCTCCCTTACCCCTCTATTGCTTCCTCTCATTACAGACCTACTGCTTTGAAAGAGAGACAAAAAGATTACAAACCTACTGCTTTATAAGAGAGAAAAAAAGATTCAAGATGGAACCATCAAAGGCTTTGAAGCCTTGCCTAGCAGCTCCATGACATCGGCCCAATTCTTTGCTAGTGATAATGCCTCAATGGTGGCTGCTAAAAAAGAGCTAGTGGATGCCTTACTTGAAGTAAATTCAGACTTTACTGACCTATCTTCTTTTATGATCAACTAAGCCAAAATACGGTTGATCTATCCCTCGTGGAAAGTGCCTGATGTGATTGGCACTTGAACTATGGCTTTAAGCTTATCAAGCCATGGGCGAATATAGTTAGATATTTGGGAGCCCCAATTGGGGTTGACCTCTCTACTAAGCAATGGTGGGCCTATGGTTCAACAAAAAGTTTGAAGCTAAAGTGAACAAATGGTCCTCTATGCCTCTTCCTTTTACTAAAAAGCTTTCGATCATTAAAATGATCGTGACTTCTATCACTACCTATGCAAGCTTCCTTCTTTGCTCAAGTAAAAAAGCTCTTTGATTGATGGTTGAAAGTTGGTTTGATGGTTTTTGTGGTCGTGGAAGGGTATAAGTATCCACCACTTGGATGCTCTAATTGCAAACAAGAAGGATGGTGGGGCTGGCTTAGAAGCACTTGTTTTGAAGATAAAGCTCTAGGAGAGGCTCGGTTTTGATTTGCTAATAAGAATGCAATTCTCATAGCCATGGGGCATTCTACTTCAACGTTGGATTGTGAATACTCCTATCAAAGGATGTGAATGGCCACGGGGTGAATTGGCAAGATATCCGCAACCATCTGCAAAGTTTTCAGTGACATTAGCCCTAAGTTTGGTGGCGGATGTCCTGAATATAGGTAGAATCCTTACGACGAAAAGACAGGAAAGAGCATATATATATATATATATATATATATATATATGTATGTATATTGTAAACTCTCGAGTGTAGAGGAGAGAGAGAGAATGTAGCAGGTTTTCACATTCAAGTGCACAAGACCAAAATGCAAGGCCCCACCCTTCAAATGTGTGTCCTCACTTTGCAAAATGTGCATTCAAGAGCGCGCTCTCTCTCTCTCTCTCTCTCTCTCTCTCTCTCTGCCTGCAGTGCTCGCTCTCGCTCGCAATTCCGGGCTTGAATTGAATCATGCTGTACTGCAACATGGAATTGATGGACCCAGAGAAGCTCGGATCATCATTCCCTCGACACAGTGAGTGCACGCGTTGCAAAGATTCCCCGCCCCCCGCCCCTTGTTATAATATGTTTTCCCTGAAAGGGCCAAGCCTCCTGCACTTCTAAGTTCTTAGTAAAACACATAAAGCGGACTCCAGAGAGAAGGAAGCCATGTCATGGCCCATGGGGATGGGGATTAACCTCGCTGGATCGCAAGTACAGTCCGGATTGGAGGGGTGCGCAGAAGGTTACGCGTGCTAAATCAATCAGGATTAAGGGCTGATTAGAAGCTAGGTTAGGTGAATCCTGAAACCCCAATTATGTGCTTAATTGGTGATCAAGAGAAAGCAAACAAGCTGCTGACTGATCGTTTGAACAGCATTTGCCATGGTTGAGGAGATTAAATACTCGCGCAGAATCGAGATAGCCAGTATTACCAAGAGAGATTCACACCAGTGAAAAGATATTGACATGGCAGCTGCCAGCAATTGGGCAATGACACAAGCTGGAGGGATAGAAAGGCACGTGGGCAACGGGAGTGCATGCAGAAAAGAAAAGAAAAGAATAATTTCAATCTTGGGAGATTCTATATATGTGTATATGCACACTAGCTAGTAGCGAGTGCGGGGCTTTCAAAGAAAACAGAATGTCAGACATTGGTCCCCTTGGCCTCTGTCCCGATTCCTTCGCTTATGAATTCCAATCCGATACATGGATGCAATTCATGAATCATAACGCAATTCTTCTAAAAGGAAAAATGCAATAGACTAGAGGTGGAATCACCCTCACCCTATCCATGATCAATTTTCAGATATTTCCATCCCTGCCAAAAGTGCCTGCCAAAAGACTCTGCCACAGCTTGATATTTAATGCCACCGCAAGGAAAATCTATTTGATTTGTCAAAGCCTGTGCTAAAACTGCTCTCTCTCTCTCTCTCAACACATCCAATGATCCAACTTACTAAGAACAAGTGCTCTTACCGATGGTACGTTGCATTATGGAAGAGTACACTTTCATTATTTGATAAAAATCAAAGATTACATAATACAGGCACCTCGATACGATATTCCGATTGAACTTCTTGTGTACGGCCTATAGGCACTTTGATACGATGTTCCAAGTGTTGTTCTTGTCTATATACACAATTTGTGACCTGTACTGCCCTATCACTATAATTCCCCACACTACCCGTTGTCCCAAAGCCTAGAACTAGCTATTATGTATCTAGGTTTTGACATTAGGTTCTAACTTCAATGTACATAAAAATAAGAAGCTTCAATTCATCAATGTCAAAGTTTGTCTAGACTAGCATACAAGTCAAGTCTAAGCTCCATGTAGGTAAGCTAATATGGAGACAAGTTTCTAGAGGATCGATCATGCTCTGTACTACACCATGATAACATGATATGCAGCCTTGCTTATTTATCTTATAATCAAAATGGCTACAACTACAAATTTGAAATTGTTTATCTAAATGTTCCTTGAACCTCCAATGCAGTATCAATATGTAGGATGTTTCTAGATCATTGTTATCACATATTAAAAATACACACATGAGCCAAGAGCTAAGAGATGTAGATCTTGCAACTAATATGATGTTCTTGTTTCACCCTTTTTTGCCTCGATATGGCATCTCCTACTAGTGTAACTTTGTGTCATCACTATCTTCTATTTGTGCACCTTCATTTGGTTTCATGTCCCTCTTTCAAGCTCAAGAAGATCTCATCTATATACTAGTATTGATGAAAAAAAATTCCTTCATGTTTCTTCATGAGCTCGAAAGGTATACCGCTAAACAAAACACTCCCCTTAATATGCAGGTACTCTAGAACCCTAAAGTGTGGGAATAATTAGTTCGACTGGCTTGTTTAATTCTCTTGCATATAAATTTTCGAGACCATATATCTAGATGGTTAGATGACAATATTACTCAGTAGTGACATGTCATAATCATGTGTTTATTAAGACTCATTGTACACAAAATTAGAAAGGATAGCTTGCACAACAACCACAATGATTATAGCTAATGTCATAGGTTCAAAGTTGTACACTTTAAAAGGATACGTTATGAAAGCAATGTAATGATTGCCACTAATCTCCCTAGTCAAAAGTTGTTGTAACCTAATCATGTGTTGTGAAACATGAGTACTATCCTTGTCAAACTTGTGAGTTTAAACACAAATTTTATATTCAATTTTTGGAACTTATCTCAAGGAATTATGAGGTACATAATCACCGATCTTATTCAAGAAGGTTATCTAGAGTGTAGATTTAATTGGTTGAGGAGTCCAAACAACCTAGTCATGCAAGTGCTTCAAAGGGTGTGCACTCATACTTTTACGATTTCCTTCCCAGAAAAAGGTGCAAGTTTTTAAGGTGATTGCTAGACCTAGGCGTATAGTGTAGGTTTTCTAAAAACCTTGTTCGCAAGTGACAATATGCCTACCTCTAAAAATATGTGAGGAGTAGATTAGGTGCTTTGAATGCCATAACTAAAGTGAACCCATGATGATGGATGGAGGAGATGAATGTGAACAAGTTGCTGTCAATGCATACCCAGGTCTAAGGCATGTCAACCCTAAGAGTTTTGTGTGTGTGTGAACGCGAATATGTGCAGGGGCTAGGCCCTAGGGTACTTTGGCAGTCAAACGTTGGAATGTGGATGCCAAGCGTTGCCACTTGTAGCCGGCCTTAAAAAATCCGAAGTTCGGGAAGCAAACAGAAACGACCACATTCTTCTCTTACGTCCACAAAACAAATGAGAAAAAGGGGGGTATCATTTATTTAATTTTGATCTCTTTTACCAGTCAAAATATATGTCGAGAAGCCTCCCCCCACCATGTAATTTGGAACAATCAATTTTCCAGCAGCCTAAAAAACCATCTCAATGTGCCGCTTTTTTATTACGAGTTAAAAGCAAAATCCAAACTCTCAGGTTGTCTTCAATTAAATTTAGGGGTACTATAAAGTAATTATCATATATAGGGCAAGTTGGCAACCCACAGACAAGTGACTTTTTTAAATTAGAAAAACACTTTTTCTATTTTGGGGGTTTTTAAGAAGCAGGTGCATGGTTGTAAGTTGTAACTTGTGCCTATAATCTGATTTTACAGTGGCCAATCTAGTATATATGCACTCGTGAGTCAATCAAAGAGTAAAGTGAGTAGCTCTTGTTTCCTTCCTCGAAACAGCGTTCTTCTTCTTCATCATCCTCTTCTCGCATACCAGCCACTACTACTACGTAAATACATTCTCACACGTGCTCAGCTATCCTCCACCTTACAGAGTTTGGGGTGCGTAGGCATGAGCTGCCACTATCTAGTCGGCAGCTTCTAATGATCCTTCCTGTGACCAGGCACAGCTGCTATGGATCCCTCTAGTTACTCGCACTCGATTCACAGTGCTGAACATGTCTCGCCTTCCGTTAATTCTTTCCTTGACCCTCTCATAATCCCCTCCTTTGCTGCATCTGGCCCCTACATTGACACTGATTCTAGCAGCTGTCTCCAGCTTGATTATGATCGCAACCAGCATAATCATCCCAATCTAGCTGCAGCAGATGATCAATTATATATCTTATCACCAGCTAGTTCACCACAGCTAATCATGGCCGAAAATGAGGACCAATTCAAGAATATGATCTGCGATATAACTAGCAGCTTGGCAGCCAACTTAGAGCCATGCAATACTTACAACAATATCATGGATATGTTTTCAGATGAGCAATGTTTTACTCAGCTCACTGATTTAGCTCTTTCACAACTAGAAGGTGGTTTCACATCGGCGATGGATCCAATTAGCTGCTGCCATCTGTACCAGCAACAACGTCATGCTTCAAGCACGATAAGCTACAGCTGTAGTGGAAGAAGTATAGGTACCACTGCTAGTTCACCGGCTGAAGAGAAGCATCCACTGCAGACGCTGCAGCTTGAAAGCATTTTAGCATTCATGGGAGATCAGATCAAGCAGGGCACCACATCCCACGGGCCGATGTTTAGTGCCAACCTTTCTGAGCACCATATTCAGCCCACATTCACAACACGAGAATGGTTTTCTGATCGGATGGCAATTGATGCCATCCATCCAGCTAACATCATAAAGAGGGGTATATCAATGCACCCCCGGACAAAAACTAATAATTATGGGCAGACACAGCACACAAAAGCAGCACCCTCTGATAATCACTCTCCTCTTCCTCATTTCCGTCAGCATCATGATTCAGTTCCAGAAGTCACAACACCGACACAACAACACGAACTGGATCAAGCGCCCCCCGCCAAGAGCCTGGTAAGCTCAGGACTTGACCAACTCTTGCATTATACGAACTCTGTCATAAGTTTTGTAGCTACAAATCTTAACTTGCTGCTGCACCTACAACAACGATACTCATTGTAAAAGCAGCCCTGTAAGTGATGATCACAACCATTGCTAATCGACTGATCATTGCAATTAATGTTGCTGACAGGAATTAGCTAAGTCCAGCTCAGCAGATCATTCTCCAAAGATCAAATCTTGCAAGTCCATCAAAGATGAAATAGCTGATGACAGTAATTATATGAATCTCGATAATCCCGTCAACAGAACTACAAATTCCGACGAGTACAGCGCCAAGATAGTTAAGACTGCGCCGGGAAAGAGGCTATCCACCACAGCAAAGATTATGCCATGCACTAAGACTAATCATAATAAGGCCAGAAAACGGCCAAGATCAGGAGTGCAGGACGACATACAAGGATGCATCATTAATCCAATTTTGGCGAATCCACCTATTCATCAAACGTCTATAAATAGCTGGAACATTATGGCGTCAAGCCCAGTACCGGTCAAACGTGGAGACGGTGGAATGTCATGCAGCAACAAATCATCATCTCCTGAGCGCAATATTATCAACAAGAATAATAACAATATGCAGCAATTGTTCCCCCCTGATGTTGTCCATGTAAGGGCGCGGAGAGGCCAAGCTACGGACAGCCACAGCTTGGCTGAGAGGGTACACACACACACACACACACTCTCTCTCTCTCTCTCTCTCTCTCTGTGTGCTCACGTAATTAAGGATTGTGAGGTTAATCATTTTGTTTTGCTTTCTATCTAATCCCAGAGTTAAGGAGACTGTAGTCCCCTCCTAAGACTTATAAGTAGGTCTTAATTACTTTTGTGTCACTCATGCAGGTCAGAAGGGAGAGAATTAGCCAACGAATGAAGCTCCTTCAGGAGCTTGTGCCTGGATGCAACAAGGTGAGCGCGCGGCGCCCCCCCCCACACACACAGCGTGACCCCACGCTTTTTAAGGCCGAAAGCACCATACTATATCGAATGTTGGTATTTACCTTTATGTATTATCAACAATGCCAATTACGTTAAAGAAGGCATGAGACCTAAACGATGTAGGCGTTAGTCTTGCACCGATTGGCATATACATGGGGCGTAGTAAGGGCACCACCATAAGTAGACTTGCCACACTTTGAGACGTATAGTGAGTAACATAAGTTGCATGTGACACCTTCCTAAACCCCTTACTTATTGCAAAAGGAGATCAATCTACTTACAAGACTTAGAATGGCTAGTTGCACGATTTACCTATGAGTAGCATGACCCTAGATAATTCATGAGACTTAAATTTAGGTGTTCATCTTGCATTCATTAATGAAATTCACGCCTCTTACAAACATTTAATGGGAATGCCACTTGTGTTTGTTTGTAGGTGCTAGGTAAAGCTGTGATGTTGGAGGAGATCATCAACTATGTGAAGTCTTTACAACAACAAGTTGAGTTCTTGTCAATGAAGTTGGCATCATCTTCTATCTAGGGAATGGTCTATTTCCTTATGAAAGTGACAAACAACACAATCTTTGTTTGCCAACTAATAGGGTTCAATTCATGAGACCAATTGAATGATCATGAGACACCATTTTAGACTTTGGTTCACAACATGAAGATTACTCAATTCACTGAAGATATGTGCTCAATGCAATGAAGATTATTCAATGCAATGAACACATGTGCTTAATCACCAATTTAAGAGCATTCAATTTAGGTTGCACATCCTTGAATGTATGTATTATAGTAGTTGGTCAAACATAGCACTTAATTAGCTAGCCTTCTAATTGAAGGTCTTTGTAAAAAAGGTAATAAAAGCACATAGGGTTGATATGTCAACATGTGTTGGTGTTATGTGAGAATATGAAGGATATGTACAAGAGTTCAAGATGAGGTGATGGTAATCTGTCCATGCACATTATCATTGTTTGCATGCATCATATGCCTTTTGACAATCCCATATACTAAGGGGGACCTAATCTCTTGAAGGAAGTCCAATTTTGCTAAATCTTGGGTGTTCACCTTGAAATATGTAAATGTAGCACATGAGTTCAACAAGAGGGTTTTTTAAATTCTCAATTTTAAAAAACTATGAATACTTAAATTTAGGTATATGTTTAAATTAGTTTTGGAGAATACTCATAAGTTTTATGAAGGGAAAGAAGTCATCTAATTGAGGAAAATATGTTAATGTAAGATGCCTTTGAAATGGCTCTTCAACACATGTGATCCATACGACTCCTTGATAGTGGATCCTTTGAGTTGCTAGATCATGCATACAAGAGTTGAATGCCAATTTGATAGAGACCCTTCCTATTATTTTCAAGCAAATCACATGAAATATCTTCATAAGCTCATATAATCCATGAGATCTTTCTTTGGAAAATTTCTAGCTAGGTATTATTCTTAAACTACGTACAAGGCAATAAAAATCTCTTCTAAGATGTATGCATTCTTATATATTAAGTGTTAAAATATATACAAGTTTGTCCAAGTTCCACAAATAGCATGAAAAAGATTCTCTCTTGTCACTTACCCTTTTCTAACATGCTTAAAATGTCTCCTTTCAAGTCATAGTTGTTAATTGTGTACTTAGCTCATTCCAAGTTTAAAGTAGCCAAACGTGATTCTAAAGTCAAGAACTTGATCTACAATTTCTAAGTTGTAATCCAGTATTCAATATGTAATAATGACAAAATGAAGTCTAAGTTATGGTAGTTTTGGCCTTCTAGGGAATCACTCATACTTATTTCCTTAAAATTGGGAAAAAATAGAGTTATTATTGGGGCTCCCTTAAATATTTGCCTTGTATTTGTGCTTTATCAAGGCTACCATGAAACATGTTTATGCTGATATGTAGCAACATTGTTTCGGTCAAAAGACTCCATGCTTTACATTATGCATGCTTTACATTATGGTCCTAATAATAATTAGTCACAACAATATTGCCAAGTTCCATTTATTTGAGGAATCAAATCCAAGCAAGCCTCAAGATAAAAGGGTTGGTTTGATGTATAAAGATCAAGGACCTAACCATAAGCACTTTAGTGCCTCCAAGAAAAGTATAGCAATTAAGTCCCTTGTAAGTAGCATGTCACTTAAAACATCATCACTCACAAAGCAATAAAGCACACTCCTTTGACTCTTGGCACTTTCATTACCGCACAAAGTAAACATAGATGCACTTAGTAGACACAATTTTACTTGTGTGTTTGTTTACGTGCACATGTGTATTCCTACCTATATGAGTGTCAATTTCACACATGTATGTGCACTTATACATGTGCCTATAGGCATATTCATTGATTTGATATTGGAATCCACAAACAGAAACCATTTGGTTATTTTTTGTTAGTCATGGCCTTAATCTAAAGAGGAAAGAACAACAACAAGAAAAGACGAAAAACTAGAGACAAAGAACAAATAAGACATACTCTTACATCCCAAGCAAAGAAGGATTGAGTGAAGTAGCCAAAGAATAGAGGAGAGAACTATAAGTGATGAGGCGAATATTGACAACATTTTTTGATATGCATCCAAAAAAATATTGACATCGGAATATGCATCGAAATATATGCAAGAGCATGTGATGCTAAGTATGCTAGTATTTAGTATATCGACATATATATTGGCACACATATCAGTGCATATATAGGTGTTGGTAAAAAATAACACGAGTGAAACTTTTTTCTTCTTTCTCACTTCAATGTGGATGAGTTTGTAGGTGGCTAAAATATTGTTGGGTTTTTTATTTTTTCCTCCTCATTCTTACCACTTTGTGTCAAAAACATACAATGTAGATTGAAATTTTATATATTTTTACATTTTTATATAATGTAGAGAAAGAAAAAAAGTAGGAAGGAGAGAGAGAGAGAGAGAGAGAGAGAGAGAGAGAGAGAGAGAGAGAGAGAGAGAGAGAGAGAGAGAGAGAGAGAGAGAGAGAGAGAGAGAGAAACTATACATACATACATACATACATACATACATCGGGAGAGAGAGTGAGCGAGTGAGAGATTAATTTATTTTCTACTTTTTTTAAATCACAAGAGGCATATTGGGCTTGTCATTGATCATGTAGATTCTCATAGCAAAGAGCAAGCTTGAGTTGAGTAGTGTGGTTTATTGAGTTTACACAATAGGTTCTCCCATGTGGTAATTTATTGAGGTGCGTAGTGTGGTTTATTGAGTTTACATAATAGGTTCTCCCACACATTTTACATTTCAATTTATTTTTCCGAAACAAAGAGCTCATGTGTTAGAAAATTAAGTTAAAAATGAAAAAAATAAAAAAATTGAGTTTGTATAATTAGTTACTAACAATCACAAATTGATTAAATCAATGTCTTTAAATAATTATAAATTTAACTACGATGATAATTATAAATTTGTTAGCTACAAGAAAGCAAAGGAGACAGTAGAGTTGAGTAGAAAAGAGTAAAAAGTGGAGAGAGTAGAAAAGAGTAAAAAGTGGAGAGAGAAGAGAAAGTAGAGAGACGAGAGAAAGGAGAAAGTAGGAAGAGAATAAGTGAGAGGAGAGAGAGTAAAAAGTGAAAAAAGAAGAGAAATTAGAGAGTGAAAGTAAAGAAATTCAAATAGTGTAGCAAGTAGAGAGAGAGAAAGTAGATAATGCGTGCGCAACGAATGCTGGAAGGTCCCCAAGAACAAAGAACTCTACAAACCTTCATAATTTCAAGTAAAAAGCAAAAGGGAATTTGCAGACATGAGACAAAAATACAAATTGGGTGCAATCTCCCCCCATGCCTTATGTGAGCACTTCACAAGGCATGTATTTATAGATTTGTTTATCTTCAAGTCCAAAAATAGGCCACTTTACAAATAGCATGCTTTTGCTTTTGCCCAAATACAGAGTAAGGCATTTGGGCATCCAAAAGTCGGCCTGTGCCCAAATACAAACATCAAATAATGAAATATTTAACTGTGCGTCTATGCGCATACAAGATAATCAATGTTTTGTCGAGTACTTTAATAAATAAGCACGCTTGAATAAATATTGGCGCCATGCCTTTAGTGATAAGGCGTGCACCCATAAAAAATAGCAATTCTTCTAGGCATTTGTATTCATGTCATCGCCCAGTGCTACCCAATGCCATCGTCGCCTACTCTACACATCAACTGAAGCATTCACAATTGTTAGAAAATAATTAAATAAAACCCAACAAAAGTGAATACCTAGCAGTCTTCAACTACAAAATAATTAAATAGGTTGGAACTCTATCTTGATCTTAATTTAATTCGAGTGCGCACTCTAAACTCATAAATGTATATTAATTTGATATGTATTTTATGAAATCACCCGCTGCAGAATCACCCACATGCAAATTAAATTAATTTGACACCCGAAAATGACATGCATCCTTGCCAACTTCTCGCACAAGGAATCCACCTTGTATACGAGCCCTGGCAAATAAATATAATCATGAAATCCACCGTGAAATATGCCTCCTGGCATCAAGAGTATAGAGTAGAGAGAGGAGAGAGAAATAAGGAGAGAGTAAGAAAGTAGAGAGTAGATAGTAAAGAGTAGAGAGTAGAGATTAGAGATGTAACATCTAGTAGACTCAGTTAGAGAATACAGAGAGAAAATAGAAATAGAGTGATAAAAAAGTAATAAATAAGCATACGATAGACTTAGGCTATGTTAGGCTAGGCTAAGTTTATACATAGATTTGATATAAGATGTTAGGGTTAGACTAAGCTAGGCCTAACCCATAATGGAAATTTTGGCTTGGGCTAGGATTAAGTGAAACTAACTATAGCATATGCTTATGATAGATGTGAGCAAAAGATGTGCTTATGCCTAAATTAGACATAGGTTAGACAATGAAGGCTAGGGTTAGCCTAGGCTAGGTTTGTACATGGACTATGTATGAGCTAGAATTCAAACCTAGCCTATGTATAGGTAGTGTCTACTCTAGGTACAAACCTATCTCTTGCTTACACCTATCAAAAGCCTAGTGTACACTTAGATTCACTTGATCCTAGCCTAGGCCAAAGATCCAACTTATGTATAAGCCTAGCCTAAATTTAGGCTAGGTCTAGCTTAGTCTAACTTAACATAGTCCATGTACAAGCCTACAAGATCCAGCTTATGTATAAGCCTAGCCTAAATTTAGGCTAGGTCTAGCTTAGTCTAACTTAACATAGTCCATGTACAAGCCTATAAGTTGGATCTTTGGCTCAGGCTAGGATCATGGACTATGTTAAGTTAGACTAAGCTAGACCTAGCCTAAATTTAGGCTAGGCTTATACATAAGTTGGATCTTTGGCTTAGGCTAGGATCAAGTGAATCTAAGTGTACACTAGGATTTTGATAGGTGTAAGCAAGAGATAGGTTTGTACCTAGAGTAGACACTACCTATACATAGGCTAGGTTTATACATAGATTGGGTATGAGCTAGAATCTATGCTAGACTAGACTAAGATAGACCTAGCCTAGACCTAGGCTAAGCTAGCACAATAAGATGGAGCTTTGGCTTAGACTAGGATTAAGTAAAACTAAGTCTAGGCTAAGGCTTATGATAGGTGTAAGAAAAAGCTACACTTATTTCTAAAGTAGACATAGGCGATACATAGACTACATAAACATAGGAGGCTAGTCTATGCTACATATACACAATTTTTTTTTTTTCTTTTACACAAGCTGAAAGGAATGAATTTCCTAGTCTAAGCCTATTCTCACACATATATACATATGTACAAAAAATGATTTTTTAATTATTTCTTCCATGTTTCTAAGTGAATAAGCTAGCTTAAGCTTAGGCTAACTGGCTTTGGTTAGATTAAGTAGAGCCTACTTTCACACATGTATGTCAATATCCATTTTTGCCAATGTCTGAGATGAGAGATATGAATGAGATATTATTTGGGTGGTAGCAAGGTAAGGGTCTCCAATTTGAATGCTTTTTTTTCTCAAAGACGTCTTTTTCATAACAAATATCTCAATATAGAATATGTTACCATATTTTGGTATCAATTTGTGTGAACACACTTAGGATCATCAGGGCACCTTTTTTCATATTTAGGAGGTTCTTTTATACCTATACTTGTATATATAGCTATTCACTTTTAGGGAATACTTAGTCTTATAAATATTCTCTGTTTGATGCCTCTCAATACACTTTGAGTTGTGCACTCTCAAGCTTCTTCTTCTCTAAGCTACATAATTGCATTTCTACAATCCTAGATTCAACCACTGGTATCAGAGTGGGCTTTAATCTCTTAGATTAGGGGATGACCCTTCTCCTCAGATTGGGATGAGATTTGACGAGTGTTTCATAGGTCGACAATTGTTGCAAGAAAGTTGGTAAGGGCTTGGCATTGTGAAATTTTTATTCAGGTTTATTTTGCCCTCCGATTGTACTATTGCTATTACTTTATGTATGCTATTTTTTCATTTTATGAATTTTTAAAAATAAGGAGTTATTTTTATACATAAGAGCATTTACAGTCTCCTTTATATTGTGCTACATAGCACAAATTGGTTTTGTGCACAATGTTCTCTATACATGAAACTTTTGCATTAATTATAGTTAATGACCATGACTGGCAGCAATGATGTATTTTGTATACTGGCCATTAAGGATAAGTTGGATGAATCCAACTATATGTTGTGGGCTTATATGATATGTCACGTATTAGTTGCAAAGGGGATTTGGAGCATTGTACATGGTAGTAGAAGATATAGAAACATGTGCTATTGATGATATTACAAGTTTCAATTTTTCTCTAGTTAATGGCACAACACCACCATCACCCACTTCTAAGTAGGTTTGTTGGGATGGAAGAGATGCAAAGGCTTATGCTTTGATTGCATTTTTGTTAAACGTACACTCCTGGGGTTGGGGGGGGGTCATTCATGAACATATGTATGTATAATGTGAGTTCAAAATAAGGGGTTTTAAAAACACCATTTTATACATTTTTTACATACAGAAGGGTGTTATATAAAAGGGTTATTTATATATTTAATAAAAAAGGGTGGTGTTTTATTCAAGAAAAATTCACAAATTAGTATATTTATAGATAGGCTATGAATGTACATTATATAGATGGTATATATGTGGTGACACCCCCCCCCCCCCCCCCCCAAAGAACGTACACTGATCTCATATATTCGCTCATGTAAGACAACTAAGGATGCTTGAGATACTCTTGCACATCTATAATAATGAAGAAATTAGGCCTACATTACTTACTTGCATGAGTAGTTAGAGAGTGAACACATGGATGAAGGTGATTCCATGGACATTTTTAAAAATAAAGATTCAAATATCTTAAGGAGCATTTGATTGCTCTGCCAATGAGATTTAGCCAAAAAATTCACTTGTGCAAATTGCTCTCAATGGTCTTTCTGATTTTAATTAAAGTTTTGCATCTACTCTCCATTTGATGATGAAAGACGATCCAAATGTTTTTTCATTTGATGAGTTGGTTTCTATTTTGTTACAAGAGGAACAATCTAGGCAAAACAAGTCCATTACAAGTATTGCAAATCAAGCTTTTTTAGGCTAAATAGAAAGGTAAAGAAAAAAATTACATTTCTACTAGTAAGCAAAAATCTACAAATGTTGCTTGGACAAAGAAGGATGATATATAAGGATGAGAAGGAAAAAGAGAGTCAAATATTATGTAAGTATTATGTAAGGTGAAAGATCATATCATTAAGGGCTATCATGAATTGGGTGCAAAAGAGGCTAGTATAGCTCTTACAGATACCTCTCCTTCTAAGTCACTATCTACATATCTTTGTGCTTCAAGAAGTTTGTTATCATGGTCAGGATGTAAAGTGGATACTCTTCGTTCTGATTGAGGGATGAAGTATACCTAAGAAAGTTAATGCATATCTAGTTGAATGTGGGATAAAATACCAATGTACATTGTAGTATATACCACAATAAAATAGCATAGCTAAGAGAAAAAATAGATCATTGCATGATACATGATTAAGCATCAAGCTTTACCACATGGTTTTTAGCTTGAAGCTATTTTCTATGTAGCCTATGTACTTATCAGGTGTCCCACTAAGGCTTTGCAATTTATCACTCCCTATGAGACTTGGCATGGTAAAAAACCATATGTGGCTCACTTGTGTATTTTTGGTTGCTTGCTTTATGCTTTGGTACTGGTGCAAAAATAACATAAGAAGTTGGATGACAAGGTTATAAATTGCATTTTGTAAATGTACAATGATGAAAAGGTAATCAATTATACCATTCAAAAAGTAACCACATCTTAGTCGACAATTATAGTCTTTGCGGAAGATGTTATTTAGCCTTTACTTTCATATATGAAAGAGGTAGTTATATACTCATAAGATATCTATAACCCTTTGTTACCTTTTGTAATGGTATACAATTACATACAGTGCCAAATGGGATAGTTTTTTAGCCTATGCAAGTTTCTCATGATAATACATATCAACTTATTTCTAATATATAAGTGAATGATACATTGCAATGTTGTATAGTTGTACTTGTTTGAGATCTCATATTGCCTCTTATGCATAAAATTTTTATGCATTGGCTAGTTCTAGTTTGTGTGATGTGGATGAGACTATGCCTTTTAAAGAGGCACAAAATTTTGAAAATTGGATGGTTGCCATGCAATTTGAGTAAGATGTTATGATTAATAAATGGTGCTTGGTTCTTAAGTGATTTGCCTCTTGGTGAGAAGGCCATTAGTACCAAGTGGGTTTACAAAAAGTGCAAGCCATATGGTAGTGTTGATCATTACAAAACTAGACTTGTAGCAAAGGGTTATGCTCAACAAAATGGTATTGATTTTGATGAGACCTTTCCTCCCACTTGCCATATGACAACTATTTGTAGCATTTGTGTATTAACAACTCATAATGGTTAGAATATACATTAGTTGGATATCAAAAACTACATTTTTGAATGGTATCAAACAAAGTATGTTGAGATATTACTATGGAGATTTTGTCTTAAATACTACATGCCTATTGCTACTCCTATGGAGATAGGTTTGAAGTTGAGCCTTCATGATGCCAAAGACTTCTTTGATATCTTTCTCTTTTAATAGGTTGTTAAATTCTTGATTTATGTATGCATTAGGAGGCATGCCATTTAGTTTATAGTCTCATAGATGAGTTGGTTACACATAACCTAAGCACTTAGCATTGATAGGCAATGAATAAGATATTTTGCTACTTAAGTGGTACTCGACACATTGGGCTATTTTATCCCAAGGGGAGATAATTACCACTAAACACAATATTAGTGAGTTTGGGAATCTCCCAATTCCCATTTTTTGAATACTAAAAAGGTGGCACTCGGATAACATACTCATAAGTTTCTCAAAACCATATTATGTGACCTATCATTGGAAAGCGCTTGAAAAACGAAATCTATTGAGCTATAAAGCACTCAGTTTGGAGTTATAGTGTTCAAGTTATGACAAATCCAAAGATTTTACCATGTGTTCCAAACTTATGGGAAATTCCCATATTCCCCAATATGGTGTTACTAGATTTACATGATTTTTTTGGATTTTGACTAGGCTAGATGCTACAAACAAGTATATCCACCAATGGTTTTTTTCTCATGCTTGATAGCTCTTACATATAATCATTGAGCAAGAAATAGCCCACTGTGGCCACTTCTAATTGTGAAGCTAAATACAAGGTAGCTCTCACAACTATAGTAGAGTATTTTTGACTTAGATGCCTCTTGGTTGATCTGGGTGTTGAAAAGTCATCCAGCCACTACCATCTTCAGTGATAGTCAAAGCACATTAGTAGTTGCATGGAATCTAGTGTTCCATGTATGTACTAAGCACATTGAGGGGCACTATCATTATGTTAGGAAGAGACTCTCTATAGGAGAGATCAACTTGGCCTATGTGCGAATAAATACATGATAAGCTTACATTTCTTTTCACAAAGGCATAACAAGAAGTTACAGCCTTTTAGCAAAGCTCTAGGCTCACTTTCCTTTGTGGATTGATCTAGCCTAGTGGGTATAGCACTTCCTTTTACATGAGTGCAAATTCTTTTGCACCATATACTTTGAGTTGTACTCTCTCAAGCTTCTTCTTCTTCAAGCTATATACTTGCATTCTTGCAACCCTAACTCCAAAGAAATAGCCAATCCCACTTATATCCACAAAGAATTTGGAGATATTTTCTATTCACAAAACATTTGTTACATTGAACATTACGTTATTGTATGGGTTGAGTGAGATTTAAGGCACAACTTCTCTTTAACTATGATGGTAAACTAATGTGCCAATTCTTATGTCTTGAATTGAAGAAAATGGCAAACACAAATTGTACCTAATATTTTTCCAATTATGATAGTACTAGAACAAGGGGCCTCAAACTTAATAAATGTGCTTTTCATATTCCAAAGTATTTAACTTGATTTATTGATACTTTGTATAAGTACTTTCCTAATTAAATACTACTATTGTGAGGTATATTTCTTTGCCTAAATGACCACTTTGGGTTGGAGCTCCTAAGAGAACCGCAAGAAAACAAGGAAACAACTGTAATAGAATCTATCTTGTAACACCAACAAGCATCTTCTTAATCTTCCGGTAGTACCACACAAGGAAAATAGGGGGAAATTAGGAGCAAAGGAAATACCTTTATGCATCATCATAATATATTTCTCCTATGGTAACATCTTCAATAAAGCACATAATCTTTTTTATTACCATAAACCATAAAGAAAAAGAATGCATCCATAAGACAAGATTGAATGGAAATAATCTCATAATATTGTAATAGTTGTCTTCAACTCTGTCTTCATTGTTCTCTTCTCTCAGAATCTCTCAATCTCTCATAGATATAATAGATTGATCACAAAAATGACTATCTCCTTTTCTCAATCACTTTCTCATGTACTCTCATAGAAAGATGCAATAGAATAATGATCCATAACCCTCTCTTGGTTATGAAGCTACCCTCCAAAGGATATTTCTAATTCGAAGAGGCATTGTGGCCACTACAATGTCCCTTCACCAATGTTTCTTTTTTGGTACCCTTACTAAAAATTATGCTTGAAGATTTGGTGCTCAAAGCTCATTTCTCATCTAAACTGTCACATTAGATGAGATATACATATGTATATCTTACCTAACACTATATATATATATATATATATATAAGGCACATACACATACGTACTTATATAATCCCATGCTTATCTGATGTTAAATAACACATGAAATGCATACTTCATGAGGAAACTATATATGAAAGTCAAGAAGGTTTTAATTTACTATCCCTCTTTATAGGGCAATGTAGGTGACTTTTGGAAATAAAATACCTTTAAAAGCTAGCTTATAAACATATTAGCAACATAAGATAAAGTTTTAAATGAATTATAGCCCAAATTTTTCCTTTTGGATCTATTTCATAGCCAAATTTGTGAAATTTCTCTCGAAAAAATCTCACCATCCTTCATAATGGAGTATTGTCACTATTAGTTCAAGTCTTCAACTCTAATCTTCCATTACTACTTCCTTCAATCAAACTAGCTAGAAAAAGCTTCTATTCTTCTCTTTCCAAAGAAAAAAACCATTCTCAAGATTCTAACCCATCGAACAAAATCCATATAGACATGTACAAAAGGCTACAGAAGCATATAGGAGCTCATAGAAGCTATAAAAGGCAAAGAGAAAGCAAGGAACCCATACATCCAATACAAGACCCATATCAACCAATCCAAAACCTTCCAAAAACTATCAAATCATAACCAAATATATTATTTCATAATCATGAAGCTTCAAATAGAAAGAAAACACAATTCAAAAGAACCTAGACAAAAGCAATTAGAACTCAATAGGTATCCAATAAAACATATCATAACATTCTAAACCAAACAAAAACCTTGTTAATGAGCTAAAAAAAGATATTCAAACTAACCCAAACTCATCCAAACACTCTCATAATGAATCATAAAAAATTCAAAACACACAAAAATATGCATTAAATAGGTAATAAAGATCCAACAAATAATAAAAAATAGCTTAAAAATAATAACTCGAGCACCAACATAGCTCTCAAAAGAACACCAAGAAAACATGAAAAGAACTACAAGAAAATATATCTTCTAACACAAACAAGCATCTTCTTAATCTTATGATAGTACCACCAAGAAACAACTTCACTTAACATCATAATACATTTCTTCTACAGTAACATCTCCAAGAAAGTATATAATCTTCTTCATTATCATGATCCACAAAGAAAAATAACTAATCCACAAGATAATATTTAATGAAATGATATTATAATATTGCAACACTTGTCTTTAACAATGTCATCTTCTCTCACAATCTCTCAATCTCTCATATAATGATCCATAGCCCTCTCTTGGTTGTGGAGCTACCCTCCAAAGGGTATGTTTGATCCAAAGAGGCACTAGTGCCACTATGATATCCCTTCATAATGAACTACTGTCATTACCACTTTAAGTCTTCAACTTCAACTTCTTCAGCTACTTCTTTCTTTGATCAAACTAACAAAAAAGTCATTCTATTCCCTTCTTTACAAAGAAGGAAAATATTCCCAAGATTCTAACTCATGAAATAGGACCCATATAGATACATATAGAAAGTTATGGAAGAATACATGAGCTCAAAGAAGCTATAAAATGCAAATAAAAAGTTAAAAAACAAAAATATAAAATCCATATCGACGAATCAAAAACCATCCAAATAGAGTCAATTATAATCAATTATATTTTTAAATAACCACAAAGCTTCAAACATATGGAAAGTATAGCTCAAAAGAATTTGAGAAAAGTAATCAAAACCCAGCAAATATCCTAGAGAACACATCAGAATATTACAAATCAAACTAAATCTCAATAACATAGATTAATCATAAAAATGACTATCTATTTTTCTCAATCACTCTCTCACATGCTCCTATACAAATACATTAGGGGAGATTTAGACTCAAGCTTTGACCTTTTAGTTTTAAAGAAAGAAAGCCTCTTAATCAAGAAGCAAGAGCTATTGTTATGGTAAATTTGGGCTTTTTCAATTTTGATTTTTATCTTATAGTTAAATATATTTGAAATAAAGAATTTTGAGATATTTTTGGAGCACAAATTTATGGAGACACAAATATAAGAGGTATTGATACAAGTAAAGACACTAGATAGAGACATTTCTTCTCAGTCTCACATAATCTCCCATTTGTTTTCTAAAAATTCCTAAATAATACACCCAAACATATTTCCTTCATTGTGATATTCCTCACTTTTTCTCAAAAATTATCAAACATTTCAACAAAGTACATCCCTCTCTTCATTTTTATTAAAAAATTGCTATTATCTCTTTTTATTCAACATATTCTTCTACTTCATCTCCTATTTCAATGGAAGTGCCACATCCTCAATGTCCTTTATCTTCTATCAGAGCAATCACAATAGATCATAGTTTTGACCTTAACAACAATAGGTGGATTTGTGCTATCATCTCTGTTGGTTCTTGGATAATATTGTAGACAAAGAAGAGTAAAATACATAAAAATGAATTCATTGACACTTACAAGGGGCAAGTTAAGGATGTTAAGCTTGAAGGACCAAGGAAAAGAAATCAAGGAGATTCTTAAACAATATACATATATGTAGTCAAAACTATACTTATAGAACTAGCCCCTTGACATGCCATGCCATAGGTCAAATTGTAAATTTACTAAAATATGTCAATAGGCTTTAAAGTTGATTTTTTATTTTAGAAATTAGTTGAATTTTATCTATATTTATAGATATATATCCATCAAACCTTGAAGATTGACAATCTATTGAAAGCATAATTGGAATATTTGATGCATTTCATGCCTCTATTAGCAAGTAGTTGTATACAGTAACCTCAAATAAGTCATTGACTGATGATTGCATTTTCCTTTATGATAAATTTTACAACACACCAATCAAGTATGATAGGATATGGATCTCTTGGGCCTCTTCCACTTAAAAGATTTATGCATATATTCAATATTTGTGACCTAATGTAGCAAATCAATAGGTGAAGATCACAATCTTCTTGCCATTATATGTTTTTGTGGACTTCTTTTACGATGAGGAAGTTCAAAAAATATCATCAATATTCATATGCAATTTGGAGAAATGCATGGACTTCTTAGGTCAAAGTTGGGATATAACGGAAGTGTGTGAAATTATGTCTAAAGTGTAATGGATATTGTTTATGTGTAAATATATGGTTGCATCACAAACTTTTATTTTGACTTTCCAATTAGATGAGATGGCATTATGGGGATGAAAAGATTGTAGCAATTGATCAAGACTTATAGATGACATTGATAATCCTATGATGATATTAGAGGTTTGGTTAAAGGATGGACTCTTCTTCATGTCAAGTGCAAATGGACCTAGTAAACGAGGACATAAATATCCATGTTGCTTATTTGTTCAAGTGCAATGTTTATAAAATAAATAAAATATTTATTCCAAAATTATGTTACATGATCTAATATGTAGATTTTTTTATTTTCTAATAATGCTAATCATAGTGAATCTTATGTGCAAGTGCTCCAAAGAAAAAGAGAGAAATACTTTATGTAGGGACATTATCATAAAACAAGTTTTCCTCTTGCCACAATCTATCTGATAGGAATTCATATACAATATTTGTAACAATGATAAAATGTAATAAAAAAATAATTGGAATTCTATTACCAATGATTGCAAGATTGTGTTCTATATACAAGAGAGAAATCTCTAATTTGTATATAAAAAGATGGCATATTTACAATAATTGCATTCTCTCTATATCTAAGCTCTCAAAACCATTGGTGTTGTCCTCTATCTTGCCATTTAGCTCCACATCATCGAAATTTATGGTATTTGGATGGGATTCTATCCTTCTAACTTCTATGGGCCTTGGGCGAGGTAGTAGAGGTACATAGGTAGGTGGTATTGAGATACTTCTATATGTTGTGCAATTGATTGGATTTTCAACCATCTTTGCTCTAAACAAAAGAACAACTTTATCTTGTAGTTTACCGAATGATCGCTCTGCATAAAATTGTACAAAATGGGGCTAACTATAAAGTTATTAACAATATGCTAAGTAAAATTTAAGAAAAATTAAACTTACATAATTTGTATGAATCCCGATAAGATGCTCTAGGAGTAGTTTGGTATTGTAAAAATTTCTCTATTCATAGATGTGGTTGTCATCTTGCTCTAGCACTCCGTAATATATATATATTCTCTAGCATTTCATCATCTTGGGTGATGGCCTTATAGCCTTTGATAAGCTTTTGAATTGATCTATTGAGGTAAAGGAAAACAATATTAGTGCCTCTCTCTCTTTCTCACCCTCTCCCTCTCATGGGCTTAAAGAACTTAATTCTTCACATTAACATGGTATCCATATGTTGAATTGGTCAGAAAGCATCTCTTTGTGGCAACATTGAACACTATTAGAGGCTCCAATGAGATCGTAAGAAGCACAACAAAATTATAAAAAATAGATTTGAGATATTTTAGAAAAGACATACCAAATAGTTCCTTACTTCTCATGGTATGGTATCACAATATACTATACGAGATCTAAATTACAATCTATGTACCATGGTACATGTCCACAAGGGATGTCCTCTTATGGATCAAGATTGCAGATAGTAGAGATTCTAGGATGAAAACCTTGTCTTGTTGATCGAATGGAAGATTTACAAGAATTAAGCTACAAAGTTAAACAAACAATAAGTTTCAAGCCATTTGATACCAAGAAAAGCATGTAAATTTTTTGAAGTATTACGGTTTAATAAATATACCTTAGGATGACTTTCATCATAACTCACATGAGAGGATCTAACAAACCAAGTGGAGGGAAGAGCTCTTAGTACGAAGACTACATAGGCTATCTGTAGATTTCTCTTGGAAGAGGTGTTTTGCTAATATGGATGTATTGGCAAGATTACCATAGATAGAGGGGAATTGAATGCATATGCATACCGTGTTTCTACGAAACCCAAGTCGCATTGAATGATTGTGTGACTAGTGGACAGAGCCTCCATCGCTCTTGATTCCATACTGCATATCAATCTTCAGCATCTCCATTAATCTCCATCATCATTTTCTTCAATCTCCTTCTCGATTCCTCATTCAAGGTAGTGTGCATGAACAACCCATAGAGAGGAGAGAGAAAGACTAAATCCGGTTCTGTCAATCCGGGTAGCCATTGGAGGAGCAAAGAGTGGTGATGGAGGGAGAAGGAAGAATGTAGATCATCGATGCAATTGGTGGGGGGGGGGGTTGTTCTTTAGCCCGCACCCTCATTTTTCCATGGAGGAGGGGAGAGTCGCAGTTTTTCTGCCGCACACAGAAAAAAACACCCCCCCTCCCTCCCCCCCCCCCCCCCCCCCATGAAATCAATTTTGGGGGGTAGTCCCAAAGGTCACACCCCCTCTTACCCCCTTAAGTCTTTTTAGACTTGGCCTTTTGGTCTTGCGAGTTATTCTCATGGTTGGGGAAAAAAATGGCTCTAAATATAGCATACAATCCAAAAGATAATGGGCAAGAGTGAAAGGGGATACCTACCTATCATTAAGGCACTAGCAAAAGCATGTTGAGGCAGGATAAAGGAGTGGCCAAGGATGCTACCATTTGACCTCCTTGTGGATCTCTACAACAACTAGAATATCCTCCCTCGAAATAGATTCCAACTTTATTATTGTAGTTTGGGATAAGTAATTTCCTGTGGATTAAAATGTTAAGAATATAGAATACTACCCTACAATAGAGACTTTGAGCATAATATATAAGGACATACTCCGATATGAGTCAACCTTTCCTTTAAAGTAAGTTCTAAGCGACATGGGAAAAATTGAATGTATCTCACTTGGGCAAACCAAATAAGGACTTGACTCCTAAGTCCAATCAAACATCCAAATATGGAGTGAGGATTTTCTAGTTTTTGATGAAAATCAAATGGTTTGTTTCACAAGCTATGTTCATTTGGATATCATATTGATTTCCATAAGAATTTTACTATAATTCACTAGGTATGTTTGCTTTTTTTAAGCTTTGTGTATGCAAGAATGGATTCATTGGTCGTATAATCAACAAATGAAAGGAAGGTTTAGACAAGGACTCTACCATGTGCCATTGTATTTAAGACCTCACCTTTCTAATGTTTATTTTTTCCATCACAAGTTCTCAAAAGTGATTATGCAAAGTTTCATCTTCTTATATTGAAGATCCTATCAAGATATCTTGGAGCATACCCTATTAGGAGGAATGCAAAGAATGTAATATTTTTGGAGATACAGAAAGCTCTATGAATTTTTGGTCAAGGCCCTAGTCAACATGTACCACATCCTAAATACCACTTAATATATATAATATTTGGCATGATGAACGAGATCAAGGATCCAAATATGCTTGTGGAATATGAAAAAATATACCTACTTAGAAGTAGATCAATTCCAAAAATTGATTAACAAGCTTTTAAAAAACTAGAGTAATAATTACATGATGAACTTGGGCCATATTTAAATAGGCTATGAGTAGAGGAGTGAACTTGAATATTATATTGTCACTTTACTAAGAAATAATATTTTTTAAAAATGAGGCATATTCTATAATGTAAATGATCATTATAAAAATTGGTAAGCTTTCCTTGGTATCAATATTCTCCACAACTCCTTAATATTTATTCCATTATGTATGGGCTTATAAGGAATTGTTTTTTATAGGTATCCAATCATTTCCTTGTCTTTGTCTAGTTTATTGCCACTTAGCATGTTTCATTGTTGCATTAGAATTCTCCCACGATTCATTTCTTCTTTGTCTCTCCAAATGTTACATTGCTTTGTTGATTTCAAATGTTCCTAAGGATTCTTTTATATTTACTTGATGGATAAGCTTTCTATAGGTCCATTGGTGTAATTCTTATAGATTGTTAGATTTCTCTACTTCGCCACCATGTCTTGTAGGATTGAAATGGCTAGTATGAGCTTGATAATATGTTTTATCCATATCTTTAGTTAACCACACTAATAGACTATCATATTCATTGGCAAACCAGGGAATGTGATTATATATAATCTGATATCAAAGGATAAGAAAGGATGCTAGATTAGTGTTGTACTTTTAACTAAGCAATTATATTTTATCAAATCTTATGAAGACAATGTACCATACAATGGGTAATGCATTGATATGTCCATGTACTAACCATTGAATTTTTAAACTCCTCCAATGCTATTTCAAAGGCCTAGTAGTCATATGAGTTTCATACATGCATATAAAAAAACTTAAAGATTATATCTAAAGACTTCCAAACATTCACCTCGCAAGTGTGATTGTGATCCACCACTATCACTATGATGGTCAACAACCACATGATGGATACACTTTCACTTGTTGAATTGAATTCTTTGACCTAATGAGGATTATCTAAGAGTGGTGTAGATAAAAATCTTATTGCTTTCAAGCAACTAGTGGAAAGTTTCTTTGGTATGTCTTGACTATTACAAGCCAACATCTCAACCATTGAAAAGTTTCTTTTGACCATTTCTTGTCCTTTTCAATATTCATGTCTCCACCACGTAAACCAACATCTAGCAATACCTTCTCAAATGCTACAATTTCCTTGACCTGCACAAAACTAGGTCACATTGTCTAGGAAAAACATATATACAAGATTTCTCAATGATTTTACACAGAGCATGCATTGTACAAATATATACTCTAAAGAAGGGAATATTCAAAATTGCTCTAAAATTTGGATCATTGAGATGCCTCTTAGGTTCCTTTTTCCAATTCTTTTTGTCAAGTTCTCTTTGTAGCACACATGCAATATATGCATGGGCTCTTTAAATTGGATCCTTTCAAGACATTGTACAACACTTGAGGATCTTGAGATCACTTACTAGATGTCACTTTACTTTGAATCTTCCAAATCCTTCCATATCTTAAATTATCCCGTTTCTTTTGTCACTAATGATTTGGGGTATACTTGTCTTATAAAAAGTCCAATGCATGGTTTCGAAATTCTCAAACATAATCTAGAATACACATATATTATTACAAGCATGTGACACAACCACACGATTTGCATAAGTAAACTTGTAATTTAAATATATTGCTTACCTCTAATGACCCTATAGAAAATATATTATTCTTAGATTAGACACTGTGCCATTTTGGATTTTACTTTGAAATTATTGGATCAAGTGCCATATTCATCAAGGTGAAAGTGACCCATTCTAACTTTGTATCCTTCACAATATGACACTCATAGAGCTTGAGTACAAATTTTAAAACACCATCGCCTCCCCTTTTTCTCCATAGTACATATCTTCAATATCAAATGGAGCTCCTAGAACCTATAGAATTTCATCATTCACTTATTTTTGCATTCTTTTGAGTAATGCTAGGTTTGGAAATAGTGATTAGTGAAGCTTGTATTCCTTTATTTGTGATTGAAGGGTTTTGTAAATAGCTATGTACCCCCTGCTAGATATACATGTCTCATCCAATGAGGCTTATACAAGTTTCCTTTCAAGAAGGTCTCAATCTCTTCTTTTGTTATCTTTTGATATTTTGGATCCTTTAGGATTTCTTTAATAGTTGCCTTATTGAGAAGTAGTTTAATGTGTGAAATTGATGCCTACATGCTCAAATTCTTTTTCTCATTGGTAGTAAGTACCTTAGTCCAAAAATGTTATAATAATCCTTTGTGGCCAAGCATGGACACTTTCTCGAGTGGTCCTATTCATGTGCTCAACAATACCATTCTAGGGTGGGGTGTATAGGGCATTCAATTGATACTTAATGCCCCTCTCATCTCACAAAGTTACTCAAATCCCTTGAAGACATACTCATCTCCATTGTCAGACCTTAGGTACTTCGAATAATACCTAGACTAGTTCTCAACAAGAGCAAGCCAACGCTCAAAGATAGATAAGGCATTTGATTTTTGTTTAATAGGATATGCCCAGACCTTATGTGAATAATTATCAATGAACATAACAAAGTACTTTGCACCACCCAATGATTGATAGGGCATGGGACCACATACATAAAAATACATAAGAGTTAGAGGCTCACCCATGCATGTAATGCCAAACTTCCTATGAGAACTATGTATTTGCTTGCCCATAAAGACAATGTAACAAGAATCAAAATATTTGTCATCAAGAGGAGGAAGATACTACAAATGAGTAAGCATTTTCATTCCCTTTAAGGACATGTTGTTCAAGATATAGAGGGAGAGAGAAAGACATGGAGTGAGGCAAGATCAAAGAGAAAAGTGCTCTTAATAGTTTTCTTCATTATTCATTGAATTACCCACATACTACACACAACTACAATAGAGTGCAAACCATGATGCTAACCTAACCATATCCTAACTAAAGTTAGGAGTAAATCCCAACTCATTTATTGAGGCACACATGACATCTACCTAACCTATAGCTAGACAAGGAGTCTCAGATAGATAAGCTTGATTCTTCACACTCCCCCTCAAGCTCAAGTGATTTTCTGTATCCCAAGTAGCAATTTGAAATGAGTAAACTTATCTTTACCAAGTGATTTGCTAGAAATGTCCACTACTACCCGGTCTTCTGCCTTCACATGGATAAGATCTATCTTGCCTCTAAGTACCATTTCCCTGATGAAATGATAATGCACTTCTATGTGCTTTGATCTAGCATGAAAAATCGGAATACTTGATGGAAGCACACTACTAATGTTGTCACAATACAACTTGACTAGTTTATCCACATGTATTCCCAAGTCATCTAACATCTTAACCAGCCATGCAGCTAAGACTGCACCTCTGTATTCTACTTTAGTACTAGAAAGAGCCATAGTGGGTTACTTTTTACTACTCTAACTAATCATGCTACTTCCAAGACCAAATGCATACCCACTTGTCAATCTTCTATTGTATGCACATCCAACCTAATCCACATCACTGTAACCTATAAGCTTAAGAGGTTTACTATAATCATAGAATAGTCCATAGTATAGTGTAGCCTTCATTTACCTCATAGTCCTTCTCACTACATCTAAATGAGGTTTCCTTGGCCTTTGCATGAAATTACTGATCAACCCAATTGAATAACTGAGATCAGGTCTTGTGATGGTAAGATAGATCAAGCTACCAACCATCTGCATGTACATGGTTACATTTTCAATCTCATTTATTGTATCAATTGTTAACTTGACATTCTATTCTAATGGAGTATCCATGGGCTTACACTCACCATACCATACTTTTCCAATATATTATGTGCATACTACTTTTGTAACATCGAGATTCCTTGAGGTGTGCATATGACTTCAATTCTAAGGAAAAATGTAAGCTCTCCCAGGTCTTTTATTTGAAACTCTTTTTGCAACATAGATTTGATCTCATCAATCCCATATTTATCATCATCCATAATCACCAAGTCATCTACATAAACCACCAAATCACATATCCTTTCTCTGTCTTCTTGGTAAACAACCTATGATTAGCTTTACCCATTTGAAAGTCAACTCTCTGTAAGTATGAGTTGATTTTTGTATTCCATGCTTATGGTGCCTATTTCAATCCATACAATACTTTCTTCAATCTGCAAACATAAGACGGATATTCAAGATGTATACATCCTTCTGGTTGATCCATTTAGAATTCTTCCATCAAATTACCATTCAAAAATGCATTATTCACATCCATTTGATATAAGTTTCACCCTTTGGATGCAACCAATGTAATGACTACCCGTACAGTTACCATCTTTGCAACAAGACTAAATGTCTCTTCATAGTCCATTTCATACTGTTGAGCATAACCCTTCACAACCAACCTAGCCTTGTATCTTTCAAGTGAGCCATTTGATTTGCATTTGACTTTGTAGACCCTCTTGCATCCAATAGACATCTTGCCTTCAGATGGCTTGACTAAATACCCAAGTTCCATTTTTTAGCAAAGCATCATACTCTTCTTCTATTGTTGTACATCGGTTCTTATCTTTGATTGCTCCTAAAAATGATGTGGGTTCTTTGTAACTCATTTTCTTTTTCATGTATGCATAGTGTTTAGCTGAGTATCCACTATAAGACATATTTATTGCCACCATCAAACCATTGGCATCAGACATAACACTTAAACTCTTTCTCTACGTGATGTTTAAAATCCATAAAGCTATCATAAACTTCATCTTGGTGTTTCAGAATGTATACCCAAGTATACCTACTGAAATAATCCACAATATCACATAATAGCTAGACCATCCAAGAGATTATGAGCAGTTCCTCATACATCCAAGTGAACAAGTTGTAAAGGTCTATTGTTGTTTTGTGTATGCCAAACAAATGGAATCTAGGCTTACTTCCCAAATTGACAAGTTGAACATATCTATCCCAAATCAATATATTTGAACTTTGTCAATCCTAAAACAATATCATTTTGCTACATATTTTTGAGCATTCGTACATTTATGTGTCCAATGCATTTATGCTAGATATATTAGTCTCTGACACTTGTATCATCATGAGCAAACATTATAGCTTTTAGCTCAAGAATATTTGCATCCAAAGTAAACATTCTTCCATGTCTTTTGCCCTTTGCAATCAACTTGTAATAAACATTGCCATATTCCTTTGTAAAATAGCTATCTTTGTTAAATAATACTTAGAGGTTTTATTCACCCATCTGGCCAACAAATAATAATTTTTTTGTGATTGATAGAACATGCGAAACATCATACAATTTCTTCTTCTTGCCATTAGGCATAACCAATGCAACAATTCTTGTATGAGCTATGTCACGCTAAGTGTCATATCCTATGCATACATAATGATTTGTTCCTGCTTTCATTTCATCAAACCACTCCTCATGTGGTGTTGTATGGTTTGATGCTCCTAAATCAATATACCATATGTCACCTAACTTTTCTTGTCGAGTAACTCATACATAAGTCATAGCAAATAACCTATCACCATTCTCGTGCTCTACATGATTGGATAGACATAGTGACCCTCCTGCTTTCATTTCATCAAACCACTCCTCATGTGGTGTCATATGGTTTGATGCTACTAAATCAATATACCATATGTCATCTAAATTTTCTTGCTAAGTAACCTTTTATCATACATAAGTCATAGCAAATAACCTATCATCACTCTCGTGCTCTACATGATTGGACAGACATAGTGACCCTATTGCTTGCCCCTTTGATTTGCTTGCTTCTTCCAACATTCTTTAGCAATGTGTCTATACTTCCCATAGTAGTGATAGTCCTTTTATTTACATTGTCATGCGTAGTCTACGACCGCTAGGATCCTTTGCCTTTAGAGTTGGATCTCCCCCTCACTCAGAAGTATCCAACACCTCTAGCATTATGTTCTTGTTGCTATTTTCTAAGATGCATTTTGGTGAGTCCCTCTATCATGAAAGGACCCCCTTCCATGACTGCCATGGTTACCACGGCCTCTCTAATTTGAATAAAATAGTGCATATTTGCCTTTCAAGCTACTTGAGATAGTAGCTACACCCAACTTAACCTCTTCATGTATAAGCAATAAGACTAGCTCATTAAAGTCAAGCATCTCAAATATCATGATATAGGCATGTCAAACAACTTATATTCAAGTCCAAGACCATTCAAGGTTATTGCAACCAAATCCTCATCCTCTACTTTAGTTATGATAGTTGCTAACTTATCAATAATGGTTATTATCTTTGTTAGATAATCTTAAATGGAGCGTCCTTTCCTATCCATGGTATTGAGCTTCTATTTTAGTTGTATTTTCCTTGCACTAGTAGTAGTACCATAATATCTCATCACGATATTCCATGCATCTTTTGGTGTCTTGTAATTCATAATATGCATTACCATGGCATCTAAAATACACAATGAGAACCGATGTAGGACTTTGCAAGCTCTTTCTAGCCAAGCACAATGTGCTCTTAGCTATTTAGCAATTGTACTCTTTTCTTGAAGCTTGGGTTTAGCTTCAACACCTATGACAAGGTACCAATACCCTTTGCCAATCAGGAAAATTTCCATGTAGAATTTCCATATTGCATAGTTATTATTGTCCGGTGTCTCACCCACTATTTGTGTAATATTGTCAAATCTATCTGCATTTGCCATGTTTACAACTCTATGTATTGGCTATGTAGTATTCAAATAGTCAATGCCTTAGTCCTTGCAAACCAAGTTAATCTTTCATTGATCAAGATGATTGTGTATAAAATCCAAGTACCACATGTACATCTATTGGTACCCTATAATGAGTTCAGTCTAGCCCATCTAAATATGTTGTAAACATCAGTTTCACAAATGAGAATCCCAAAAACATTCAATCAAGTAGTATAAGTGTGCCATTGCTCAAACATGACAGTTTCAATCCAAGAGTTTACAAGACTAAAATTTCTACACTAACTAAGGTATTTCATGAAGCTCACAAACATGTAAAACATCTCCAAAAATATGTCATAACATTTGGGGATAGTAGCATTGCATGTAGTCATTGACTGCACAATGGACATGTAGGTAAGCCTCAACATCAAGTGAGAGACATAGTTTGTAATAACTAGTAGTATAAACTCTTCACAAATCAAAGTATTCTCAGCTCAAAATACCTTTAGATCATAGTAGACATGTGCTAATGCAACTATGAGTCAATACATAGCCATAGAAGCATAACAATGTTAGATACGCTTCTCATAGGCTATAAATAGCCACTATAAATAGCCACCATTCTACTATAACTAGTAGTAAACTAATCTAGATCTTAGCATTCAATGCTCAGTACATCCCACAACTCATGTGACAAGGTCCAAGCATTTGTAGGTACCAACGAAGCTTCAATATGCTCCAAGATTTCGAGTTCAATTAGTCAAACTTTTAGGATAGATTTTAGCCTATGAATGTAATTCAGAACTAAGCTTTAGGTCCTCATACCTATGCCTCAGGTATATATGAATGATGCCACATTAGTTGCCAACTATCCACCTAATGTTGGTCATGCCAAAGTTGAGCAATGATTGGTTGAAATCCTTTGATCATGACAACCATAAAACAGGTGTAGACCCCCAACTCCACATTGATTTCTAGAGACCATGTGGCTATTGCTAATGATATTCTAATGAGCACTCACAAGTGCTATCTATCCTATTTACTGAGAACTTCAAGTGGCTCTAAATGATGCTAAGTATGTCAGCCCCATTGCTCATGACAACCAATTGCTAATGCTACCCATTTAACCCCTAGGAAAATTGGTGCAGTCCATGCTAGATCATGCTAGTCTATTGGTAAAGGTGCCAGTATTATTTACCTCATGCATAGGCTCTAGTAAAGGCCAATGATCCCTCCTTCCAAGCCTCAATTGGCTCTATCAAGTGTAGGATTTAAAAACACCGATACATACCATTCCATGTGCACGCTATGGCTATCAATGCAGTTCTATAGGGTTCCTTCTTCAAGCTATAGGTCAAGGCCACTCTTCAACTTCTGCTCACTTCCACACAAGGTTTTCTTGCTCTCATACCATGTTCAAGTTGCAAAAGGAGAGAGAAAGACATGGAGTGAGGCAAGCTTAGAGAGTAGAGTGCTCTCAATAGTTTTCTTCATTATTCATTGAATGACCCACATACTACACACAACTACAATAGAGTGCAAACGATAATGATAACCTAAGCATACTCCTAACCAAAGTTAGATCTTGACTCATTTATTTAGACACACATGACATCTAGCTAACTAGACTTGGACAAATGAGCTTGATTCTTTACACGTGTCCAAGGCGATGATGTTATAAAGATACATGCGCTATATCATCCACAAGTAAAACATGCTCAAGAGACCTAGATATAGATAAAGGATACTCTTTTAGGTATATTATAGTAATTCTTGTACTCGTGTACTTAAAGCTTTGTACATGAAGCAAGTTGTTGAATATGGTATATTTGGTACCTTTTGGTTAGTGTTTTGTTGTACTCTTTGGCACCTTTGGTGTTTATTGGCACTTCCTCATGCTATTTTTGGTATAAAGCTTTCCTTCGATGCTGCTTGTAGTTATTATTGGTATCTTTTGGTGGACATTTGGTGCTCTTTGGTACATTTAGTACATTGGTTATCATTGCTATAATGGTTGATAATGGTATTATGGTTGGAAGTTTTGGTACTTGTTACTTGGTTCCTATGATGTTTTGCTTTTGTAAGTTTACTTTATTTCTTTCTCTTGACAATCATAGTATGACAAGCTAGAGGCATCTTGCAAGGAAGGGTAGGTCCACATAGACTTTGTCAACTAGATGATCACTACCATGAAGAAGGAGAAGAGGTTTATCCTCTTTCCTAGGCCACATATTACCATATGTTTGGCATTTTTTTGTGTACGGGGAGTTGTTTGGAAGTGGCACATGTTGTGGGAATCTTCATGCTCAAGTGCCAACATCAATACCACCCCCTTTGCTTTCACACAAGTCTACATAGTAGTGGGTTTTGTGTGAAAGAAGGGTGCAACGTTGAAGTACCTACAATGACAAAGACATGGTTGATTGGGCATTATAGTGTAAAGAGTAAGTTGGCACGATTATTCATCACACTTATTTTACATACAAGTTATAATGTTGATTTGGTGTGGTCATGCATTTGGGATTGTGTATGGTTATTGTGTAGATGATAAATACATGGCTGAGGTTATCAAAGATGGAAAGGCTAAATAATGTGAAATATGATGGGCCAAGGCTGGCAAAGTCTACTACCAATGAGGAGTTCTATTGTATAAACAAGGTGAGAAATGTCCCATGGGACCTAAACTTGAGAGTTGGTGCTATTGAAACTATGAACATCGAGAATGACGTGAAAGATGTGGAGCACACTAGGACTAATAAAGACTCTTTGATTGATAAAGTGGTGCCACATGTCATTGGGATCAAGCGGGATCTGAATATTATTGATACAAAAGTGGAGAGGGGGCTGTTGATTGGTCGAAGGGGAGTGACAAGGGGGCTAACAAGAAGAAAAAAGACACCAAGGAGGGCCTAGTTCCTATGAAGAGACTACTAAGGGAGCAAGTACAAACATAGGGATAGACAACAATGTAGTTGATAGCCTACATGGTGATATTGGAGGAGTTTCCAAGGCAGATGCTGATTTGGAGATGGCTGGTGCAATGATAAAATCTCTAAGTGATTGCACCTTGTTAGAGCTCCTTTCTAAGGTAGGGAAAAGCACCCTCATGGTCTTTCTTTGTAATAAGCATCATGCTTGCAAATTGTAGCTAGTGTAGCAATGATGTCATTGATGTAATGCACATAGGTTTTTTTGTCTCCTTCCATCACCTTCAATTTTAAAACCTAGACATTGTTCCCTATTTGCCTTATGCACTCTTCTTGATCTTGGAATAGACATGCAATTTTAGAATATAGTACCAAAGTTATGTTGGGTTCTACAATTGTGGGAGCTTCTCACTTGATCGCCAAGACCCATGGATCGCTTATTGTTTCAAGCATTTCAAGCCAAGTGAAATGGCTACCTCTCACATAGCCAAGCCCACTCTCACACCTATGAGTGTAGTGAGCTTACCTTCATGCCCAATTGAGTTGCCTCCTCCCTCAAGTTCTTCGGTAGTTCCACGATCCAAGGTGCAAGCTCACAAGCTCTAAACTATAAGCTCCATTGCCAAATGTGAGACAAGGGAAGAGAAAAGAAGAGAAGAAGAAGAAGAAGAGAGGAGGAGATGGAGAGCTTCTCCACCACAATCTCTCACCCTCACACACTCACTCCCCCACCCTCCTTCTCTCAAGTACAAGCACAAGCAAGAAGAAGAATAATAAGAAAAAGAAGAGAGCTAGTTTTGGCCACACACAAGAATGAGCTTCTTCATTCACTTTTTGTCTTTTTATACATGCCCTAGTCCTCTTTGGGTGCCCATCCCTTAATTACATGAACGGCCATTTTAGCCTAGGTCCTCTTTTCCTATTCCTTCCTATTTACATGGTTCCTTCACCATGCACATTTAAAAATTGCTCCAGAGGGAGCCTGGTGCTCTTTTGCAGAGATTTAGGGTGTGCTTTTATATTTAAATTGTGCATTTTTCCTTTTGCACTTACCTTGGACTTTTTTTGCCACTTTTTCTCCTATTTTTTTCATTGGGCTACCTTTTTTTGCTCTATCCTTTGCATCTTTTTAATTTTCTTTTTTTCTTTGCACTTTCTTTGCACTAGGGTTAGCATTATCTAAAAGGTAAGAAGGATCGAAACTTGCTTGGAAGATCTATGGTGGGAGAGCAAGAGCAAGAAAGATGGAGAGACCAAATGGGAACTCCAATAGTCACAATGTGTAATCGAGCCTTCCTTTATTCAAACTATCGCTAAAAGAATAAAGAATAAAGTGACGGTGACGGGCGCCTGCCACCTACAGTGTGTAGTGGTGGGTACTGTCAGTGTAGCAATACACGAGCGGCTAGGCGGAGGTGCTTTTACCCCCAACAACCTCCCACTTAAAGGCGAATCTGTCCCAGTGAGAGGAGTGAAAAGAAAAAAATAAAAGATAGTACAATGTACACATGTACAACAGGATGAGGAAAAAACATCATCTCATCCAACACCCATCAATCTCCTGAGGAAGGCAAAGCGCTCAACAGTGAGGCTTTTCGAAAGTAGATCTGCAAGATTTTTGTCAGTGGAGATCTTGACAACATTAACAGACTTGTCCTCTATGACCCCACGTATGAAGTGATACCTCACCTCAATGTGTTTCATCTTCGCATGGAAGACCGGATTCTTGGCTAGTTGAATAGCACTCATAGAATTTGAATGCAACGTAGGTACAAAATCAACCCCAAGGTCATGAACCAAACGGCCCAACCATATGGCCTCTTTGCAAGCCTCAGTGGCTGCAACATACTGGACTTCAGTGGTAGAGAGAGCCGTACACTTTTGAACCCTAGACATCCAAGAGATAGCACCTCTAGCATAGGTAAATACATAGCCAGAAGTGGACTTCCTACTATGTGCATGTCCTTTATAATCAGAGTCTGTGTACCCCACAACTCCTATATCTTGGATGCCATAGTAAATACACATGTTTGATGTGCCTTTCAGGTATCTCATGATACCCTTCACGGCATCCCAATGTTTATTGCCATGTGTAACCATATAGCATGCCACAACACCAACTGCAAAGGCAATATCTGGACGAGTGGCTATCATGGCATACATCAAACTACCCATGACTGATGCATAAGGGATCTTGGCCATCTCGGCCCTTTGCTCATTTATCTGCGAAAAATTGGCCTGTGAGACCTTCACATAAGAAGGTAATGGACAACCAGTAGGCTTTACGTCCTACATGGGGAAATGCTCAAGGACTTTATGAATGTACTTCCTCTGTGAGTCCCTCTGTGAGAGGTAGAGTAGTCCCTGATGCCTGTCATGCTTAATGCACATACCAAGAATGTGAGAGGCTTGTTCCACATCCTTTATCTCAAAGCTCTTCTTCAGCTAAGAGGTAGAGTAGTCCCTAATGCATGTCATGCTTAATGCACATACCAAGAATGTGAGAGGTCTGTTCCACATCCTTCATCTCAAAGCTCTTCTTTAGCTAAGATTTAAGAGCATCCAACTCATCATGAGCTTTCCCTATTATCAGCATATCATCCACATAAAGTACCAAAATAAGCAATGAGCCATTACGGGATTTCTTCGTGTAAAGACATAGATCCATAGCACTCCTACTATAGCTATGCAATTGCATGAAGGCATCAAACTTATGATACCACTCCCTAGGTGCCTGCTTCAAGCCACAAACACTTTTCTTCAACTTGCACACTAGGTGCTTCCTACCACGTTTTGCAAAGCCCTTGGGCTACTCCATGTATATCTCATCATGCAAATCCCCATGCAAGAATGCAATCTTGACATCCATTTGATACATGTCCAAGTCAAGCTACGCGACTAAGGCCAAAACCAATTGTAGGGTGGTCATCTGACCACAGGAAAAAAGACTTCATCAAAGTCAACTCCATGCTCATGTTTAAAACCCTTAGCAACAAGTCTTGCCTTATAAGCCGGCTTGGGGTGCCTAGGGATACTTTTCAACTTGTACACCCATTTGCATGGCAAAGCCTTCTTGCCATTAGGCAATGCAACCATATCCCAAGTCATATTCTTATGTAAAGAGTCCACCATCTCAGACTGCATAGCCCTCTCCCAAGAGTGACTGTCACCCCTGTGCATAGCCTCATCATAGGTGAGAGGCTCTCCTACATCTGTAACCAAGATATAATGCATCGAGGGCTTAAATTGATTAGGTGGACGTCCAGATCTAGTAAACTATCTCATTGCAGGCTTTGCTGCATGTCTAGCATCATGTCCAACACCTTGGCCATGTGTACCAATTGGTGCTGCAGGCTAACCATTTGGTTGTGCAAGCTGTACTAGAGCATGTGGCTCCTCTTGGAGTATAACCCTGTGTATCTCGACCCCCTTCTTAGGCTGCCTATGCATCTTGTCTTCATGGAAGACTACGTCATGGCTACAGATGACTTTCCATGCCTGCAAATCCCAGAGGTGGTAACCCATCTCATATGCATCTCCATAGCCAAGGAAAATGCATTTGACACTCTTAGGATCCAACTTAGTGGCACATGGTAGAATGCCTCACATCCAAAGACACGTAGATGCACATAAGATCTCCTCTACAACAACCTTGAAATCCAAACCACTGGAAGGTGATCTATTGATGGCATGCACAACTGTACTAATTGCCTCAGCCCAAAAACTCTATGGTAGGCCTGCATGGCTAAGCATATTGTGTACACGCTATTCATTTGCTCAGCCCTCACATCCAAAGACACGTAGATGCGCATAAGACCTCCTCTACAACAACCTTGAAATCCAAACCACTGGAAGGTGATCTATTGATGACATGCACAACTGTACTAATTGTCTCAGCCCAAAAACTCTGTGGTAGGCATGCATGGCTAAGCATACTGCATGCACGCTATTCATTTGCTCAGCCAAACCATTCTGGGGTGGGGTATAGGGGGCGGTCAAGTGACACTAATACCTCTCTCGTCACATAGCTACTCAAAGGCACGTGACACATATTCTCCCCCATTGTCAATCTGAGGGTAAGCCTAGACTTAAGCTTAATGGGGTAAGCCTAGACTTTACACGAAAAATCATCAATGAACGTCACAAAATACTTTGCACCACCTATAGACTAACAAGGTATGGGCCCATAGACATCCGAATGTACCAATGCCAGGGGCTCACGCATGCATGTCCTACCAGACTTCTTATGTGTATTCCTAGTATGACTTCCATAAAGACAATGCTCAAATGAATCAAAACATGCATAGTCAAGGGGCGGTAAATACTGCAAAAACCAAAAAGAATTTTCATTCCCTTCAAGAACATATGGCTCAAATGGGCATGCCAAAGAGATACATGTGGGATGAAACTGGCTGACAAAACATGGTCAACAGAGGACCCATCAACTACAAGAGGATAGAGGCTGCCAACCTTGGCACATCTAGCAAGCACAAGTTTGCCACAGGTGATCTTCCTAGTAGAATCCCCAAATGAAACATGAAACCCAGCATCATCAAGATGTCCTGCAGACATAAGACTGCGTGTAAGCATAGGCACATGACGTACATCTCGTAACAAAAAATTACTGCCAGTAGAGAACTGCAGTCGTACATCCCCACCGTACATCCCCAATGCCAACAATAATAAGTGACCTGTCATCATCCAGGTGAACTAAACCAGAGACAGTGCGGTAGGAATGGAACCACTCACGGCATGGTGTAGCATGAAATGAAGCACCAAAATCCAAAAGCCATCATTATGCATACATAGAGTGAACCTTGGTCAACGGCGTAGCATCACAAGAACTAGTTGCAAGTATATACTCCCTATTGGAGTCATCAATCTACATGACATTTATCTCCTCAATTTTCACACTGGATTTCGTAGGCATAATGGTGTGATCAGAGGACTTTTCATGTACTTTATCTTTCCCCTTCTCTTTGCGCTTCACATTGCACAACTCATGACATTGTGGGTGTATGTGACCCTTCTTGCCACAATGATGACATGCCACATTAGCATTTCTTCCACGAGACTTGTTGTGCAACTTACCACGTGACTTAGACCTAGACTTCTGCAAGACTTTTCCATGTCCATACCCACGGTCATTCTTTCCATTACCATCTCTACCTCTAACAGTCAAAGCATGCGTGACACACGAGAGGGTTCCAAGTTCTTACAGTTGATCTCTTCCTGTAGAAGAGCACTCTCTACATCAGGCAAGTTCAAAATAGTAGTAGGAGCACATAAGGGAGTGTGAAATACATCCCATGACTCACTAAGAGTCCCAAGCAAAAACAATGGAGTAACCTCATCATTAAAGGTAATGCCCTGTGAAGTCAAGTTCTTGAGGATAGCATGGAATTGGCTCAAATGAGCAAACATCATCATATTCTCCATCATGTGCATGTCCATAAGTTGCTTCAACCAATACATCTAACTTGCTGGACTTTTCTTGGCGTAGAGGTGCTTAATTTTATCCCAAAGCTGCCAAGCACTCTGTGCTTCCTCAAGCACATTGTAATGCACCTGTTGAGTGAGAAACAAGATGAGGGATGACTTACATAACTCATCAAGCTCATCCCATTCGTCATCAGTCATAGTTTCAGGCTGCTCACCATGCATCCTTATTGGCTTTATCTGCGATTTCTACACCAATACCTGCCAAACTTGGCTCTTCCAATAGGCATATTTCGTACCATCAAGCTGACTGATGTTGAAGATAGCATTGTCAGTGGAAGAAGAACCCATAATGCAGTCCAAATTGGTGCAGAAAGTTCAAAACTGCTTATTGTTTCCTACTATAAATAGCCAAAATATCACCAAAACCAAGGCAAAATGACCACGAACAGATAGCTAATGATGCTTCCCTCCAAGTACCATCAAAAGTACATAAAATCAAGATGATTTATCATGAAATTTCCACAGCAATCCATGCATAACTGCTTTCTGTAATAAATTACAGCCAAGTACAACGAGAGCAAACTATAGGTGAAATAAATGCACCAAGTCATCCGCTGACTGTCACAGTATACCAGCATCAAGTGGGCATAAATCTGCATGTGACAGTCATATGGACATCGGGCAAACACCCAAGCATGTCAAATGAATTCGTCACTAAGCCGGCACACCCCTTGTGTAATAGGACAAAGTGTACACAACACTGGCAATACCTGACACAAAGAGGTGTATGCTCAGAGAGCACAAAGCCCAAATCAACCCAAGTACATGTATGCGGACCACGACATATCAACCATGCAACATCCAAGTGAAGAATATCCCAGTCTTAGAAGTCAAAGCTCAATAGCATAATCCGCTTTGTCAAGCATCCAAAGATGCTCCCACTGGCATAAAAACCATATGGATCAAGCCAAGAAACTCAAGAAAGGCATATGATAGCACCAGTGACGGAAGATCCAAGACCAAGCATCAATAAAACATCATGAGCATATAGGCTCTGTAGCCTCTAATGATAGCATCCATTAACATCAATTGTATCACAAATACAACTCTGGCAAGCCAAGAAATATCCCAAGTAAAATAGGGAATCCAAATGCAATCCAAGACAACACTCCAGTTAGCAATCGGCTCCAAACAATGTAACTAACATGTAGTAGTAGCATAGGCCAAGCATGTCAAGATCGGTCAGACATAAGCAAAGTATATGCCAGAATTACATCAAAGACAGAGCATCCAAATTCTTTCCAAATCCAAGCTCAAGCTCAATCAATGATCCAGTATGAAAGCCAAGTTCAAAGTCATCCCCGAATGTCAATACATCATTGCATACATCCAAGACATAGCCCAAAACAACCAATAGGCACAACCAAAGGCAATCTAAGACACTTCAGCTTATTGTTATACAATTGTGATTTACTATTAAAAATTGAGTATTTGTAGGTCAAAATCATCACCAAAATGATGGCAAAGAATTAGCACAACATCCACCAAGCATAGGCATTAATGGCATAGCATACAGGTGTGAGATAGTGTATGTAGATGAGCTCTAGGACTTGTACACTTTTGCTGTAGACCTGGACAGACCTGCTACTGTATATTAGAACAAATGTGTGCTCAAATTAGAGTTCCAAAGCTCAATCAAAGCATCAATACATTGCAACCAACATTTCCAAGTATTGCTTTAGTGCCCAATGCATAGAGTAATGACTAGGGAGCCAAAATCTTGTAGTGGAGATGCAGTCTAGACCTGTAGGAAAATAGGCACAAACTAGCATGGCTGACCAGTAGCACTTCTGTGCTTCAACATGGCTGATGGGGGGGACTTGGGATGGTGGTAAATCTAGCCTACAATAGGCCCAAGCTAGCCTCAAAGAGCTCCAGGGAAAGCAGGAGGCATAGGAGCCCCATGGTGTTGTCCCACACTTGAGGGCCCAGTTTGTGTACAAGGGGAGGTGCTATGAGTGTGACTTAGGGAGAGAGGTTCTAATTGTAGGTGAGTGGGAGTCCCCCCAAGTGTGTCCTACCCTTGATATTCCTTAAGTATGTGAACTAGGGGATGGGGCTAGGGTGGTCCCTAGGTGCAATTCTTATGACACTCGTAGAGTACATATGGGCTAATTTCATTGTGGTGCTTCTTTTGTTTCCACTTATTTCCTTCTTGTCCTTGACCTTTTTCTTTTCTTTTCTTTCTTTTTTATCATGTCTTTTTTTTATTCCCTTCTTTTTGCTTTTTTTTTAAATTAAAAGGGGAGCACATTAAGAAGTATCCCATTGATGAGTAGGGGCCAAGTTGCATTGTAGCTTACTGAGGGCTTTACTTAGAAATGGCATGCTTTGCAAATACTCCTTCAAGTTCACTCTTACATTTAGTGGAGTAGATAACAAAAATGGATGGTTACACCTAGTGAATCTATTGTCACTCATATCTTATAAGAGGTTCATACAAAATGATGGCAAGAGAGTGGCTCTCATCATGAGACTCACCATTACATAGCTATCTATCCTAGCATTGATATAAAAAAAGAGGCATGACAACTGCTCTTCCTTTGTAGGTAGGTTTTTTTTTAGTAATATTACCAATATGTGGAGGTAGTTACATGTGGTCATGAACGTGGGGTTGGGACATGAAGAGAAGTCTTTAAGGAAACTTGCTATAGATGGGCAAAGGTCCCTTTTAGTGAAGATCAAGCTTTCTTCAGGGATTGAGGCATTTACCTTCTAGATCAAAGGGAAGTTGTATCTACCATGCACACTCTTGATTGAAATCAACTCCAATCCTTCTTTGGTAGGGCATGTAGATAGGATCATCCCGTTTATGGGATAGGTTACTACAAAAGTTGATCCATGGCTCTAAGATAAAGTCCCAAATGTTCTTGTGCCACCTAGGTTGTGCCTCATATCCCCCCACTCTCCGTGGTACATCCACTACCTTATCTTTCCAGTAGCCTACATGTTCCTGCTGCCACCTTGTGGGATGTCTTATCCGTTCCTCTAGCCATCTCCTTTCTAGCCTTGCCAAAAGCTTAATGACATCCTCCCACCACCTTGCAAGATAATACTCTATCCAATATATGAGAAAAGGTGAAGGAGAACTCGAAGGGGTGGCCATGGTTTTTCCATGGCTCCCACACTATTGGATTTACAGCAAGTAGATTGTTATGCATAGTCTATATGGATGACTATTTAATAAACAAAGCAAGTTTGTGGAGACCTTATTCATACGTGACTAGAGGACGAGCGACGGATCTTTAATCAAATCCAGGATGTCGGATCATAATATGGATGATTTTATGGGCAAAAGCGATTTGCCAAAGCTGAGTATGGCGCAAAAATTGGATCTAATCATGATGCAGCTTCAAGAAGAGCGAAGGGCACGTCAAAACTTGCAAGCAAATTGGCTATACTTCAACAATCCACGGTCAATCAAGATGGAGTGCAACCTAAAGATGCTATTCGACATACTATTGATGCGACACTCGATGCACATGCTCTTAGGAAAGAGGCCAAGATAAGTAAAAGAAATTTGAAAATTTGCACTTTTAATGGACAACGTGATGGCAAAATTGTTATTTCTTTCATTAGTTAGTTTGATGAATATTTTCATAAAGAGCAAAATGCTGAAAAAGATAAACTTACATGCGTCACTAACCATCTAGCAGATAGAGCATCATTATGGTGGAGTGTTATCCACAAGAGTGTTGATTGTCCCTCTACTTGGGAAGCCTTTCAAAAGAAATTTTTGTAGAATTTCCTTCCACCTCAATTCCATGAGAAAGTTATCAAACAGTGGGATCTCTTGTAACAAAGAGATTGTGAATCCATCCTGCAAATACACTAAGCATTTTTGAAGTGCTTTACTTCCACTTCGAATGCTTGAAGATGTTCATGAGGTGACACACAAGCACAAGTATATGTCGGGTTTGCTTGGTCAATTCTATTCGGAAGTGAATATGTTCAAGCCAAAGACTTTGGAGGATATGATTTCTTTAGTGCATTGATGCAGAGGATAAAATTCGTGGACAAGAAAAGTGACCACAACAATTTTAGGTTAGGTACAAAGCAATTCAATTCTAACTTTCGAAGATTCAATTAAAATCTCTTTGCTCCTTCTTCTTTCTATAAACCCTAGACTCGACCTCCTGCTTTACCATCAAATACAAATTCAAACCCTAAGTCGTCCCTCCAGCCAAATCCCAATATACCCAAACTTCCAACTCTTACCAATAATGTCCCCAAAGCAAAGCCTATGGTTTGCTACAAGTGTCATAAGCTTGGACATTTAGCAACAAACTGTCAATCCAAGAAGCAAGCTATTCAAATCAATCACTTGGGAGTAGTGATGACGAGGACCACGAAGATATGCCAGACTTCACTAAAGATGATGATGATATCGGCGATGCTTCAGATACTTTACTAGGTATGCAAAATCCTCATTTTTTATTAACGATGAAATATTTTGTGCATAGTTAAGAAAAGCTTGTTTTACATGATGATGGAAGCACACATGATTTTATTTTCGCAAAGTTGGTAAAAGAAATGAATTTATCTACTGTTTCAACTCATTATCGCATAAAGATTGCATTCTTAGGCATTAGATACAATGGTGCATAAGAAGTGCATGCTTTAGAGATTAAAATTGGTGATTATGTTGAGCGTAGAAATTTCTTGGTTGTGCCTTTGTAAGCTAGTGATATTATTTTAGGAATACTTTGATGTCACAAATATAACCCTGACATAGATTATTCCACACATTCCATGAAAATTCATTTAATTGGAACCCAAATCACATTGCATGGATTACACATCTTTGACAATTTTCCACTACTTAATCACACACAGGCTAAATGTGCATTGAGAAAAGGTAGTAAATCATATTTAGTATGGGTGAATGAAATTGAAGCTAAGGAAAATCATATGCATCCTAGGCATGCACAATTTCTTTCACAATTTAAAGATTGTTTTGCTATTGATTTACCACCTGGTTTACCACCTACACGTCCTAAAGACCACAAAATAGATTTAATCCCATGTTCTCAACCACCACATAAAACACCTTATAGACACAATTAGATTGAACAAAAATAAATCCAAGCATAAGTTGAAGAACTATTGAACTGAGGACTCATTAGGCCCAGTAGTTCTCCTTTTGGTGCAATTGTCCTATTAGTTAGGAAGAAAAATAATACCTACAGGATGTGCATTGACTATCGTGCCCTAAACAAAATTACTCTTAAGAATAGATATATGATCCCTAAGGTAGACGACCTCACGGATAAACTATAAGGGGCCACTGTTTTTAGCAAGATAGATCTTAGATCTGGATATCATCAAGCATGCTTGGATACACCTGACATTTTTAAGACTGCATTTAGAACTCGTTTTGGTCATTATGAATTTCTTGTTATGCTTTTCGGTTTAACCAATGCACTAGCTACATTCAGTTGTATGATGAATCGTATATTTTTTATGTATCAGAATTATGTGAGTGTTTTCTTTGATGATATATTGGTTTTCAGTAAGGATAAGAATGAGCATTGTGAACATCTATCTTTAGTTTTCAAATTGTTGAAAGAGAATCAATTGTATGCTAACCCTGACAAGAGTGAATTTTTCCAAACCCAAATTGAATACTTAGGTCACATTGTTTCTTCTTATGGTATTTCCGTTGATCCTAAAAAGATAGCGACAATTTTGAATTGGCCAATCCCTAAAAATGTGCATGAGTTACGTTCTTTCTTAGGCCTTGCCAATTTTTATAGAAAATTTGTGAGAAATTTTCCATTGCTTGCATTGCCTTTGAAGAAATGGTTAAAGAAAGGTGTTATATATCAATGGTCTGACAATCAGTAAAAGTCTTTTGATTTGTTGAAACATGCTTTAAAACATGCACCTGTCTTGTAATTGTTTGATTTTAATTGACCATTCTTTCTAGTAGTCACTGATGCTAGCAGATCGGGAATAGGAGATACCCTCATGCAAGATTCACATCCCATAGCCTATTCTAGTTGCAAACTTAAACCTTCTGAGTTGAAGTATTCCACCTATGATAAAGAATTGTTAGCTATAGTTCAAGCCTTATGTCAATGGAAAGACTATTTGATGGGATCCGAAGTTCAGCCATCTTTTGGCAGAAATTACTCTAACAATGGATCATATTTTTGGATAGCCACATGGATATATGGGACAGCCACCTAATCATGAAAGAGACTTGAGAGACAAGATTATTTTCTTAAAATTCAATGGTCAATTGTCATCTCTAGCTAAACCTGAAGAGTGGCTTTCCAAGCTTGAGGATTATTTTGACATCTTGCCCCATAATGATGACCAAAAGATCCAGTTTGCAACCATCCACTTGGAAGGATTTGCACATACATGGTGGAGGTACATTAAAAGAGAAAATCAGTAATTAGACTTGTGGAAAACGTTCAAGGCACTCATGGTGCAAGTATTTGTCTTGCCGATGGAGAAAGAAAAGCTTGCCCGCCAATGGTATGGCCTTGAACAATGTGGTCTTGCTATTAGAGAATATACAAATCAGTTCCTCAACCTTACCATGTATGTTGAGTCGATTAGTGATGATGCCAAGTTACACAAAGTATCAAACATCTCCTTAGTCAGCCACAAATTTTTGACTGTTATATTAAATGGGCTGCTTTTATTCAAAGTTTTCATCCACTTATCCAATATCAACCAGAGAGAGAAAATGTTGTTGCCGATGCCTTAAGTAGCAGACCAAGTATCCATAATATTTATCTTCTATCTTTTGATTCCCTTACTCCTATGAAAGATACCTATGACCATGACCCCATTTTTAAAGTTGATTGGAACAAATCCTGACGGGTCCACCCATAAATAAGAGGTAGATAAGGGGTATTTTAATATATTTCTTGTATGCAGGTGACATCTCCTTATTACTACTATTGAATCCCCCGTGGAACAAATTAGTCGCTAATAACTAGATTCAAATTGATTCTTTATTTTATTTTGATAGATTTATGTTTTATGAGAAAAGATTGTGTGGCACTATTTAATTTAGATCATTTGTGTTGCACAAAATTCATTGTTCTCCATATCAAGGACATAGAGGTATTATTTCCACTTTAAGAACATTGATTGAAGATTTTTATTGGTCACAAATGGAATCTAATGTTTCTGACTTTGTTTTTGAGTGTTTAATTTGCCAGAGAGTCAAGCGACATCATGGTAAGCAATATGGTTTGTTAGTTCCTTTACCAATTCCTAACCGTCCATGGGAACATATTTCAATGGATTTTATAACTGGTTTACCTAATACACAAGCTAATCATGATATGATTTGGACTATAGTAAATTGCCTTAGTAAACAAGTAAATTTTCTACCATGCAAGAAAACATTAATTGCATCTCAAGCTGCACAATTATTTTTGAAGATTGTTTTCACTAATCATAGTTTGACAAAAGTTATTATTTTTTATCGTGATTCTAGATTTTGTAATAATTTTTTAACTACTATGTTTGATAATTTGGGTACTAAGATTGATTTCTCTCATCTGCATTCTGTTATAAAACCCGAGATACATGCTCGACTTTCTTATATACTTAAAATATATATGGCGAATATTATGTTGGCACAGAGGGAGAATAGATGAGAGAAAAGAAAGATGTAGAGAGAGAGGTAGAGAAATTGGCAACACAGTAGGGATTGGAAGATGGGCCAATCCCCCCCTTGTGGAGTTATATTATTGACAACGAGCAAGCTCCTCTGTTACACATAAGCCAGTTCTTACTTGTAGATCTTGGAAATAAGATCACGGTTCCTTGCATGGTATACAACCGGCTAACACTTGCACAACTTGGAAGTTGGTACCTTTTGATCCTTCTTAAGTCTCCTTCTCTCCTACACAATATGTGTAGGGCTCTCCTCTTGGCGCTTGATTTTAGCACAGAGCTTCCACAGCACTTGCACCTTCTCTTCTCCTCTTGGAACTTGATTTCAGCAAAGCTTCCAATTGATTTCAATAGGGCTTCTACAGCACTTGATTTCAGTAGGGCTTCCGCAGCACTTGCACCTTCTCTTCTCCTCTTGGATACATGCAAAGTGATGCTTCCTTCACCTCTCTCTTACACCCAAGGAGAGCCTCCTCTTTTATAGGCTTTCAAGAGCTTCTCTTCTTGGAGAGAGAGTTGAGTTGATCTTCATGCAAGATGTGGTTATTCCACTCTGTAGCACTAATTTTGAGATATCTCTTTGTGCGTTGTTTGGATGAAAAAAAGTCCAACAAGAAAGTTGTAGATCTGGTTGTTTCCGATAACCTTGGCGACCCGTTTTTAGAGATAATTTTTCTTTTGTGAGATATTTTAAAAATGGATTTTCCAAAAAAATATCTTTTTAAAGTGTACTCTTAACTTGTGGTCCATGCAACCACCTTGAGTCATAGATAAGGAGAGTTCATTAGATTGCCTTGGTCCTCAACCTTAAGATTGAATTCCACACAAAAGCTTGTGTCATTTTAGACCTTAGAAAGAGAAAATCACTTCTCTCCTCACTTCTAGAGGATCATGTCTCTCGTCTTTCTTAGTGAGAGAATTCCCTCTCTCATCTTTCTTAATGAAAGAAAAGACCTTAAACCTTGACTTGTAGGGGAGAGGATGACCCCAAACGAATGCAATGCTCACTACACACAAGTATACATTCCCAGGTGTCCTTGGATGCACACATAAATACATATACACAATGCTAATGCACTTCCTCTTCTTAGAACTCAATCCATCTTCATTTATGTGTAACTCCTTGGTTCTTGTGTACACTCTTACACTTGGTAGACACTTCTTCCCCCTTCATAACTTATACTGCCTGTATCAGATATCCCCGTCACAGTGCTCTGATCACCCCATTAAGTGATGCACTAGAAATACTAGTGTTAACCCTCAAATGAACAAGGTGGAAAATCTAGAAAAGCTAAAGCAGAAGACAAAGGCCAAGGCAAAGTGAAACAGAAGATGAAGGCGTGCCAAGAAAAATCTAGAAACACAAGAAGCGCAAAAAAGTCCTAAATAAGGGAACAAGGCGCACAAGGAAAAGCACAAGTCAATACTTTTGTAAAAGAGAGCAAGCGCATCATGGTTTAATTCAAGGAGCGCCAGGCTCTCACCTGTGCAATTTGTAAATATAGACGGGCATGCAAAAAAGGGGATAAGGGGATGACCATCCAAAAGGGATTTAGGGTTTTGTATATAAAGTTGAAAAGTGAATGAGAAGCTCATTCTTGTGTATGGCCAAAAGTGGCTCTCCTCTTCTTCTTCTTCTTCTTCTTATTCTTGCTTGCTTGAGCTTGTGCTTGAGAGAGGGAGTGTGAGAGTGTGAGGGAGTGAGTGGGTGAGGGTGAGGGACCGGGGAGGAGAAGCTCTCCATCTTCTCTTCTCTCTTTCTCTTCTATTCTCTTCTCTTGTCTTGCTCGCAGTGATGGAGCTTGGAGCATGGAGCTTGAGGATGGAGCTTGCTTGAAGCTTGCACTTGAATCGTGGAGCTACCGGAGTGCGCGGGAGAGGAGGTAACTCCATCGGCATGGAGATAAGCTCACTACACCCATAGATATGGATGGCACGTCGACTATATGAGAGGTAGCCATTAGTGCTCAGCTTGGAACGCTTGAAACAATAAGTGGTCCGTGGGTCTTGGCGGTTGAGCGAAAGCTCCCACATTTTGGTTCCATTGTTGCTGAGACCAACTGATTCAAGCCTTGAGCACTTACGCGCTTCGAATCGAGCATTGAAGTAGGGTTTTCCTTGAACCGGCACTTGAGCTAGATAGGTAGGAAGCGAAGGAGTTTGAAGAGGTATTCGATCTCCTTAGCAAGTAGGTTTTTGTTGTTTTGGACTTGGGAAAACATGATGGAGTAGTGTAGGTATTTTTCTTATAATTTTTTCTTGCATTTAGGAAGGATAGGAGCAAAACATTGGAGCAAACAATAGGGTTTTCTGTTGCTATATAACAGGCTGAAACAGGGAAATAGGGGCACAAATTCATATTTTTGGCTGGAAGAGTATGAGGGACTAATTTCTGAGGTTACAACAGGCTAGGATGGGGCAATAAGAGGCCCAGGGAACCATGACACACCACAGTTGACATTTTGCCTTCTGAGAAGAGAGTGAGCTTGAGAGCCAGGGAGAGAGTGAGAGAGCTGCGAGGAGACTGTTGAAGTGCTGATTGATTCGAGCGCCACATCGTTTCCAAGTATGCCATGCGGTTTCCTCTATTGCTTTGCATCTATTTGAAAGGCATGGCACGATTTCGTGGAGTAGGCATTGACCTTGAAGCATCGCGCACAACCCGCGGGCCATCGTCTGTGCCGTCCGACCAGGCCATCCAAGTCCCAGAATAGGACTGCCCGACTTTTGGAGTTGGACCATTCGACTCCAAAAATCAGACCACTCTTCCAATCCGATTCCCAGAATTGGACCAATCCCAGAATTGGACCACCTTTGCTTGTCTGATTGGTCCGATTTTGAAAATCGGACACTCGGACCTTGAAAATCAGACACACTGAAAATCGGACTTCAAAATCAAACACACGAAAATCAGACGCAAGGAATCGAATGAGTTCAAAATTGGATGCCTGTCAAAATCAGACATCCGATTCCAGAAATCGGATGTGATCAAAATCGGATCATTGGGCCTATCGGACCAACCCGAAATCGAATGTCCGATTCTAATAATAGGACTCCTGAAAATCGGACATCTGAGAATGTCAAAATCAGACAGGTATTTAGAACACAAATTTTGACACATCTAAACCCTGAAATTGACCCCAAAGGCTACGTAGAGCTAAAGGCACATCACAGATCCATCACTGGGCTGAAACTTAGAGCAAGAGTTTAAAATTTGGCTATAAACTATCCTCCAAATTGCGCATGGTGTTTACCATAACAACCATGTGGGTCGGGGGGGGACTGCTCCCCTCGGACCCCTGCAGAGGGGGCTCTGCCCCCTCTACACCTCCCCCAAGTAGGTTGGAGAGAAAATGCGCATCTTGGCATGTCCTCCAAATTGGACCGTAGTGTAGTAATAGCTCTACATGAGCATGGATTCTCACTTGCAAAAGAGCAATCAAAAGCCCCTACCCGAACAGAGAGAAACAGAGACCCTAGAACATCAATGGGCCAGTCTAGCCAACAAGGGCAAAAAGGCCACACTGCAAAAACACATACGTGTTGCGTTCGGACTGCATCTAGTCAAAGCAGAAAGCAACACCATCAAGCTACAATAGTGAGAATGACTAGATGTGACAGTCCTGACGATAGATGCTGCTTGAATAGCACTGCACTGATGATCCAAGACATAAGTGGAGAATCCACGTCTAGTCGTGCAGTTGGGGACTCAAGGGCATTTGCCAGAAGGCTTAAATTTACAAACCAAGAGCCGGAAGACGAAGATATAGTACCACCTGCTTATCTCAGGGTCAAACTCACCGCAAAAAGAGAGCATACTATCGATGCTCTGATTGATGAAGGAGCAGATTTTAATATCTTGACCTATGAATCATGGACCCTACTAGGCCAACCAGAGCTCACACCGACTAATGCAACTCTTAGCCCTTACGGGGGACACCCACAAGCACTAATAGGGAAGTGCAAACTCCTTGCGACAATTGAAACTGAAAGCTTGCCTATCCTATTTCATGTTTCTCCAAATAGTGCTAATTACGAGAAGGATACCCTCCTAGGAAGACCCTTCAAAAGGGCGACCAAGTGTGAGGCTGACTATGTAGCACAAAGGATACACTTGACACTACCGGGTGTGAGGATAGTCACAACCTTCAACAAGGGTGACCTCATCGAACCTCGAGGGAAAGGCAAGGAAGGTGCTGACATAACAGTCAAGCCTGCTAACGAGAGCAAGGACTCGTTGGAAGAGTTGATACAAGCACAGGTCGAATAACGAGAACTAGTGAGTGAGGCCATGCCTGAAACAAGAAGGTCAAGAGACAATGCCAAGGACGGGCTTTGGACTTACAAATATCGTAGAAGACCCCAAAAGAAGCCCAAGTCTTATAGACAAAGGCATCGATGGAGGGTCAATACAACGCTGAGACAAAGCATTGCTACGTGCTCAAGGATATTATACAGGTAACCGATGGATTTGGGTACCAAAACCCCGTGCTAAACCATCTCTATCAGCTGAAGACCAGATTGCATCAAAAGCAACGAAGCACAGGAGGAACTCTAAGAGAAACTCCAGGTCTCGAGGCATGAAACCAAACATGAGTGTTCGAAAGAAAAAGCCTCAGCCTAGCATGCTTAATAAGCAGATGTCATATATAACCATTGGGCGTGCACAAAGACCACTAGTGCTCAAGCTGATTTTGACTTCCCAAGAGGGTAATGAGCACCAGAGGCACAACGCTGCTCGTGAGAAGGCTAATTTCTCAACAAAGAAAATGGCACAATCGTCTAATAGCCTCGAGCAAATCATTCAGCTAGTGCCACATCCACCTAAGAGTCCTAGATCTCCTACACCCTCTTTTCCCAAACAAACATAGGAAGCACAACAATAGTCATTAAGGGCGGCTGCTGAATCCCAATCTCTATCTCCATCTAAGCTTCCAAATGTCCAAGAGGTGGGACATGACACCATCCATAGCTCTCGGCCCAAGGATATGCCTGTGCAACCTAAGGTGACTAGCTTATCAACTCATGCTCAATCTACACAGGTGAATGCTCAAAGGGCAACAAAAGACACGACCACTTGCGATCGCCCTAGGGACTTGACACCACAATCCACCAAGATTAGCCAGCCCACTAGACTAGCTACTACTACTTCCAATCAAGAATCACAGCAATCACAGCCCTTGGCCATGACTACGCCCCTGGCGGAGCGTGTCCTTAGCAGTACACCTGTGGAGGAAGTGTCCAACCAACTTCATTGACAACTATAGCACTTCCAAAGCGCCTAAAGCCTAGGCTGGAGGAGTTAAACAGAAGGGAATTGGCTGGAGAGCTAGACTCTCTAAAAAGGGAGGCAGTTGTACCCTCACAACCTAGCGAGGCTATTCAGTAGGCCATGGCTATGTCCCATAAGGACACACTAGAGAAAGAGAATGCTAAGGCCCAACCAAGCACATCAACGGTTGACCTAGTCCAGGGTCCTGAGTCGTTGAGAGATGCACCTTCACTGACCAAGAAAAAGAGGAGAAAACATCGAAAACGACAGTAGTTATAGGTGGTTGTGGACCCCAAGAACATTGACACCAAGAGCACTGGAGAGCTGAAAAATAAGGCATCGAGTCCATCCACCAATGACCCCATTGATGCCTCTCCTAATAGCGGTGAAACCTCAGACACATCCGTGTGCTGTGAAAAATCAAACCAGTCGTTACCATCAACGGTTGCTTGCAACACTCAATCCACCGACAACAGAATTCGCATTGACCAATCAAGAGTGGATACAACACTGTCACAACAGGGTGACAATTTTATACCAGTCACATCCAAGGAGAACCATGATGCAATAACAAAGCCTTAGGAGAAACATGGAAACCCCAAGAGCATAAGAAATCCTAGCGTTGACCAATCTTGCTCGTCTAGGCCTAAGCCCCTAGCTATGCTAAAGCCTAGGCAAACTCCTAGAACCTTGCATGCGATAGCAACCGAGCAAGCCCTCGTTGAACATAGAAGTGTCGCAGAATGCTTAACCGAGTTGGATGCTAAGCTCAAAGTGTTCACACGTATCTATGTCCTAGCAGACATGGGTGCATTCCCTAAAGAGCAGCTTGAAGAATACTTGTCATTTTCCTTATCTTGGGAAGAGAAAGAACATCTTAACGAGCACTATAACAAGCTCCTATATGAACGCATGCGACTCATCTCTGACGAGGAAGTCGACGAACTACGCTTAACTGTCACATTCAATGATGTGCTCTGCCAACCAAATCTCTTAGAGATAGAGCAACTAAAGCGACTATCAAAGGGTCGAAATCAATTTGAACAATGTTGGTGTGAAAACTGTGTTGCAATGGCCAAACTAGGAGCCCAGATCATGACAGCCTCAGAGGAGCGATTGGCCAAATGACGGTCTCAAAGAGACCCAACCTATGTGGCACCAACTTCCTTTCGAGTGCTGACTGCCATTCGGGGTACGGACTTAGCTGATAAGGTTCTCACTGAGGAGGAGTTACATGTTGCCAGTAGACTCGAACAAGGTTCCATGCTACTCGATGTTGTAAAATATCTATCAGTATTGAGTAAGCTGCCACGAGTACTAGATGCGTGTGCCACGCTTTAGTACAATCCGGAGTTCTACAATTGTCTTTTATCCTCATGAAGTGACATGGATTCGTAGATATGTATATAAATAAACAATGACTTTTGTGACCCTATATAGACAATGTCAACACACACAAGCAATGATAGTCAAGTGCAAGGAGAAGAGTTTGGTTCAACAAGCTAAGCTCCTCAGGTCCTCCTCTCACCACACATTTAGAAGTTGTGTGATCATTCCCGCCTCCAGGTGGAGGGCATGCAACCCTCATCACCACCAAAGGTAGCTCTGACCAACATCTTTGAGGGTGTAGATAGGGTACCGTCCCTTTCTATACACCTTTCCCCTTTCCGGTCTATCCTTTCGAGGATGAGCCCTGCCCCACTCCCTGAAAACTAGTCCATGCAACTTAGCATAAGCCAATATCTGCTAATGGCTGGAGGCCAAATAAACATCATTATAGGGGGCATCCCTCTACTGCAACCATTGCATGCCTCACCTCTCCCCTCCTCGTTATATGCGCTTGATAACCCAATGTATAATCCCTTCCATGCGAATGGTTTTATCCTATCTCAAGGCCTAATCCTTGGTTTGCATTTTGTAGGTCCCCCTACGGTAGCAGACATGGAGCACCCAGTGCAACTGGCTTGCAAAGACGCTATCCACCGTCGAAGGGAGCATGCAGCACAAGCTCCTCCGCTGGAACGCTATGTGCCTAGCCTCAAAAGGTATGCAAAGAAACGAGGCCCCAAGAGACACTGCCACAGACATAGGCCGAAAAATCCCCAAGCCAGGGGAATAGAAGCTCAAGGGAGCACACAAGGCGTGGCAACACCGGTTGTGTGGGCCCCCAACAGACGCTCGGGCACCAGGTGCTTGAAAGAGGAGAGGGCAACTCGAAACAAGGAAAAATTTGATTACTCGTACGCCAACCTCAAGCTCGATCATCCCAAAAACCGTCGGACCTCGAAACCACAAGCCGCAGAGCTTCCCCAACCCGCAACCATCGAGTCCATCCACGCACGAACCTACGCGAATTGCCCAAGCCTATCGGACCAATCAACAACCGCAAGCTCAAGCATTATCACAAGCAGAAAATGATCTGGCTTTCCAAATCCATCCTGAAAGCAATAGGCCATCACTCGAGGCCGCTGCTAACCTAGCCTCCGTCCCAGCGACCCAACCGCAAGCTCCTGAAGTTCTACCACAACAACTCTCCATCGTCAAAGGCTCAAGTCCTACCAAACCCCAACCACCCGCAAGCCTTAGGCCCTCTTACGAGAGGAAATCCTTTCTCTCACTAGTAGCTGATTTAGCTGAGGAAATAGGGGATGGTGTGGTGCATTGCATTAAGGGATTGGACGCTACTTTTGTGTCGCTAGCTCTGAGCTACGATCGCCTCGACTTAGGCCTATTGGATGAATCCTTCGTACCCGAAGTTCAAACGATGCCTTGTTCTTGGGAGACATTTGAATTTGCATTTGCAAAAGCCCCTACCTCCGCTGCTAAGTTACTCAGCGGTGAGATCTCAAAAGAGCAATCAATCAAACAACGCCTCATCACGTCGTATGATCAGCGAACCACCTCTACCATTACCGACCAAGAAGTGACCGAGTTGTCAAAACTTGCTGAGATGAAATCCTAGTTCTTAAGGCATTGGTACGATCTTAGACTGCAATGGGAAGTTGAAGGATGTCGAGTAATGACCGATGCCGAGCAGCCGCCGTGCTATCAAAACGGCAGAGTACGACCCCACATATGTCGCGCCGACATCATATCAAGTGTTAACCACACTGCGGGGCCATCCTATAGAAGACCACATCAAGGGACACCCCTACCTTGACCGCCTGTTGACCAGAGAAGAGTTACACATTGCTAGCTGAGTCAACTCGGGCGACTTCTTGACTAATGTTCTCACATACATCACCCAAGTGGGGATTAAACCCTCCGACCTGGACTGTGAAGTCCATTTGGAATACAACCCCAATTTCTATACTTGGCTCCTTCACAAGTAACCCCTACACCTCCATGCCGAGAGCCCTACACCTTCTAACCCTCATCCTAGGAAGGATTCTTCTCAAACTGAAAGGGAAGAGGGTAAGGTGAATCAGATCAGAAGCAATAAAGCAAATCAAAGTCAGTGAAGTACATAGACATACATTGTGAAAAACGGATGGGGTAGAAAAAAGGGCACAAAAACTTTGAATTAAAAGGCAAAAAGTCAAAGTCTGAAAAGGTAATCTACACTAGATTTTAATGAATTCATTCAAAAGCATAGGGTTTTTTCTGTTTCAACGATTACTATGTCATAAGCACTAACGAAAATTACGGTTATGACACGAACAAAAAATGTCGCAGTAGGACCGAGCCCACCGACTCCCCTTCACGGAGGAAGAGAGAACGCAGTACAGCATCAACTTGGAGAGCCGCGCCTATAATCAGTTGAAATTCTAAACTATCCACAATTTGGAAGAATTAGTGGCCAAGGAAGAGGCAGCTAGGAGCATCGTGGAAAGATGCAACCTCAAGAAGTACCTGGAAAGTTTCGCACGAGAACCTAAGCACACGAGCTGTGTGGAATTTCTCAGGTCCTACAATCCCGACAACGAATGCGGCACTGTCACAATGGAAAGAGGACAAAATGCTAAGCAGGTGTGCTGGTTCATCTAACCCCGGCCTTGGTGGAGAAGGCACTGGGACTGAAACCGAAAGTGGAAAAGAAGCAAAAGAGGGACGTGTATGCCATGCTGGGGATGAGAAAGGAGGATGTGCTGATGAACGATGGCATCAGTATCCAGGATATCCCCAATGCAGAGACCAGGCTACAAGCGAAGCTCATACATGTGCTCTTCTCCAACCATGCTATAACACGTTGATGCACCGGATCAACATGCCAATCCTGGAGAATGTAGCAGCCCATAACCCTACACGAAGTTGACTAGAACGGCTACGTGTGCAAGACTATCGATCAGGCAGCCCGAGTGCTAGCCTTAGGAAGCCTACCAGTAGGAGGAGAATCACCGATATTGAAGGCCACAGAAAGAAAAAGGGCTTCCTCCAAAGCCTTGTTCATCGCATACGGAGGCATTTTAACGATGCTTATCCAAGAGGCCGTGAAGGAAGCAGAAGAGGGGGAGGGAGAAACACCCGACCGATCACCTCCCCACCAACACCAAGACAGGTCTAGCGATAGGACGGAGACAGAGGAAGAAGTGGAAGAGCAGAAGAGCAAAAAGTAGGTTAAGGAGACTAAGAAAAAAGCAGTGCAGAAGAAGAAGAAACAGGATGAAGGCCGTAGAAAGGAGAGGGAAGACTTGGAGAAAGCGAAACGACAATCCCTCAGGGAGGAAGAGGAGAGAGAAAGGAAGAGGAAGCAAGAAGAAGAAGAGACAATGGAACAAGTCAGACAGGCTAAAAAGGCGTCCAAGCAAGAGGCTAAAAGGAGAAGAAAAGAAGAGCAAGAGGAAAAAGAAAAACTAGAGGAAGAATGCAAAAAGGCCGAGGAGGAAAGGAAAAGAAGAGTCGCGGAGGAGGACGAGGAGTTAAGAAGAAAAGAGGAGGAGGACCTGGCCGAATCTACACGCTGGTCCATCGAGCAGCAGTGCATGGCAGATGACCCAGAAGCCTAGAATCAGCCCAGGGAAGAGAGGCCTAGCTCCAGCATGCAGGCCCCAGAACCCGCACCCCCCGCAGTTCCAGAAGGAAAAGGCAAAGCACCCCTGCATCCCATCCCCACCCTCATGGCACCCCCCACTGAACCCACTACACCCACCCCTAGCATCCCCACTAGCTTGGAAGTGTCCAACGTGGTGGCGTGGATGCCATACTTCATCAGCAAGGAAATGGCCCAAGGAAAAAGCACGAAAACTATGACCACGGGACCAAAAAGGCCAGCTGCAGATGCGAAATCAAGGCAGGATCAAAAGCGCCCACGCATGGAGGCCTCAACCACCCCCACCCACACAATAATGACGCAACCAGCCAGTTACGACGAATACGTCGCTGAGCTGCTCTCCCAATTAGAGAGAGCGAAGGAGGAAAGAAGGATGGCTATGGCTGAGTTGATGACAGAAAAAGAGTCGATGGCGGCTTTCCAATTGGAAAAAACCCGCATCATTGCCATGCAGCAACGCCAAATATTCGAACTCAAGCAAGAGTTGAAAGCCAAAGAGGATAGGGAAGAAAGTTACAAGCACCAGCTGGAGGACGAGAATCAAGAACTTGTGCAGATGCAACGGGAGTACAAGCTCCTCCTGATGCAATATAAGGAACTGGAGTCAAAGTATAAGGAATTTGAGTCAAAGACCGCCACCATTGAGCAGATGATGGAGGAACTGAATGCCAAGGAAGAGGAGAGGAGCCAAGAGAGGGAGCAACAACGACAGAAGATTGAGTCTACAACCGATCAGCTACGTCTCGAGAAGAAAGAACAAGACAACATGAGCAAAGAGCTCAGGGCCCAGGAGTAGAAGCTCGTAACCCTAGCTCAAAAGCAGGGGGAGAGCATGGACGGAATGAGCAAAAGGGCCGAGGAATGGGCTACGCAAAATGAGGCACGGGTGAAGGCACTTGCACGGTGCCTCGCCTTGGTGGAGAAGGAAAAAATCTTGGCAGAAAGCAAAGTGGACGCTGCCCAGACAGCCTTCACGACCCAACAACAAGCCTTCCTCAATACACTGTTGGATACAACTCAACCAGAGGGAATGGAGCCGTTGGAGGTGGTGAAGAAGAAATTAAGCATCGCACGCAGAGCCCTACATGCGAGACTGCAGATGCCACCCCAACCTGCAGAGGTAAGGCTGGGCCTAGAGGAGTAGCAAAGGTATCTAACTACTGGCCCGCCTAACCCCCTAGGAGGCAGATGCCCTCGGCTTTGAAGAAAAAGCACTACAAGAAAACTGGCAGGGGGAGGAAGTCGAATTCAAAATTGACATGAATAGATTCAGAGAAGATGTAATCCCGCAGCCCCCCTCTCCGCACGAACAAGATCAACAACAACCCGACCCGCCCCCAGAGCAGCGGAAAAAGCTAGTGGAAGAGGATAGAAAACGGCTGCAGGCCAAGCCAATTGTGTAACCATCTGCTCCCCTTCCACCATGCCCTGAAGACCACCAATGCAATTCCATGCAGAACTAGTGGTCTGGGAATGGCAAGAACTGGAAAAGGACCCTTTCTCCTTCAGTTTCCTTATGCTTGATAGGCTGAGAAGGGTCCTGCCAATCAAGGAGATGGAGAACGTAATCGTGGCTGGCAGCCGACTAGGCCAAAGATGGCTGGAGGACAGGGCAAGGACCCCCACCTTGTGGGGCACGGAAGAGGCTGAATTCTGGCAAGACAAAATATACGAGGTGCCACACACGGTAAGGGGCTACGACTGTCAACCCCTCTGGAGGAGGTGAATATGTAATACCAACATGCTCGTCTGGATGGCTTTTTGTAACACCCTACCCTACGAGTGGAACGACCCCATGTTTATGGCATATCCCCGTAGGGTAGGCGTGGATTTTGTTGCCACCCTCCATGGGAGGCATCACTTCCCTGTCATCTACAATGCCAACGCCACTTCCTTTGAGAACGCTCTACTTTTTGATCTAGGAAGCCTGCCTGCCTCCATGATGTGTTTCCTTGCTGAGTTCTCCTCCTGTCCAGATCCCGCATTCATAACCACCTGTAATTACCTTAGGCTCCTTAAACTCCTACTTAAGCAAGATCCGGCACCGCAAGAAAGCGGCTTGCCTCCCCTCTTTTTTGATCCTAATGCTATCGATAGTTGCGCTATGACCCGCTTAAAGATGAGGGCTAGCCTACTACCTTTATTTTGCCTAGCGCTCCTAGAGGATATGAGCGACAGCCAATTCACTAGGTGCAATCACCCCTTCCTATCCACCACCTCTCTCCATGTCCGCATGAACCTGAAAGGGTACATGCAGAGCCATCAATTTTTATGCAAATCCATCCGCCTGCCCTCCCCCCCTCATTCCGATGATGAGAACTAGACTTGGCTGTCCTGCTCCTCATGTAATACTATCCCGAAATGCGGCCCCAAAAAAAAAATGCACGATCACTGCACCTAGGGGTCCTTAAGTTAGGCGTGTCCAGTGACTTTGGTTGGCTGGCTCCACTCCTAACCCCCTAGCCCTTTTTGATCCCCCATATCACGCTCAAGGCACATCAATGGCAAGACACACCTAGGGAGGTAACACTCACCTATGGTTCGACCTGTCACCCTAAGCCACTGGTATCACCCCCCTTGGCACAAATGGGGTCCTCAAGTGTGGGACATCACCTGGGTTCGCCTACGGTTAGACCCACTTCCCATTTCATTGGCACGAGCACATTGCACCAACACGCTGAGGACAGCACCCCCCTAGGAAGAGCACCACACCTTCTTCTTCAGGTACACCACCAACGCCCAACCACCAACTTCAGCGGCCCTCGTCCACCCATGCAATCCACTGAGCTACTCCGACGAACCTCGTCTTGAGCTTCCACAAACACCTAAGTCTACATGTGGCCCTCACCCTTACACCCACGCCAAAAGTGCCATGGGACTGGCACCCGTCTAGGAGGGGGTAATTTTAACCCCAAGTCAAGATGGCGAAGTCAGGATGGCGAAAGATGGAGAAAAAGCAAAGGAAGATGAAAAAAGAGCAAAGACACGCAAGCGGCCCCTAAAGATGGACCGGGGTAAAAAGCGCAACCTTAAAAGAAAAGGTGCCTCAAAAAACTCGAAAAATCCTTGTAAAAGAGCGCCAGGCTCCCTCCTGTGCCCATTGTAAAATATTAGACGAGTGTAGGGTAGAGGCACGGGGCTAAAAGAGGAAAATGAAAAAATGACCTTGCCATAATGGCCGGTCATGTAAAAAAGGGATAGGTGCCCATGGGATTTTAGGGTTTGTATATATAAAGTTCAAAAAGTAAATAAGAGATCATTATTTGGTGTGTGGCAAAAGGAGTCTTTTTCTTCTTCTCTCCTTCTCACCTTCTTGCTTGTGTGTGCTCTTGAGAGAGGGAGTGTGAGTGTGTGAGGGAGTGAGTGTGCGTGAGAGTGAGGGATCAAGAGGGTGAACCTCTTCACCATCTCCTCTTCTTCTTCTTCTCTTCCCTTCTCTCTTCTTGCACGCACGGCTATGGAGGATGGAGCTTGGAGGTGGAGGAGGCTTGAGGATGCTTGAGCTAGTATCTAGGATCATGGAGCTACCGGTGTGTGGAAGAGAGGAGGAAACTCATATCGACACTAAGGTAAGCTCACTACACCCGTAGGATCGACGGCGCGTCGGCTAGGTGAGAGATAGCCATTAGAGCTCACTTGGAACGCTTGAAACAATAAGCGGTCCGTGGGTCTTGGTGGTTGAGCGAAGGCTCCCACAAATAATAAAATCTACACCAAGTAAATAGTGTTTCCATACTTGAAGAGCATGTACCACCGCCATAAGCTCTTTCTCATATACTCGAGCATGTAGCTCATGGTCCTTGAGGTGCCAGCTCTCAAATGCTACTGCATGATGCTCTTGGTTAAGGACAGCTCCAATGCAATCCCTAAAAGCATTACAATGAACTTCAAAAGGTTTTTGAAGATCCAAAACTATGAGAACTGGTTCTTGAGTCACAAGAAACTTAATTCTTTCAAAGGCTTGTAGTTGCATTGATCCCCAGCAAAAAGGCATTCACTTCTTAGTAAGGTCATGTAGAGGAGATACAACATACACAAAACCTCGTATGAACCTCCTATAGTATGAACATAGGCCGAAGAAACTTCTAACTTCACGTACAAAAGTAGGTGTAGGCCATTCAACAATGGCTCGAATCTTCTCAAGATCCATTCTCACCAAATTGTGAGAAACAATATTGCCTAAGTAATGAATTTTCGAAAGGAAAAATTCACTCTTCTTAGCATTGACCTGTAGTCTATGCTTGTGAAGCTCTTGAAAAACAATAGATATATGTTTTCTATGCTCTTCTTCAAACTGTGAAAATAATAGAATGTCATCAAAGAAGACACCTATGAAATTTGAGTGAGGTCTGAAAATTCTCTTCATCATTCGATTGAATGTGGTGGGTGCATTAGTCAAACCAAATGGCATGACTAAGAACATCTTTAGGTGCTATCCATATTTGGTGATAGCCACTCTTGAGATCAATGCGACTAAAGATACTAGCCCCTTGCAACTTTTCCAAGATATCATCTATCCTTGGGGATAGGAAAACAATTCTTGATTGTGATCTTGCTCAAAGATCTGTAGTCTATGCACATATGGAAAGAACCGTCCTTCTTTTGAACAAGTAAGATTGGAAAGCAGTATGGAGAAGAGCTAGGTTGAACTAACCCTTTTTCCATCAATTTGTTTACTTGTGTTAGGATCTCGTCTTGCTGACTTGCACTTACTTGGTAATTGTGTGATCTTCCAAGCGCTTAGGAGGTAACTCTCCTCGGAGTGAATCACTAAAACAATCTTCATATTGTTTAACAAAATCATGTCTAGCTTGATCAAGTAAAGAGAGGGGTTCTTTTAAAGTCTGAGACTTAGAAGCATTAGTTGGTATTGTGTGTTCATTAGAGGCACCAAGTGCCCTTGAATCATTAGTTTCTTTTGACTCTCTCACAAAAATCATGTACGCAAAAATAGCTTTCTTCGTTTCTTTAGAAATGCTAACATAACTAACCATTGGCATAGGCCAATCTCCAGCATCAGCAATGCATACTATGTTTCGACCCTTGAATTGAAATGCAATGGTCTTCTTAACAAAATCGGGAAGAGGTCTAATCTTGTAATGCCAAGGCATGCCTAAGATAACATCACAGTTACCTATGGGTGCAAGTAGAAAAGATTCTTAGTCGTGGTAATCCCCAATTCTAAGATTCATTTAATAGGAGTAGAATTGGTTGTAAGTCCTTCAAATGCCGAACTTGATCTAATTGGTGTTCCCAATCAATCGGGTGGAATTTGTAGCCTTTCAACAATATCTCCTGACACAAAATTATATGTGGACCCTGGATCAAAGAGTATCAAAACTCGTTGATTGTTGAGTGTCCCCCAACCCTTTAAGAGTTGTATTTTCTTCTCATTTGAATGAGTGTTAGCTTGCACATCTGGAGGAACAGAATTTGAGGATGGCAGAGGAGGATCTTTAACCACATTTGCTTCCTTCCTTTTGTGAGGACAATCAGGCTTCATATGCCCTAACTCACCACAAAGAAAGCACCTTCCTTCCTCTTTGTAATTTTGTATCTCAGAGGGTGGGAGATACTTGAGCTTCTTCTTGTTACCCTCTGGCTTTGAATATTGGTCATGGGTAAAGGTAGGTCTTCTTCGATTAGTTTTGTCTCTTGGTTGATCATAGAGCTGCTCTTGTCTAGCTCTATAAGAACTCATCTCCAACTTTCGAGATGTACCAAGTGTATGCAAACTTTCAACTATGATGGCAGACTCCATCATGTGAGATAAGGTTTCATGTGGATGCACCTTCATGGTTCTGTGTAAATGAGGGAGTAGGCTAGCTTCAAACTTCCTTTTCTTCTCTTCATCGTTGATCTCCATGAAAGGAGTAACCTTGAGAAGAGTAGACCAAAACTTGTCAACATAACTAGTGACCTTTTCATGCTCTTTCTAGCCTAGCCAATCCCACTCCTTCTTGACATCATTCTCAAAATCAAGAGGCAAGCATAAAACTTCTTCTTGAACTTTTCCCAAGTCGTAGGTTTCCTTCCCTCCAAAATGAGAGTCAACCACCAATTGCTAGGGGTGTCTTTCAAGTGCATGCCTACATGCCTTACCTTGGACTTTTGTGAGAAATTACCATCAGAAAAAGCAACTTAAATTGCTTAACAAAGGCTAATGCCTTAGCACGAACTCTCTTACTCGAGTAAGAGTCAAACTTTATGTCCTTATCCCTAGACTTGAAAGTCTTAGTCTTCTTAAGCTTGCTCCTCTTATGGTCCCTCTTTGTCTGTTTGCGGATTGCACGAGACTTAGAACCAAGAGAGTAGAAACTAGAAGATGAGGAGGAGGAGGAGGAGCTTGAGTAATTAGGGGAGTAGCTGTTCTGAGGGAGATGATTCCCTCCTTATCCACCTCACTCGAGGTGAGGTCTTTTTACTCTTCTTGACCCGAGAATCCTTCTTCCTTCTAGGAAACTTCTCACCAATTGGATGCTTTGCATCTTCACCATCAATTGGTGCAATGGTGTTTCCTCCAGTATCGCCATCTTTTGGAGGATTCGGTCCTTCATAAGTAGCTTCTTCCCTTGCCCTTAAGCTGTCAATCAATTGATGTACTTCAGGAATCTCCAACAGGCTACGATACTCTGTCAATTAAGCCTGTAATTGCTCACTTGTAGGTGCTTCATCAGTTGCCATCTTTATCTTCTTCTTGCAAGGATCACCTTTACTTTGAGAAAAGCAAAGAGACCTGCTCTGATACCACTGTTATAGAACCCGAGATACACGCTCGACTTTCTTATATACTTAAAATATATATGGCGAATATTATATTGGCACAGAGGGAGAATATATTGAGAGAAAAGAAAGATGTAGAGAGAGAGGTAGAGAAATTGGCAACACACTAGGGACTGGAAGATGGGCCAGTTCCCCCCCTTGTGGAGTTATATTATTGACAAGGAGCAAGCTCCTCCATTACACATAAGCCACTTCTTACTTCTAGATCTTGGAAACAAGATCATGGTTCGTTGTGTTGAGAGTGGAAAAAGACTGAATTTTTGATTGATTTTTGTTGTTTTTAAGGTCTGAACGATTGATTTTTGATAGATTTAGAGTGATGTATGGTTGTTAATGGAAGTGTTTGAGAGTGTTTTGGATTATATTAATTATGTTTTGGAAGTTTATGATAATTTTTAGTAGAAATATGAAGCTCTATGTGATGATCTGATAGGTTTTCTTGAGGTTCTGATTGGTTTCTGATACCTTTTGTGTAGCTTCTATTTTGTTTTGATTTTCTTCTGTATAAAGCATGGATTGATGATTGATGAAGGTTGAAATATTTTGGAAAGCTTATTGAATAATTTTTGATAGTTTGAAATGGTTTTAGTATGAGTTATGTGGATTTGATGTTCTCTTACGACTTTCTGTAACCCTCTGTAAACCTTCTGTAGAGCCTCTGTCTCTCTATTTTGTATCTACTCTGTTCTTGTTTTGTTCTATTCTGTAGATCTTCTATAAGTGTTCTTTGTAGAATGTATGCAAGACTTTGGGAAAGTTTCCTAATTTTTTGAAAGGATGAATCTAAGTTCAAAAGAGCTAAAACAAATTGAAGAAGCAGCTGTTAAAGACTGAAGAGAAGACTGGAGTGACAATGATAGTAGTGAGCTATGAAGAGACACGATAGTGGCTCTGGTGCCTCTTCACATCAGACATACCTCTTAGGAGGTGCATCCATGACCTAAGAAGGATTATTGAGAGTCATTATTGAGTATTGTAGTGAGGAGATTATGTACTATTGAGAGAGAGAGAGAGAGAGAGAGAGAGAGAGAGAGAGAGAGAGAGAGAGAGAGAGCCAGAGATAGCCAATTCTATCAAAACAGTGTAACTGTATATGAGAGATTGAGAGAGAAAACTATGAAGACATTGAAGATGGATACTATGTGATTGATTTCCATTCAAAAATGGTGTATTCCTTTATGTTCCTTGTTCTATTGATGGATTCTGTGAAGATGTTGAAGATTATGGTTGATTCTATCAAATCCATGGGAGATATCTACTATGATGCTGTGTGAAGAATTGTTGTTTTCTTTGTTTTGGCCATCAAAAGAATGAAATAAAAGCTTGTTGATGTTACAAGATAGATTTTCTTGCAATAGAATCCCCTTTTCCTTGGTGTTCCTCTTGGGGCTCCATGTTTTTGGTGCCCAGCCGGGAAAACTTGCCATCAACAAGCATTAGAAGAGGCTCAAAATGAAGGAAATGGCATTGCCAAGAAGAGAAGAATTCAATGGATCCTTGTAAGGTTCCTTCTTCCATTGAAGAGTTGGAGATTCTCATTGCCAAAGCCACTTTCCACAAGAAGTTCATCCCACAATGGCAGAAACATATTACCATCATGATGCAAGCTCTATGTGGTGGACTATTTCCTCTTCCTATTGAAGCAGCAGAAACTTGCATCTTGGTGGAAAATTGTTTGGGAACAAACTGAAGAGTAGAAGCAGAGAGAATGACTATCCATGGAAGATTTAGCATTCATTGAGAAGTTTCCAGACATCATCAAGTGGGAGATCGTGAAGAAGATTCAGGAGTCGTGGTTTGTGGAGGTTCATGAAAACAAGAAGGAAAAGAGTTGTAATTTGTTCGTGGATGCTCAACAGCAAGATACGTGGGATGATTGGTGCACTGACAATCTTCTGTTTGTCCAATTAGCAACCCACTGGAAGTTGGTAGATAGAGTGTTTTTCACAACATATACTATTGAAACCCTTAGAAGCTGGCATTATTATGATGGCACAACAACGATCCTAAGAAGAATGAGTTTTTATACTTTTAGAACGAAATATCTCCCCCTCTATAGTGGTTTGAAATCCGAATTCAGAGATGTTGAAAAGAACGAAGTAGAAGAGATGTTGGCTAGAGAATCCCCTAGAGACTGAAGCCCTCTCTGATACTATTCTGTTGAGTACTGACCAACTAGTTGGAGCCAACCCCCTAATGAATGACACAATCAAGAGGCAAGTGTTAGAACGAGTCTAGAGGTACCTGAGAAGAGAGAAGGCAAAAATCAAAGCTGAGAACGAGCTCGTAAGCAGAAGCCTCCTTTGACGCCCTAAAAGCACTCTTTACAGAAGTCCCCATGGCAACTCAAGGTCCTCTTCCTAGTCAGATTTGTCTTGGAAATATTGATGACAAGCCAACAAATGTAGTCCCATTGCCAGTTTTTAAGGGAGAGTACAATGAAGACCCTGATCTTCATGTAGCAGAATTTATGGTAGCATGTATGGCTAACAATGCCAGAACCCTTGAGCATTGGTTAGCAATATTCCCCGCCACTTTCAAAGGCACGGCATTTCAATGGTATGAGAGACAAGCAGCATGAACTTTTGGCACATGGGACGACTTGAAGTTGGCCTTCCTCACTAAATTCAGGCGTGAAGGTTTTGAAGAGCGGATGTGAGAGGAGTTCATGAACCTAAGTCAGTCCTCTAGAGAAAGAGTAGAAGCTTATGTCTCGCGAGTGGAATCCATCTTGAAGAGATGGACTAATCATCATTTGGACAAAGGTATCCAGAAAGGAGTGTTTCTCAGAGGCCTACAACCAGAAGTTTGCAGACCAGTCAATCTGCAAGCTGCAATGGAAGGTGCAAGATTGTATGACGAAGTTGAAGCAAGGTTGTCAATGACTCCAAGAAGAGGAGTCTTACCTCCTTCCATGCTAGGAATGGTATACCCAGCAAATGCAATCCCAAGAATAGTTTTCTACCCCTATCCTCAAATGCAAACAGTGCCGCAGTATAATGCACCTAATCCACTGTGGTCGCCACAGATGACGGTGCCTCAAATGATCGTTCAACCCCAACAACAGTGATCTCAAACAATTCCTCCAATGGCTACTCAACAACAATGGAACCCTACCAACTAGAATCAACAATCCCAAGTCTTAGCAAAAGCTTTGAATCAGAACCAGAATAGAGGACCCTCTGGATCGACCCAACCAGTGTATGCAGTAATTGCAAAAGCTTCCCAAAACCCTACTACAAGTACTTCAAGAGGTGAAAATCTAAAGGACTACTTATCCAACTCAATTGCAAGTATCAAGAAAGAGCTTATGGATGTGATTACAGAGTAGCTACAAACACTGAAGGTGAATACCGCCAATATATCCACCCCTACGGAAGCTGGGAGAGATGTGATGCGTTCTAATACATGATGTGGAAAGTGTCATCAAGCGGGACATTTAGCCACTGAATGTACCTAAAAACCAACCATTCCTGGAGCCTTTTGTTCTTAATGCTTGTGGAAGAACCATACAGAGGATATTTTCTCTCTAAAGTAGATGCATGAACGAAGACAGAAGGATGAAAATGCAAAATTCAACTTGCTGGAATCCAAAATGACAACACAGGATATTTGACCAAAGCCTAGGGAGTTTGGTCCTAATTTCGATCCAAGGAGGTTTCCCTCTCAAAGTTACAGAGGACGACAGTCTGGCGGTGGTCAGAGGTCAGAGGTGGAATGTTATAGGTGTGGAGAAAAGGGTCATATCTCCCCAAATTTTCCAAACCCTAGATGATCTATGGATTATAAGCCCTTATGCAGCCGATGCAAAGGAGAAGGCCACATTGCAAAGGACTGTCCAAGTCCAACCCCTATCAAGGCCAATGCCACTGATAGCCAACAGAAGGTACAAGAGCCTACCTCCAATTTGGTAGAGTTGGAAGTTGCTGATGTCACACGTGCCAAGAAGAAGGGACCAGTTGTCCAAGAAGAGAACAACTCTCCTGCCAAGACTGTGAAGTTCAACTTTCCAACAGAAGGACAGAGCAGTACATGACATAACAATGCAGTACAGAGCACTACAGTGCCACAGAGAGTCACAGAGACAGTCCCAGAAACAGGACCAGAGGTCCAAGAGATAGACGATGCAGAAGCACCTCCAGAAACACAGGAAATGCCAATGTTGCAATTGCTAGAAGAAAAAGGAAAGATGAAAATGGGTGTAGCCCCATTCCCTAGCAGGCTAGAAAAGCTCATGGATCCTATCAAAGAATATGAATTGGTAAAAGACCTAGACACTTTTAAACCTAACTTAACATTTCGGCAGTTGTTGATGCTGTCTCCTAGTTGCCGAAAGAAATTCAAAAGCATCTTGACAAGAAGACGTGGACTAAAGATTGCTCCTTCAACAGTGACCAAGAACAATAAGGCCCCTGAGCCTGTAAAAGAAGTAGATGTGACTAACGCCTTCCTAGATCTTGGAACCCTAGAGATTAGTGTATGGATTGAAGGATGCTTTATTTCAGATGCATTAATTGATGGAGGCTTATCAATAAACATAATGACGGATGTGACAATGAAGGACTTAGAGTTGCAAGTAATTCAACCTACACAGTGGCTTATCAGATTGGCAGACCAAAGCAGAATTAAACCATTGGGCATCCTCCCATACGTAAAAACAACCCTTGCAGGAAAATATTACTGGCTGACCTATCTGGTGGTCAAACCAAATTATTATGGGACCTCATACCCTCTGCTGTTGGGAAGATCTTGGCTTTTTGAAGCGAGAGCCAGGACGGACTGGTTCAAAGAAACCCTGACCCTAGGCAAAGGACCTAACAAAGTGGTGTTGAAATTGTATGGATCACAAAAAGGCAATGGATCCACATCCATCAAAGTCATAACTGACTCCTCCAACGAAGTAACAAATGGTACATCAGGAGATGAAGAGGATGTTAAACAGATCTTTCCCAAGAAAATAGAGGCACAGTCCCTAACAGTGGGCACTGTAAGCCAACTACCAAAGGAAGCAAAGTCTTTGTCCATGGGAGAATACCTCCTACCTCAACTAGAACTGACTTCTAAAATCACCTCTGACAGTGAAATAGAAGCATGATGTACTGTTCTCCCTATTACATGGCAGTAGCAGAGACAGAGCCAGAGACAGAAGCAGAAGCAAAAGCAGACGCAGAGGCAAAAGATCTGTTCTTCTCCTACAGAGCCTCTACAAAAGTAGAGACAGAGCCTCCAGAGGAAGATGATGAAAATAATGAGGAAGAAAATGAAGCAGGTTATGAAAGTGTAGATGAAGAATTTCCTCTAATAGCGGAAGATCTTGTTGATGGCCCTATAGAGACCTCAGAGGCCGAAGATCTCAGGGTGTTGGATGGAATGACCATGGTTCCATTTGGGTAGGCCAATGGACCACAAAGTATGCAGAATTTGTATAAGAAATGGATCAAAGGCATAAAAATTAAGTTCACCAGTGGCTCTTGTCACCCTAACCGTTCAGTCTTAAGAAAAGATGATGATAATGCCCCCTACCAACATAAGATAGAGCTATTAAAGCCTCGGCTTCTAGAAGGTTCGTGCTATGTGACATTCCTAGATGCATCCTCTAAAGATGAATCCCTAAGTCCAGAAGAAATCACCACTCACACAAAAGCAAACAAAGCTTTGATACCCTTCCAGCAATCTCAACAAACAAATAAGTCATCTATTCAAAAGGAAGACACTGGTTCTAGTAGAACATCAGATGATGACACTACTCCCTTGAAAGAGTCAGACCTCTATCTAGAAGCAATCCGTGGGATATTCATCCACGAAGTGGAAGGTGAAAGGCAAGTAACATTCCTGGATATTGACGGTACTGAACGTCACCTGAAAGTGGGCCTCAATCTTCCAGAAGAAGAACTAGTGGTCCTGCGAGACCTACTCAAAGAGAACTTAGACGTGTTTGCTTGGTCATATAAAGACCTAAAGGGGATTGATCCCACAGTATGCCAACATCACATTGACCTAAAGCCTGATGCCAAACTTGTAAGGCAAAGACAAAGGCATATGAATCCTAATTATTCTACTCTGATGAAGGTTGAATTATTGAAACTTCTTGAAGCTGAGTTCATTTATCCCGTGGCTAACAGTGAATGGGTTTCGCCCATTGTGGTAGTATCCAAGAAGAACAGGAAACTTTGAATATGCGTGGACTTTCGAAAGCTCAATTCGAAGACGAAGAAGGATCATTTCTCTATCCCTTTTACTGACCAATTGTTGAACACAGTGGCAGGTCATGAGCTCTATTCCCTCTTGGATGGATTCAACGGATATAACCAAGTCTAAATTGCAGAAGAGGACCAATCCAAAATAACCTTCACCACAGAATGGGGGACCTACGCCTACAGAATGATGCCATTTGGGCTCTGTAATGCTCCTACCACCTTCCAACGAGTAATGATGGTTGCTTTCTAGAATCATTTTCATGATTTCATTGAGGTGTATCTTGATGACTTTTGTGTCTATAGTTTGATCCGTGAGCACTAGGGATACCTAGAGCAATGTTTTGACAGATGTCGAGAGTATGGGATTTCTCTCAACCCCGACAAATGTGTCTTTGGCATCTCATCAAGAGTTCTTCTGGGCCATATTATCTCTACACAAGGGATTGCAACAGACTCGGTGAAGATTGAGAAGATTGCCACCTTGACAGCACCAACAAACCTCAAGCAATTGAGAGGATTTCTTGGCCATGTGGGCTACTACAGAAGATTATTGCACATTTTGCAACCAAGGAAACCCCTCTGCACAAGCTCCTAAGGAAAGATCCAGATTTCATTTGGACTAAGGGCTATGAAGAAGCCTTTAATACCCTAAAATAGTGTCTTATCCAAGCACCTATCTTCCAGCCTCCTGACGACTGGACGAAAGAGTTTCATGTGCACACAGATACATCAGTTGAAGGGCTAGGTGTTGTCCTATGTCAAAAGGGCCCCTCTAAACTAGATCAACCAATATATTATGCAAGTCGAAAGGTCACTAATAGGGAACGAAACTATACAGTGTGACAGAGCTTGAGTGCTTGGCAATGGTGTTTGCACTAGAGAAGTTTTGACACTATCTATTGTCAATGCATTTCAAGTTCTATGTGGATCATGAAGCCATGTCCACCCTGATGAACAAAGCAGATATTAAAGGATGATTGATGAGATGGTTGCTCCTATTCCAGGATTTTGATTTAGAAGTGGTTACTAAGCCTAGCCGTTCCCATGTCCTAGCCGATCATCTATCACAGATCCCTCAAACTACAGAAGAGGAACAAGATGATCCAGACCTTCCTGATGCTTCCTTGTTTCTAGTTGAAATAGTTATTCCCTAGTATGCAGACATAGCCAACCTCATGGCCACTCAATAGTATCCTCTTGGCATCTCAAGCCATGAGAAGAAGAAGCTTCTGCTAGAATAAGCCCCCTACACCTTGCTAGGCGGTGCACTGTACAAGAGAGGCAAAGATGAAGTGCTGCGAAGATGTGTTGTAGGAGATGAAATCGGCATAGTATTAAAAGCATGCCATGATGAACCATGTGGTGGACACTTCGCAAGAGAAGTGGCAGCCAGGAAGGCTCTGTTAGCAGGATATTGGTGGCTAACCCTCCAAAAGGATGCATATGACTATTGCAAGAGATGTGATGCTTGTCAGCGAATGGGAAAACCCACCAAAACAAGTGCCATGCCACTGCAACCCATTCTTCCTCTAAAGCCATTTGAGAAGTGGGATATTGATTTTGTGGGTTCCATTGATCCACCCACCAGACGAAAACAGAACAGATATATCTTAGTATGTACGGATTATGTCACAAAGTGGTGTAAAGCTAAAGCTCTGAAGCAGGACGATGGTAACAGCGTAGCCCTGTTCATGTACGAGAATATTATCACCCATTTTGTCCTGATACATGGTATTTCTACCATTCTCTTTCTTAACGGAAAAAAAAAGAAAAAAAAGAAAAAAAGAAAAAAAAAACAAAATTGCTATGGGAGAAAAGGAAGAAATTTCCTGTCATAACAGGCCTCGTTCCAAGAAAAGGTGGAGACACCCTTGGGCGGGAAGCTGATTGTGGAAAAGGTGGTAACACCCTACAGTTCAGGATAGCTGACTCACCAGCAGAACCTTTCCAACAAGTAATTTGAAGCCACCTCCCTTGGTGAGATGTCTCTACAATATCAGTCCGTCTATCCTTCTTAAGAGATCCAACACATTTATCGTCCAAAGCTAAATGCCCCAAAATTATCCAAGTAAGAGGAGTTGAGTACCCCCATGCCGGCTCAGATAGAATGCAGCACACCTCCTATGCCACTGGAGCCCCCTACAGCATCTCAAAGTGCTTTTGAGTCCAAAGTCCCATCTGTGATGCCATCAATGGAGTCACCATTGTCCAGTCTAATTGCACCATCACCACTAGCAGGTCTCAGACCTTCGTATGAAAGACGATCTTTCCTTTCAGTGGCCAAGGATCTTGCTGAGACCTCAGGAGATAACGTAGTGACATGCATCAAGGTGTTAGATAACACCTTCACCACATTCGCTAGGAGCTATGAGAGGCTTGACCTAGGACTTCTCAATGAATCCCTTGCTTCTGATGTTCATGCGTTGCCATGCACTTGGGAAGACTACGAATTTATGACCGTCAAATTTCCCAAAATTGCCACCGAATTAATTGCTAATGGATAAATCTCAAAGGAGCAAGCCATTCTCAGAAGACTAATTACCTCATACCGCAAGCCTACTCGCTTTTCACCTAAACAAGAACTGGAGGAGCTCACGCAGCTTGCCAGCTCTGATTCTTCATTCTTACAACTGTGGTATGCCTTGCGACTCCAATGGGAGAAAAAAGGCTGCCGCATCATGACCAATGCTGAGCAAAGAAGGGAAATCAAAACAATTGAACACGACCCTACTTATGTGGCACCTCTTTCGTTTAGGGTTTTGGCCATTACACGCAACATACACTTAGATGACCATGTGTTAGCTCACCCTTGCATTGACCAATTCCTTATGGAAGAGGAACTGCACGTTGCTAGCTGCCTCAACTCCGGGGACATCTTTCATGATGTCTTGACCTATATCACCCAAGCTTCCATATGACCATGTGAACTTGATCGTCATGCCCACCTTGAATATAACCCTAATCTCTATACTTGGCTGTTGGCCAAGAGCGGAGCAATGTGAGAGCCAAGTGATGTAGCAAGGTGTAGTGATGGATGAAAATGATGAACTGAATTTAAATAGGAAAGAATGCAAGGAGGAAATAGATGTTGCTTTTGAATTATTTCCAAGTTTTATACCTCTAAAGCAGCACGACAAATTGTCACACGCATTCTTTCTTGGGTTTTTGTTAGTGATGAGTCAATTCATAATGCTAATATTGGCATGGTGTAATGATAGGCACCTACCATGGCAGGATAAGAAAAGGGGGGTAAACTTCCATTCACTGAAGAGGAGTTGACAAAGTATGGGATCAGTGTTGAGACACATGGATTTAGCTAGTTCACGTTCAAATATACCCTGAATTTAGACGATGCCATCCTGGAAGAGCGGGCAGTGAAGGAGTTGGTGGATAAATGCAACCTCCAAAAGTATGTGGAAAAGGTCAGACAGGCTATAGATTATAGCATGTGCACTGACTTTTTAAAGAGCTTTGATGAAGGTAGGAGCTATGGCACGGTCACGGTAAGGACTGGTGACCAGGAAAGAAGGGTGCAAGTGCCCCTTCATGTAGCTATCGTCGAGAAAGCCCTGGGGCTTGTGTCCAAGAAGGATAGACGCCCAAGAAGAGATGCATATACCATGATGGGAGTAAAAAAAGATGACGTGCACATAGCGGATGGAATCAGTTTGGTTGATATTCCAGACCCCGCAACAAAGATACAAGCTAAAATGGTCCACGCCCTTTTCTTAGGACATAGATACAACGCTTTAATGAACAGAATTGGAGTGCCACTACTAGAGAGCATCGCTGCAGGAGTTCCAGAGGAGGTGGATTGGAATGGTTTTATGCAAGAAACTATCAAGAGTTTAGCCCCGCTCCTGGCTCCAGCCGCAGCACCAGCTGGTGGGGAGTCTCCTGCTTCTACTGCACGATCTGCAAGGATAAAGCCTATCTCGAAAGCCTCCACAATCAGATATGGCAGTGTCCTGATGGCAATTATCCATGAGGCTATCAAGGATGTTGGTGTAGATGAAAAGCAAGATGTGCATCAAAGCTCACCTCACTGCGAGGAAGAAGGCTCAAGTGAAAGGACACTAAGCGACAAAGGAGAGCTGGAGGTACCACCTACTCAAGCAGCTAAACCACGGGAGCAAAAGAAGAGTGACAAGAGCCAGAAGGAGAAGAAAGAAAGACTGAGCAAAGAAGAGCCAGCCGAGATGAAGAGGGCTCAAAGAGAGTCAAGAAGGGTGGAGAAGGAAGAAGGAAAAAAGAAGAGGAAGAACTCAAAAAATTTAGAGAAGAATCAAAGAGGGTAGATGAAGAGAGGCAAAGAAGGGTAGAGGAGGAAGCCGAAGAACTAAGGATGAAAGAACTTGCTGAGTTGGCAGAGGCCACTCATAGATCTATCGAAGAAACCCATGGGGGAGGAGAGATCGATCCTTTGAGTCCCCACCATGAAGCTGAAGCAAGTGGCAGTGTGGAAACATCCCCAGTAGTTGTAGGCAAGGGCAAGTCCTTGTTGCACCCCCTGCCTTCCTCCTTTGTGCCAATACCAACCGACACCACAACCACCCCGCAACCCACGCCCTCTCTAGACACAGCCCAATTGATGAACATGATGCAGCTACTTGTCAGTAAAGTGGCTGAAATTGTACCAGAAGCCGGAGCAAAAAGGCCCGCAGCCCGCAGATGCCGAGTCTAGGCAAGATCCAAAACGATAGAAGCTAGAGGCATCAACCACTACAGCCCCTACTCCCATGCCATTTGGTGCCGACTATGACACTTATGTGACTGAGCTTCTAGCACAATTGGACAAGGCAAAAGAAGAAAAGAAGATAGCCCTAGTGGAGTTAGAGAAAGAAAAGGAAACTTCGGCATCTTTAAGGCTAGAAGTTTCAAAGCAAGGAGCCGACCGAAGAAGAAAAGTGAAAACTCTACAAGATCAGCTGGAAGCAAAGACCAAGGAAGCCCAGGACAATGAGAGCTACCTAAGACAAAGGCTGGAATATAAAGAGCAAAACCTGGTGGCAGAACAACGAAGCTTGAAGTTACTAGTACAGCAGCATGATAACTTGCAATAGAGAACTGCCGAACTGGAAAGGTACAGATAGATAGAAGCTCAGGAGGGCGAGTCAAGTGAGCAACAAGAAGATGCTATAGCTTTCCGGCTATGGTATGAACTTGAAGAACAAGACAGATTGGAGAGGGAAATAGAGTTCCTAGAACAAGAAAGGCTGGGAGTTCTTGCAACAGAAGCACAGAGACTGCAGAATGAGGCACAACGACTACAAGATGCGTTGGATATTACCAAGGGAGACATAGAGGCCCTCGTGGCCATGGCCTTCACCCAAAGAAGATTGCACTTCGCAGAGATCCAAAGTCACGAGCAGCTTGTGCAAGAAAAGTTAGAGCTATTTGCTGAGGCAGAAAAAAGATTCAACATTACAAATCAGGCAAAAGAAATTGCTCAAGAACAGCTGGCTCAAAAATCTAGGGAAAGGAACTAACTCTGGTTCTTAACGAATGAGCAGCAGCAAGTTGTGACAACCTTGGCAAGTGAGTTGGAGAAGGGAAGAAAGAAGATGGACGAGAGAGCCAGTGAGTGGGAAAGAAATAATTTTTAAAGAGTTAGGGATTTAACAGAACACTTGGTGGCGGCTAAGTGCGAGAGAGTGCTTGCGAAGTCCAGGGAAGAAGCTGGTGATGTATGTGCCAACACACAAAGGCAAGCCTTCCTCAGCACAGTACTACACGCCAACCAAGAAGAGGGCAATGATTTAGTGGAGAAGGTAAGAAGGAAGCTAGAACTGACCACCCGAGCACTAAAGTATGGCCTTCAAGAATGGGAGCTTCCAACAGGCACATGAATCACAAAAGAGCAGCAATTTCACTACCACGCCGTGCCGGCCTCTCCACTGTTGAGCTTAAGGAAATTGGGTTTGAAGAGCATGAGTAGCCATCACCACCACCACAAGCGGTTCCATCAGTTGTTATCAAGCAGAATGTCGAAGAGGGTCCGGACTTTGAGCAAGATGCTGAAGAAGAGCAACAAAGAATGCCCAGTCCGCCTCTACTAGACCTCCCGCCTGAAGAGCACAAAGATGCCCATATACCCGAGGCGCATTGTGGCAGCCAAAAGAAGAAGACAAGAACTAGTAGAGGAAGCCCAACGCAAAGCACGATCACTGCCAAGACAATTCCCTGAAGAGTCTGTGCCACTACGGATGGATCCCCATCCTATCGATTGGCCTCTAGAATTGGTCATATGGCATCAACAGGAGTTCCAGACGAGGCCATTTGAACTTTCATTTGCTTATCCACGCTCTCTGGAGACCGTGCTTTGCCTCTAGGTATTCTAGCCAAGATCAAGGATCTGGCTAATGATCTTGCAAACATGTGGATAGAGGAAAGAAGCCTCATAATAACCAGATGGAGGCAAGAGCCTGAAGACTACTGGCAAGACAAGGTAAATAGGGTTCCCAAAATCGTCCAAGGCTATGAGACATAGCCGAAGTGGCGAAGGAGGATTTGGGATACCAATTTTGACGCCTGGACCGCCTTCTGTAGCTCACTCCCTGAAGAACGCAATGACCCCATCTACATGCCCTACCCCCGTAGGCATGGATTTGACTATGATCAAAATATTCATGGGGATTTTGACTTTCCTAAGATATATAATGTTAATGCCCGGAGCCCCAAGGAATGCCTAGTCTTTAGGTTAGAGGATCTCCTCCCATCTATCAACCGCTTCCTCGTGCAGATTTTTCTTCTTGCCCAGATCCAACCTTCTTAACTACCTGTAATTATCTTAGGCTTATCAAGTTCCTACTAATGTAGAGACCCACAGCCGAGGAAGCCCACCTCCCTCCACTCTTTTTTGACATCAACCTAGGGATAGATAGTAGAGCCATGACTAGACTAATGATGAGGGCAACCCTAGTTCCCTCCTTTTGCCTAGAAATCTTAGAGGATATGAGTGATACCCGCTTCACGAGGTGCAATCATCCTTTCTTGTCATCCACACCTCTAAAGGCCCGGGCCGGCATTAAAGAATATCTACAAAGTCATGCATTCCTATCCCAATGCTTGTGACAGCCTTGTAATCCAGTTGAAGGTGATAGGCATTAGCCAGGACATCTTCCTTCTATGCAATTTTTCAAAAAAAAAAGAGAAGAAAAAAAAAGAAAAGAAAAAAGCACGAGGGCTCACTTCACTCACTACACCTAGGGTTTACACCTAGCCCCTCCCCCACTTCACGCTTAGGGCATATCAAGGGCAAGACTTCCAGACCTGTTACCCTAAGTTTTGCACTGCACCTCCAACAACACACGAACTGGGTCCTCAAGTGTGGGACATTACCAAGGGCTTACCCAAGGTTAGACCCATCTCCCAGTTCCACTACACATTCACTTACACCATACCGTGAGATAGACACACCCCTTAGGGAGTGCACAACTTTCTCTTGCAGGCTATGATCGTGACTCAGTGAATGGCTACCCAGCTAAAGAAGATCATCCACGACATCCGCTAATGACTAGGAATTTTTCCCTGAGTCGAACAGGACACCACTACAACAGCTTCAGGAGCTTTTGCATACTCCCATGGTTGGATGGACCAACATGCTTGATGTAGCTGACCATCTGCCTGTTGATGGCTACCATGACTGAACCAAATCAAGCAGAAGGAAAACTCAGTGATGAACCCACCATTGGCATAGATTTTGGAACCTCATATTCTCCAAATGTACATTCAAATCCCTAGACCTGCGGATTGCTTATTGATTAAGTGCTTTCGGATCAACACGGGATGCACAACTACATGGTTCTCAACAGCCGGATGGCAATGAATAGGATTAGAGATGCCCATGCAAAACCTTTATCAGCTGTCGCAGAATGGGAGCTACAACTGTGTGAGAAATACCGAGCATCTTCATGAAGTCTAAAGCACGCTAGAATCTCTCCCGGTCATCGTTAATCAAACTCCATCACCTCTCATTCACAACAGCACCTTTTGATTGCGGTCATCTACCCACCAATTCCACTTAGCAACAACCCCACTACTCCCCACCACAGCGCCATGGGACTGGCACTCAGCTAGGAGGGGGGTAATGTTTACCGCAGCACAGAGGAGTGGGAAAATGGAAAAGGGAGATAACCGAAAGGGCATAGGACAAAGGAAGGAAAAGGTGCCCCGGATGGAAGTCAGACCCTAAAAATTTTGAATGACGACCTCTCTAGAAGGCCTCAATGTCGCCTCGAGAAAAGAAAAGAGTAAAAGCACACTAGTAATTGTGAAAGTGCTCCCAAATCCTTGTAAAAGAGTGCCAGGCTCACTCTTGTGCAAATTGTATACACTTGGGATAAGTTAGAATGGTGGGAAATAGGAAAAGAGGGCCTAGGCTAATGGCCGGCCATGTAAAAAGTGGGGATGACCACCCAAAAAGTAGGGCATGTATATAAAGTTCAAAAGTGAATGAGAATATCATTCTTGTGTGTGGCCAAAGCTTCTTCTTCTTCTTCTCTTGTTTCTTGCCTTTTTGCTTGTGCTTGAGTGAGGGATTGAGGGAGTGAGGGAGTGAGTGTGTGAGAGTGAGGGATCGTGGAGAAGAAGCTCCCCATCTTCTCCCTTCATCTTCTCTACTTCTCTTCTCTTCTCTTTTCTCGCACAACTATGGAGGATGGAGCTTGACGGAGAGGGCTTGAGCTTGCTTGAGCTTGCTTGAGCTTGCCACAAGGATTGTGGAGCTGCCAGAGTGCAAGAGAGAGGAGGGAACTCAATCGAGCATCAAGGTAAGCTCACTACACCCATAAGGTAGGCATTGCACATCGGCTATGTGAGAGGTAGCCATGGCCGCTTGGCTTGAAACACTTGATCAATAAGCGGTCCATAGGTCTCGGGGTAGAGCTCCGTAGCTCCCCTTCATCCAGATGTATGCTGAAAGCCAAGAGTTTGCCACATGGTTTTTGGATGGAAGCAGTTATGTGTGCTTGCCATGTTTTGAACAGGTGCCCTACCAAGGCATTAAAAATGGTGTCTTGCGTATGCTCATATTCTAAAAGTACTAAGAAAGAAGTTGGACAACAAGGTTGTTAAATGTATTTTTGTAGGGTACAACAAATACAGCAAAGGATATAGATTATATGATCCTATTTCCAAGAAAGTATTTGTTAGTAGAGATGTGGTTTTTGATGGAAAATCAGAATTATCCCTTGCTGGTTTTGATACATATGAGGTTGCCAATGATGTGTTTGAAGGGCTGCTTCCCATTTCTTTTGGTGACACAACTGGATTTTCGGTAAATGAACATAATGTTCAGCCAGCTACTCCATTGAGCAATACTGAAATTCAGCCTATAGCTGATTTGAATATTCAACAAGATGTTGAATTTGAGATTCAGCAAGAGCTTGTACACAATCAAGAAGCTAGGCAGATGCCTAGATGGTACTTGAAGGCTATGAAAGATAGTCATTTGGATGCTCCTATTGTTGGTCGTACTAGAAGACAAGCTCGTCTGCATGATCATGTTAATACAATGGAGTTTGTTATGGCAACACATACACTTGATGAAGAGGAGCCTGAATGTTTTGAGGATGCATAACACAGTGTGCATTGGATGTTAGGAATGCAAGTTGAATTTAATTCTATCATAAAGAATCAAACATGGGATATAGTGACATTGCTTGTTAGGAAGAAAGCCATTGGTAAAAAGTGGGTCTATAAGCTGAAAAAAAAATGTAGATGGATCCATTGACAAGTATAAAGCCAGGCTTGTGGCCAAATGCTATGCACAATGAAAGGCATTGACTATGAGGAGACATTTTCTCCTACAACCCGTATGACTACCATTCAGTCTATGGTTGCTTTGGTTGCCCATCATGTTTGGATTGTGCACCAACTTGATATTAAGACTGCATTTTTACATGGGGAACTTCAAGAAGAAGTGTATGTACAACAACCCATTGGTTTTGCAGTTGAGGGATCCGAACACTTGGTATATAAATTGAAAAAGGATTTATATGGTTTGAAGCAAGCTCCTTGAGCTTGGTATGCAAAAATTGATGCCTTTTTGTGAAGTGTGTTTTTCGTTACTTGCACGGGACTAGGACTCTTGGATTGCTTTATGCCAAGGGGGGATAATTGCAACTACATGCTTACAGTGATTCAGATTGGGCTAGCGATTTTGATTCACGTCACTCTACGAATGGAAATTGTTTCTTTCTTGGCTCATCTTGCATCTCTTGGCTTAGCAAGAAACAATCTACTGTTGCCACATCGTCTTGTGAATTTGAATACAAGGCAGCTTTCACTACCATAGTTGGATGTGTATGGTTGAGATGCTTGTTGGCTGATCTTGGTGTATCTATGATTGAACCTACTCCTTTGTTTACTGATAGCGAGAGTGCCATTGCACTGGCATGAAACACATAGAGATCCACTATCACGTTGTTAGAGAGAGGCTATATGCAAGAGATATTAGCCTTGTCTACTATTCTACCACCAATAATGTGGCAGACATCTTCACCAAGGCTCTTTCTCGTGACAAATTTGAAGCATTCTGCAATGCTTTAAATTTGATCTCCTTTTGTGGATGATCCTTGTATGCTGATCACTCTTCACTCTAGGGGGGTTTGTTGGGTTTGACTCACGCCTATGCTCACAGAGGAGTGTTGGTGATCCTCGGTAAGAGACTAGGGCACTTTTTACTCTCCTTATGAGAGGATTTTCCCCCCCAGTTATATTATTCCTTATTTTATGTGCTTGTGTTACATAGTTCAAGCACTTATCGTATTTTACATCTTTCGAGTGTGAATGCACATTAACAACCCTAAGGTTTAAGGGTTGTACTTTGTACTTGCACATTACTTTTTGATTATTGCATTGGGAGTCGTGTCTTCACTCTCACTCTCTCTTCACTGTCAATTGTGTACTCTCAACTGAGCTTCGATCTGCCCTATCTCTCACACGCAGTAGTGGATGCTGGATTAGTGATGGCAGACAGGCAATAGACAGAGAGAAAACAACAAACATAGCCTCACGAGATGACATGGTAGTTTGTCGAAGGGAGAGAACATCAAAATGCAGCTCAAGGAGACTCGAGAATAAAAACAAATACATATTGCAAAAACTCTAACAATTCAATGAAATATTACAAACAATAAGTCTTTGCACCACATTGAGAATGAGTGATTTCATGTGATCTATGTAATTAATTGTCTCATGTTTACAAAACTATACCCTTTGTATTGTTGTGAGTGGCAAAAATGTTAATAGTTTCACACATTCTTTAAGTGTTACCACCTTGAAATTGGTAGAGTTCTTTTCTTTGAGGGGCATATAGCCAAGCAGCTCACAAAGAACCTTATAAGTTTCTATGACTCCTAGTACATATTGCCCACCAAGAGGGGTTGAGAATATGGAACCCTTGAATCTTTCGGCAGTCACCTACAGCTAGCAATAGCTGATCTAGGCTAAACGCAAAGTTGGCAGGAAAAACTCAAGCTCTAGATGATGTGCAATAGTCGATTGATCATTAGCAAGAAGTAGATTGCTGGAAAGAGTCCGAATATGTGTACAAATTTGAGAAACAAGCGCCACTGAATGGACAGCAGACTTGGACATCTTTGGCTGAGATATCCTCCATGAACAGGGTGTGAACAGTGAAGCCTCAACACTTGCAATCTACAAAAATGAGATTGACTGAATGGGAGGGTAGCCTGTTTATTTATTTAAAGTTTGAGACCTTCCAAATTAGGGTTTACATGTGGGACACAGAAACTCTCTAGGACCACGTTAATTTGAGTTTTGGGGTTGTTTAAAGAAAGCTAATGTATTTTTAGCTCAACACCCCCTCTCAGGTCCAAAGCATGAACTAAAGAGGGACTACAAACAAGCCCAAGCACTTTTGCTTTTCTTTTTCCCAAGGCATCCCACCCCAAAGCAGCTAGGGTATTAGGCAAAGGGTGCACGTCGGCTACCCATTGACCTACCAAGACTAAAGAGACGAATGGTGCACGTCAACTACCCAGTGGCCTACTAAGTCCTACAAAGGAAGTCGGAAACACAATGTACTATCTTTCTTTTTCTCTAGTGGATCGAGGGCTTTTGTTTTGTTTTTCAAAAGGTTTGTCTTTACATGAGGGTTTTCAAGGAGTTTTCGCCCTATTGGGTAACTATTCCCTAAAGAGAGAAAGCGATGGTCAACCCCAAAACAAACAAGGCTATCCCTAGCACTACTGGGTGTTGATGATGAAGAATAGTGGAATGTGGGGAGTATGTGGTAGAGGCAAAAAAAGGATAGGCGTAAGCAAGCTGAGCAAGCAAAGCAAGTAAGGGAGACTACCATGTGCAATGCCATGAATATTGTAGATCTAGAGTAGACCACTCCTAAGATTGAAAAGGGATACATGCATACAGATACATGTTTACAAGAATAGAATGTCGATGCACTGAAGTTATGCAAGAGGCAACGCAGGTGATCGTGCTCATGCAAAGTGCTATGTAATGGTGGCACTTGGATAATGGCTTGGCAGGGGAATTATTTACTTGCCAAAGCGCCCTTTTACAATCATGGTCATCCTAATGATGCGGATGATGATATAAAGTACAAAATAAATACATGTCTGAATCAATGCGTAAGCAACACTCTTATCACCATCAAGAGAAAAGCCTTCCCCTCTCAAATTAGAAGGGAAAGCTAGAGGGGTAATAGGTAGTAGGGCAACCTACACAGTGCTGAAAACACAAGGTAGGACAGCTCCAGTGGATGGTAGATGGTAGGGTGGCAGCTGGATGCAGCAAACACAGCTGACTACTGCCTCAAACAGTCTAGGGCCAGGTGCTATCCTGATATCAGTAGTTGGGTGACCCAAACAGGTAGTGAACATAGACCTTGCAGTAGGTGACAATTGTTGGATTCTCCGAATGTGTGCAGACTGGTCGTGATCAACAAACACCGATTGAAGACAGGGCTGATCAGGTCACTAGGATCGGAGGCAGGCTGGACAGCACCACAAACTGAGATATCTGCCGGGAAGGGGTGTGGACAGCAGTGGAATCAAGTGCCAACCATAGAAGTTTGGTTTGCAAGACAAGGATAATAGATGGCTATGTAGTCCCTTGTATTTATAGATGAGAAACCAACCAAAGTTTGGGGATTTGCTTATGGGACATAGAAACTTTGTAGCATTTTGAGTTTTGGGGAGCTGTTCTTTGTTTTGGAGCTTCAAAGCTGCCACAAAAGACCACTTTTTGTAGATTAGATTCTACAAGTAGTATTAGCCCATTAGAGGCAAAGCCATTGCATCAAACACCACCTACGCAGCGTCTAGAGTCACATTGGACAGGGCCATTGTAGTTTTTCGAGCACGACTAACCTTGACCACCATGGCCACGTTTGAGGGAGCAACCTATCCACAGGTCACATTTGACAAGATCCATGAAAACCATCTTTAACAATTAGCCAACAATGCAATCTAGCATATTTGGAAAAGCAATACAAGTGGAAGTACAACCCCTTTTGTCACAGGTTGTGATTTCCATTGAGGGCCTTCATCAAGGCAAAATGCTGTCCACAATGCATTTAGAGCAAAAATCATCTTTCTTCATGACACCTTTCCTATACAACGATGGCTTTTTTAAATTAAAAAACATGCACACATTGTGGCAAATGACCAAACTTTCTAGAAATTGAAACAAAATCTCTCATTTCAAGGATTCCCCATTGGATGCGTGGTTTGTACGTGGTTACAGAATTACTGGCACATGATCGGGTGCATGTGTATGCATTGTGATTGGTATGTGCTACTAAAGAGACCACTTTGTAAAAGTAATTGACAATTGTAGGTCAGACCTAGTCTTTCAAGACCATATTTGTGTGGAGCAAATTTTTAACTGACCTACAAGAGCCTACTTCATTGATGATGGTATGCTAGAATCATCCACACAGAAGGTGTTTAAAGCTCTAAATCCTATGGGGAGCAATAGCCAATTTTTCATACGGAAGTATACACAATGTGAAAAGCAATGAACTAAATGAAGTAATTGTAGAGTATCTATATGAGAAACACAGTTTCAAGTTCTACTCAACTGTCTGATGCAAGGAGTGGGCAAGGCACAATCAAATGTAAAATGAAATTTAAGCATGAAAGGGTAAAAGTGAAACTTTGATTTTCAGAAGCCTGATGCTGAGTATGGAAAATTCAAGCAGATCGTCTTGATGGTCATTCTTCAAAACAAAAGAATTAACCATTCTTTTTGTGTCTGTGACTGGGTTGTTGGTTGACATGTTGCTGAATGTTCCTGCCTGGCCAGGTAGAAGCTTGCTTTACAATGGGAAAGAGAGAGATTACTTTGGTCTTGTTACATCAAATGAAACCATAGAGTTTGAATGCAAAAGTGCATTTGATCACCAATTATGGAAAGATGGGATCTCTCACTTACTAATGATGACCAAGCAACAGGGAAAGGAATGAAAGTCAATTTCAAATCCCAAGATACATCCAACCTCTTCCACCACAAAAGCTACCCAAACCTTATGTGTATAATTTCACAGAAAATGGTACCAAAACCAGAAATAACACCCAAAAGCAGGCACACATTGTACAGATAATGCAATTCTCACATCGAAGACTCGAGTGTTGTCACAAAAATATTTATCACAGGGGGATTACATGTTGTATAGTAGAAAATTTTAAGCACACAAACCTTGAGACCGGTTCCATTACAGCTATGCTAGGAAATAAATCTAGACCAAGTCCCCAGGCAAAAAAATAGAAAAACAAGTCTTTAAAAAAATCTGCAAGTCACAAAGTCCAGGCTTCAAACGCTTTGTATTTTTGTCACGTTTGATCAATGCATGACAACTTTTTTTCCGTTTTGACCTTCTGAAGTCGCTTAGATTGGCTTTTGACACCATGCTGATGCCATCAACTTTCTTACATGTTCCATCATTGCTCTTAGGCTCTTTTTCTCACTATAGTCTTGTCTCTCTTTATACTATGGTTGAATTGCCTTCTCGTGGTTTTTATTAGTTCTGCTCTACTGTATCAGTCCATGCTTAAGACAAGCAAGCTCGATTCAACTTGGAATATTTATAGGTTTTTTCCCTTAAAGTATCGGTTAATTTTGCAATCTTCTACAAATCTCTGACATGTGTATTGAATCAATAAATTCCGAAGACAGAAAGCTCTTAAGGCCATACCCTCGAATGATCATATTGCCCATTTGCATCTGTTGGTTCATCTATGCTAGTTGCCAATCCAGTGGCATCTTGTTCTCGAGCTAGAAGCACAACACATTCATCCTCAGGCTAGATGCCAACGAATTGCAGAAATGTCCTCTCAAAGAAAGAGAGACTGTTTGTAGTGGGAGCTCACGCTCAACCGCCAAGACCCATGAACCGCTTATTGCTTCAAGAGTTTCAAGCGAGCTCTAATGGCTATCTCTCACCTAGCTGATGCACCGTCGATCCTATGAGTATAGTGAGCTTACCTTGATGCCGATACGAGTTGCCTCCTCTCTCACACACCCTGGTAGCTCCACGATCCTAGATGAGAGCTCAAGCATCCTCAAGCCTCCTCCATCTCCAAGCTCCATCCTCCATAGCCGCGCGCATGAGAAAAGAGAAGAGAAGAGAATAAGGGAAGAGGAGATGGTGAAGAGCTTCACCCTCTTGATCCCTCACTCTCACACACACACTCCCTCACACTCTCACACTCCCTCTCTTAAGAGCACACACAAGCAAGAAGATGAGGAGAAGAGAAGAAGAAGAGAGCTCTTGTTAGCCACACACCAAAGAATGAGCTTCCATTCACTTTTTGAACTTTATATATACAAACCCTAAAAACCCCATGGGCGCCCATCCCTTTTTACATGACCGGCCATTGTGGCAAGGTCCTTTTTCCATTTCCCTCTTCTAGCCTGATGCCTCTAGCCTACACCCGTCTAATATTTTACAATTGGCACAGGAGGGAGCATGGCACTCTTTTACAAGAGTTTTCCAAGTTTTTTGAGGCGCCTTTCATTTAAAATTGCCCTTTTTACCCCGGCTTAGCTTTGAAGGTCGCCTGCGTATCTTTGCTCTTTTTTCATGTTTTTTCTGCTTTTTCCTTCCTTTTTCTGCCATCTCGACTTGGGGTTAACATTACCCCCCTCCTAGATGGGTGCCAGTCCCATGGCACTTCTGTGTTGTTGTAGGTTGGCAGGCAATTGGCCAAGTGGTGTAAAGGTGAGGGCCACTTGGAGACTTAGGTGCTTGTGGAAGTTGTGAAATGATTTTTGTCAGAGAAGCCAAATGGATATTGCGTGGTTGACAGGGGGCCTCCGAAGTTGGTGGTTTGTTGCTTTTTGTGATGCCTGAAAGGAGAAGGTGTGGTGCTGTTCTTAAGGGGAGTGCCTACCTCATTGTGTTAGTGCATTGTGCTCGTGCTAGTGGAATGGGGAGGTGGGTCTAACCGCAGGCAAGCCTGGATGATGTCCCACACTCGAGGACCCCATTTGTGCCAAGAGAGGTGCGGTGCAAGTGGCTTAGGGTGACAGGTCTAACTATAGGCGAGTGTTACCTCCCTAGGTATGTCTTGCCCTTGATGTGCCCTAAGTGTGAAGTGGGGGAGCAAAAGGGCTAGGGGGTTAGGAGTGGAGCCGGCCGACCAAAGCCACCAGGCATGCCTAACTTGAGAACGCCTAGGTGCAGTGATCGTGCTTTATGTGGTGGTAAGTGCTTCTGCAAGTGGGCTATGTTGTCCAGTCAGTGGAGAGTGTTTTTCGTGCTTTTCCTTTCATGTTGTTCTTTTCTTCGCTTTTACTTTACATTATTTTTCTTCTCTTTCTCTTTTTTTTTTTGAAGTTACAGTAGTGGAATGATAGCCAGGGCCTAATTCTCTTCATCTGAATGAGGAGGGGAAGGGGATCGGATGGATTTGCTCAAAAATTGGTAGCTTTGCATGTATCCTTTCAGATTCATGCAGATGTGGAGAGAGGTGGTGGAGAGGAAAGGCTGATTGCATCTAGTAAACTGGCTGTCATTCATGTCTTCTAGGAGGGCTAGGCAAAAAGAGGGGAGGACACTAGCCCTCATCATTAGACGAGAGCCATGGCATTAGGTTTGAAGAAGAGGGGAGGCAGGCCATGCTCTTGTGGAGTCATGTTCTGCTTAAGTAATAGCTTAAGTAATCTAAGGTAGTTACATGTAGTTACAAAAGCTGGATCGGGGCATGAAGAGAAATCTGCGAGGAAGCGCGTCATAGAGTCATCTAGGCTTTCTGAGTTAAAGAGGAGGGAATGTTCGAAGGATACTACATTAGAGTTATAGATAATGGGAAAGTCGTAACTCCCGTGGAGGGTGGCATCAAAATCCACATCTACCCTTTGAGGGTATGCCATGTATGTGGGGTTGTTCCTCTCGAAGGGCAGCGTGTTACAAAACGCCATCCAGGCAAGCATACTAATGTCGCATACTCGCCTCCTCCACAGGGGTTAGCTTTTGTAGCCCTGTACTATATGTGGAACTTCAAAAACTTTGTTTTGTTGCCAGTAGTCGGCCTCTTCAGTTCCCCAAGAGGTGGGGGTCTTCTCTCTCTCTTCTAGCCACTTTTACCCTAGTCGGCCACCAATCACGATCACCTCCTCCATCACCTTAAGTGGCAAGACCCTCCGCAGGCTATTGGGCAGGAGAAAGCTAAGGGTGAATGGATCTTTTTCTTTTTCTTGTCTCTCCCAAACCATTAGCTCTGCGTGGAATCTAGCTGGGATGTCATCAAGGCAAGGTGGGAGGGGTGTGGACGGCTACATGGCTAGCTTGGCCCTTAATTGCTTCTTGGCTTCTTCGACTAACTTCCTGCATCTCTCTTTAAGTGTGGCTTGTCTCTCCGCAAATGGGTCCTCCTGTTGTTGCTCTTGAGACTACAGCGAGGGGGGTTGTGGGATCACATCCTCTCCGAATCTGCCCATGTCGAATTCGAGTTTTGCTTCCTCCCCCTGCCGGTCTCCTTGTGGTGCTCCCTCTTCAAATCCTATGGCATCTATTTCCTGGGGGGTTAGGCCGGCCAGCAGTAGGTATTTCCTTTGCTCTTCCAGGCTCAGTCTAACCTCCGCAGGTTGGGGTGGCATCTACAGTAATGCATGCAAAGCTCTGCATGCAATGTTAAGCTTCTTTTGTGCCACCTCCAACGATTCTCCCTCCTTTGGGCGGGTGGTGTCCATGATTGTGTTGAGGAAGGCCTTTTGTTGGGCACCGAAGGCCACCTGGGCGGTTTCTGCCTTGTTCTCTGCGATGATCTTCTCTTTTTCCACCAGAGCAAGGTGCCGTGCCAGTGTCGTCACCCTTCTTTCATTCTGCATGGCCCACTCCTCTGCTCTCTTGTTCATCTCTTCTAGGCTCTCTCCTTGCCTTAGAGCCAGGGTCATGAGCCTTTGTTCTTGGTCTTCCTATTCTCTAACCAGTTTCTCTTGTTCTTCTTTTTTGGAGTTCAGCTGATCGGTCAGGGACTCGATCTCGTTCTGTTGCTGCTCCATATTCTATTTTCTTTCCTCGTCCCTGGCATTGAACTGAGTCATAAGCGCTTCGACTTTGGCGGTTTTTGCAATGAGCTCTCCATACTGCATGATCAGGAGCTTGTGTTCTCTCTGCATTTTCACAAGTTCCTGTGTTTCATTGTCTAGTAGTTGCCTCCAGTGCTCTTCCCTATCGTCCTTAGCCTTCACTTCTTGCTTGAGATCCGAGATCTCCCTTTGCTGCATGGCTATCATTCTAGTTTTGTCGAGTTGGAAGGCAGCTAGTAACTCCTTTTCAGCCGCCAACTCAGCCACAACTATCTTTCGTTCCTCCTTAGCTTTCTCCAATTGGGAGAGTAGCTCGGTGACGTACTCATCATAGTTAGCTGATGGCATCACCGTTGTGTGGATTGGTGATGTCGAGGCTTCCACCTTCTGCCATTTAGGGTCTTGCCTTGATTCTGCATCAGTGGTTGGCCTCTTTTGCCATGTGGCCGTAGTTTTGGTGCTTTGTCCCTGGGCCATTTCTTTGTTAATGAAGTATTGCATCCATGCCATGAAATTCGAAACATCGGCACTCGTCGGGATGCTGGGGGTGATGGTGGTTGGTTCAGTGGGAGGCACCATGAGGGGAGGAATCAGGTGAATTGGGGCTTTGCCCTTGCCCTCAATGATAGCGAGCGGCACGATTTCTGGCACCTGTGTGCTAGAACCATGCCCTTCTTCTCTTTGCAGACTCAGATTTCCCAATTAATCTGCCCTACTTTGTTGTTCGATAGACCTGTGTGTAGCCTCAGCCAGGTCTTCTTCCTCCTTTCTTCTTAGTTCCTCTTCTTCCTTAGCGGCTTTTCTTTGCCTTTCCGCTTCTATTTTTCAGCATTCTTCCTCCTTTTTGTCTTTTTCTTCCTTTTCCTTCTTTTTTCTCTTCTCAGCCTCCTATTTTGACTCCTTCTTTGCCTTCTGTAATTCCTCCTTTTCCTTTTCTTCTTCATGTTTCTTCTTCTTCTCCCTCTCCTTGGCCTCCTTAAGGGATTCTTTTTTGGCCCTTTCCAAGTCCTCTTTCTCCTCTTGCGGCCTTCATCATCCTTTTTCTTCATTTGAGCTGTTTTATTCTTGGGTTTCTTGGTTGTCTTCTTGCTTTTCTGTTCTTCCCCTTCTTCCTCGGTCTCCGTTCTGTCGGTGGACCCTTCTTTGTCTTGGTGAGGGGGTGACCTATGCAGCATTTCTCATTCTTCTTCTTCTGCATTCTGTGTCTCGTTTACTGCCTCCTGGATGAGCATAGTCAAAATGCTTCCGTAGCCGATAAATGAGGCCTTGGACGAGGCCTTCTTGCTTTCTGTGCCCTTGGAAGCTGGAGACTCTCCACCTCTGCTGGCATACTTCCCAAAGCTAGTGCTTTAGTGGCCTGGTCGATGGTTTTGCAGACATACTCATTCCAGTCGACTTCATCTAAGGTGTGGGCTGCTACATTCTCCAGCATAGGCATGCTGATTCGATGCATTAAGGCATTGTAGTGCTGGCTGGAGAAGAGCGTGTGCACTAGCTTTGCCTATAGCCTAGCTTCAACATCAAGGATGTCGTGGATGCCGATACCGTCATTGGTTAGCACCTCCTCTCTTTTCATTTTCAGCATGGTGTAGACATCCCTTTTCTATTTTTTCTCTATCTTCGGTTCCAATCCCAATGACTTCTCCACCAAGGCTGGGTTCAAGTGCACCTGCACCTGTTTAGCATTTTCTCCTCTTCCCACCATCACGGTGCCGCACTCTTGGTCAGGGTCGTATGTCCTAAGAAAATCCACACACTTTGTGTGGTCAGGCTCTTGCGCAAATTTCTCTAGGTACTTGGTGAAGTTGCATTGCTCGACGACTCTCTTGGCTGCTTCCTCCTTCAACACTACTCCTTCGATGTTCCGAATGATCCGAAACTTCACTTGATTGTAGGCGTTGTTTTCTAGGGATATGCCATACTGCGCTCTTTCCTCCTCTGTGAATGGGAGTCGGTGGGCATGGTCTTGTTGCGACATTTTATGTTCCTGTCATAAACCGTAATTTTCATTAGTGCTTCCCACATAGTAATTTGCTGATTGCTGAAAAAGAAAAACTCTATGCTTTTTGAATGAATTCATTAAGAACCAATGTATATTTTCCTTTTCAGACTTTGACTTTTTTCCCTTTACTTCAAAGTTTCCATGCCCTTTTTCCTACCCCATCCGTTTTTCATAATATGTGTTTATGTGTTTCACTAATTTTGATTTGATTGGCCTGATTTGATTCACCTTACCCCCTCCCCTTCCAGCTTGAGAAGAATCCTTCCTAGGATTTAGGATCAGAAGGGCAAGGGCGTTCGACATGGTGGTGTAGGAGTTACTTGTGAAGGAGCCAATCATAGAACTGGGGGTTGTATTCTAAGTGAGCTTTGCAGTCCAGATCAAAGGGTCGAATCTCCACTTGCGTGACATATGTGAGAACATCTGTTAGGAAGTCACCAGAGAGTTGACACGGCTAGAAATGCGTAACTCTTCCTCAGTCAACAAGAGATCGAGGTAGAGGTGTCCTTTGATGTGTTCTTCCATGGGTCGGCCCTAAAGAGTGGTTAACACTCTATATGAGGTTGGCGCGACATATGTGGGGTCGTATTTCACTATTTTGATAGCACGGCGCTGCTCAGCGTTGGTCATTATGCGGCACCCTTCAACTTCCCATTGTAGCCTAAGAGTGTACCAATGCCTCAAGAACGAGGAGTCAGTATCATCGAGCTTTGATAACGCTGTGATTTCTTGATCAGTGATAGCAAAAGTGGTTCGTTGATCGTATGACGTGATGAGGCATTGTTTAATGGCTTGCTCCTTGGAGATCTCACTGTTGAGCAATTCAGCAGTGGAGCGAGAAGCTTTTGCGAATGCGAATTCAAAGGTCTCCCAGGAGCATGGCATCGTTTTAACTTCAGTTGCAAAGGGTTTCTCCAATAGTCCTAAGTCCAAGCGGTTGTAGCTTAGTGCTAGCGACATGAAGGTGGTGTCTAGTCGTTTAATGCATTCCATCACGTCATCCCTAGTGTCCTCAGCGAGGTCGGCGGCCAACGCTAAAAAGGATGGGTGGTCGAGGTTTGCTAGAACTAGATCCTGTGACAACGAAGAGTTGTGGTTGGGAGTGTTCTTGAGTCTGCGGTTGGGCTTCTTGGATTATGGGTGGATTAGGAGCAGCCACGACGGATGAACTGCTACATTCAGGTTGGATTTGGGGAGTCGGTTTGACTTGGTCGGGTGATGACTCTTGTGACAGAGTCTGTTGTTTGGGCCGATAGGCTTGTGTGACTCTCTTGGGTTGAGGCGTGGATGAGTCAGATGGCTATGGTTTTGGAGAGCATTGCGGCTTATGGTTTGGAGGGTTTATGGGACTTGGGTTGATCAAGCTTGAGGGCGGCGTATGAGTAGTGCCTGTGGCCATGTAGGCCTTAGGGATCCACAGCCAGGTGTTGCCCTCGTAGTAGCCTTGCGCATGCAAGAGGGCTTTAGGGACCAATCTTTTCTTGATCATGCGGCGCTTTCTGTGACTGCATCTTGGCCTCCTAGGTTTAGAGTTTTTGGTTTTATGAGAATAGGAGCGTCGACTCTTAGGCGGCGGTTGCGGTTGCTTAGGCTGCCATTGAAATCTAGGCTATTGGGCCTCAGGTTTTGCTGTTGTGGGCTGTGATTCATGAAATCTGGGAGGTGGCAGCCGTGCACTACCCCCCTCCTTGGACTTGGTTATGGATATTTCTATGGGTGGCGTTGCAGACAGTGATGAGGTCGCACAGCCCCCCTTGCTAAAAGCTGTGACAATGTGAACGTTGCCTATTGCGAGGTGGATGCGCTGCGACTAATAATCAACATTGTAGTGAGTCTGCTTTTTGAAAGTTCGCCCCAACAGCGACTCCGTGCCTGCGTTTTTAGAATTTGGCAACACGTAAAAAATCATTGGGACAGTCTCAGACTCGATAGAAACGGCGGCTCTACACTTGCCAAGAAGTACGTAGGAATGGGCCCCATATGGGCTTAATTTCGCATTAGTGGGTTGAAGTGGTGGTTTGCCAAGTTGAGTCCAATGATCATCAGTTAAGACATTGAAGTCTGCTCCCTCATCGATCAAAGCGTTGAAAGGGCATGTTTATTTTGCAGTGACTGTGATATAGAGATATGCGAGCTCTACAGCTTCCTCATCCTCATCATCAATCTCAGTGATTGTGGCCACTCGTATCTTGATAGGCGGTTCAAACATCGGGGGCTCGTGCAAAGGATGGGTGGGAAGGTAGTACTTCTTGACACGACTGCCATTGAAGAAGCCTATGCCCTCACCGTCTAACGTCTCGAGCTCGACATTGCCTGTGTGGCTGATCGCACGAACTTTGAAAGGTCCAAGACCTCTAAATTTCATTTTCTGCTTATGCTCCTTAACTGAGTAGAGGAGCACTAAGTCACCCTGTTCAAAGTCATGCTGCTTGACATGCTTGTCAAACCAACTCTTGCATCAGGCCTTCTCACATATAAGCGCATGGGTGACTAGAAGGCGAGTCTCTAAGAGGCATTCGAGTTCGACCAGGAGTTGTGTCCATGCCTCCTTCCCTTCCCATCATTCTTGAAGTGCTATTCTCACGCTAGGAACAAAGAATTCTAATGGTAGAACCGCTTCAGTTCCATAGGTCAGTCTGAAGGGGGTTTGACCGACAGCTGTTTTATAAGCTGTGCGGTAAGCCCACAAAGCTGCCATCAGCTTGTTGTTCCAGTTGTTGCTGCGTGAGGTTGAGACTGCCTTGGTCAGGACATTGACAAGAATCTTATTCGTGAATTTTTCCTGACCATTTGCTGGGGGGTAGTATGGCGAGGATTTGCGATGGATAATGAGAAAGGTGCACAGGAGATGCGCTATCACTTCATTGATGAAGTGCGTGCCTTGGTCACTGACCAGTTCGATGGGGCAGCCAAATCGCAAGATCACTTGCTCCCATAAGAACTTGGCAGTCGTCCTAGCGTCGTTTTTTCGTGTCGATCTTGCCTCTGCCCATTTCGTGATTTAGTCCGTGGCCACAATGATGTACTTGGCCTGTGAATACTATGAAGCAGGACTGATGGGTCCTATGAAGTCAATTCCCCATTTTTCGAAGGGTTGTCGTGCAATAACTGGGGTCAACTCCATCTGATCCTTGCGAATCGGGACTTTTGTCCGTTGGCACTCGTCACAATGCTTAACGAATCGCGTTGCATCACGAAAAAGTGTGGGCCACCACAGTTGAGATTGCAACACCTTTCGTGCTATTGTAACTCCACTAAAATGCCCTCCAGCAATGCCGTTGTGTGCCTCTGAGAGCACATCATGCATCTCATGTTCGCATACGCATGTGCGCAGCAATCCGTCTTGGCCCAGCCTATAGAGTTGGCCTGCGATCAATTAATAGGGCTGGATCTTAAGGATTAATCGACTAAGTCGAGCTTTTTCTATCGGTCGATCAGGCAGTCCGTGTTCAAGCACTTGGACTATGTCATCCGCCCAATATGGCGTAAGATCAGCCTTGAATAAATCTCTCTTGCTGGACAAGTTAAATAGATGGGCGTTGGGTAATTCGTCAACAATGCCTTGTCCAACGGCTTCTCCCATGGGAATGCATGACATATGGTCGGCCATGTAGTGCTGTTTTCCTTTTCGTACAACCACGGAGAAGTCGAATTCCAAGAGAAGAAGGAGCCACCGAGCTATGCATCCTGTAGCGCAAGGTTTGTTTACTAGATAGAGTAGGGCTTGATGGTCCACAAAAAAGGTAAAAGGTGTAGCCAATAGATAGTGCCGGAATTTCTTCATAGCGAACACCATGGCTAATCCTTCTCTTTCTATCGTCGAGTAGTTCATTTCAATCTCAGTGAGTTGTCTGCTAGCAAAGCTCACTGGATAGTCTAAGTTGTGTTTGCCAGGTTGGCACAACACTGCCCCCACGGCAAACTTAGAAGCATCGATATGTACGTGGAAAGTAATGGTCCAATCTGGGGCTCGTAGAATTGGTGCTGTGGTTAGAGCCTTTTTCAACTCTTCATATGCTCATTGGCATGCCTCGGTCCATTCGAAGATGATCAACAGCTTGTACAAAGGTCTGGTGATCAATGCATAGTTCAGTACAAACCGCCGATAGTACCTTGTATGGCCTAGGAAGCATTGAACTCCCTTGTAATTGATTGCGGATGGAAGGTCAACAATAACCCTGACTTTTGAGAAATTAGTGGCAATGCCGTTCTTCGACACCACGTGCCCTAAGATGCATCCATGCTTTATCCAAAACTGGCACTTTAAGGGGTTCGAAGAGAGACGATATAAGCAACACCTCTCAAAGACTATGCGGAGTTTGTCTAAGTGTTCGATCCAGGTCATCATCGACAAAGACTTCCAACTCCTTGCGAAGCATGTCTTTAAAGATGGTGCACATGAGGCGTTGGAAGGTGGCAGGGGCATTAGTCAACCCGAAGGGCATGACTATATAAGCAAAGATGCCCCACTCAGTGGCGAAGGCAGTCTTGCGCCTGTTTGCAAGATGCACTTGCACCTGGTTGTACCCTGAGAAGCCATCCAGAAAATTGTAGGCTTCCTTGCCCGCCACTCTCTCAAGCATGTGCTCGGTGTACGGCAATGGATAGTTGTCCCTCTTAGTAGCATCGTTCACCTTCTTGTAATTAACACACACTCGGATTTTTCCATTCTTCTTCATCATGATGACTATGGCCGATACCCAGTCTGTGTGTTCAATTTCGTAAATGAATCCCACTCTCATCAACTTATCAATCTCCTCTTTGAGAGCATGAGCATGTTTTGGATTCATAGGGTACGGTCGCTGCTTGACCGGCGTTGCGTCTGGCGTCATGGGTATGTTGTGAGTCATGACACTCAGATCTACCCCCTTAAGTTCTTCTAAGGACCAGGCAAGCACGTCTATGTACTCTCGCAAGAGAGCGACAAGACTCCTTTCTTCTTCCTTAGTCAAGTCATCGGCAATGAAGACTTGTCGGGGTGTTTCCCCTTCCTGGGCTAGGTTCACCTCCTTGACCTTGGCTGGTCCCTCGATCGGTTTGCTCATTTGCCCTTGATGCTTGGCACCTAACAAAACCACTACCCTATCCCCTTTTTTGAATTTCATAAATCGTTTAGGGAGGTCCTACGGATTTCACTGTTCTTCCGTTCATGTATCCCTGGGTTGTTTTGCCTTTTTCTACCTTAATCGTCTATGCCTTAGGTGGACAAGTAGGTCCCCCTTGGTGCGTCTGGCCGTGGGCAGCCTAGGGATTTCTGGATCACTATCCGAACTAACCTCTGACTCAGAGTCGAACTCCCCGTCCTCGCTAGAAGAGGTGGTCTCCCCTGGTGGGCGCAATTCGGATGGTGACTCTGTCCTAAGCACTGATGTCATTCCTGGCTGGGCTAGGCCTGCTTGCTCAAGGTCTATGGATCCTACGTGTTCCAACCAAGCATGATCACATTCCATGTGCATGACTCCTCGCTCTATCCTGAAGTTACTCTTTTTCTACGGCTTGGAGTCTGCTCGTATTTGCTCTATTTCTTATCCTTCAGTGTCGTATTCCACGGTATCTACCTCACCCTCACTTTCATCACTGAAGGATTGGCAGTCTTTGTATTCGTCATTAGAATCCTCTTCATTAGACTACTCGTCGTCTCCTAGGGCTTGGTATATCTCTTGTCATTGGTCAGGAACTAGGGCCCAGTTATACATGAGGTTTAAGTCATGCACTCTGGTCCATTGCCACTTGGATTCATCTAAGAGATCCTGGAGTGGTTTGAAGTTTGCAGCTGGATTGTCAGCTAGCTTGTCCGTTAAGTAGTCCAGTATCTCCTGGAGTTCCCTTTTGTTGGTTGGGACTTGGAAGTTGACAGGCTTAGGTTTCCCACGAAGGGTTCCTGCCATCATGCAAACTGGTACGGAGGGTGTGTTGTTAGACTTGCCGATTGTTTTGATGGCTTGCTCATACGCCTCATGATCTGAGAACGGCAGGTTGATTGTAGCAAGGACGTGCATCCAATCCCGCTTTTCCTCTGGGCATGGGATATAGTTGGTGAAGGGCCCATAGGACTTCTTGACCTGGGTGTTACCCTTGAGCATAGCAGAGATGGCATCTAAATCGACTGGTGAGGTCTTCCAAGTGTCCATCTCTATTCTCACGGCATCCATTCTATTGCCAAGGAAGATCAAGCCATCACCCCAATCTTCGATGACTCTAGCGTTGCACATCCAGGGTCGGCCTAATAGGATATCGTAGTCCAATCCCTTCATGACTATAAAGTCCACAGAGAATTGGTCACCTGCGATCTTCACTGGCCAATTCTTAAGCACCCTGAATGGCTTGACTCTCATACTGTTTGCTAATATGACATTAAACCTAGCAGTTTCGACAAGCGGGTTTCCCCAAGTCTGAAGTACCACGTGGCTAAGCACACTAACCCCAGCTCCCATGTCCACGATTTCCTTTGTTGTTGTATCGCCTAGGGCTAGAACCGGTAAGACCGCATGCATCTCGGACCCTTCCCAAAAGGCATTGACATGTAAGGATTTAGGCATAGAGTGCAGTGTCAAACTCGGTATTTGCATCTCTGAATTATGGTCATGAAGGTCTGCCATGACCTGCTCTCGTAACCCTTCAATCAACTGCTTAAGATCTTGCCATAGGGTGGGATGCTGCCTAAGTAGATCTCCCAGGCTAAGTGTTACAAGGGTAGTCACCAATGTGGTCAGGAGATCGTTGGGTGCTCGTCTTTCTCCTAACTTGGATTGTGTCCTGGCCAATGGCCGTGGCTGATCTGCGGCCCTGCAGCATCAAGGCTTGGCCTTAGCGGCAATGCTTGTGGTGTAGTTGCTTCTCCTGACCTTGGTTGAGGAGGTGAGATTGACGTGCTTATGCTGGAGAGATCATTGATCTCGTCCTCTATGATGGGCTCAGCGTCTTTTAGATGCTCTTGAGCCTTCTTCACCCATTCCTTCACTTTTTCTATGGCCTCTAACTATCGCTTCAGATGCGGGTATTTCCCTACCTTAGCACTTCCCTTTGCGGCCGTCTTAGGGGCTAAAGTCTCTACCTCTGCATCAGAGACCTTCTTTCCAGCAAGAAGAGTTGTAGCACTCTCCATTTTTAGTGCGATTTTAGCTTCCGACCTCTTCTTTTTCTGCCTACGACTTTTCTTCCCTATCGAAGCTACGTCAAGGTTGCTAGGTCTTGGCAGTGATATGCCAGCCTGCTTTGTCTAGGCACGGGTCATGACCCACAATGGGATAGGTGTAGCCTCCCCATCGAGGTTCTCAACACCAAACAGCCCCAATGGGACAGATGGTACATTGGCTGAGCTAGAAGACAGCTTTCACTTTGGGCAATTGACAAAGAGATGAGTGATTCCGCACTCAGCACACCTTTCGTCAGCCTTGTCTCTGTTTTGCTGCTCTCTTTCAGGGCAGCGTGATGAGACATGACCTGGGTGATCACAAGTCCAACAATTGATTGCATCTTGTGTCTGCTCTCCTAGGCCTCTACCTTGTCCTCTTCCTAACGCCATCACCGGCACGGGGCGATAATCCATGAGGACAGCATTGCCCTCATCGTCATGCAAGTCGTAAGGGCATATGTAAGTTTCTTCCTCATTTGGATCTTCCACGTAGTGGACTGGAGCATCGCTTGGTGGATGGGTCACGTAAGGACTAGGTGGTCTGGGAATGTCAGTAGGATTTATGTCCATCCTAGGAACAGCTGGCTTAATGTTGTTAGGCGTAGGGAGGGCCAATGGGGATCCCCTTCCAAAGAATGATTGCCGCATGTTCGCTAGGTAAGGCTAGCCGTAGGGTTGCGAGTACGGAAGTCTTCTTGGTAATCTACAATGCATGACGTCATGATCGAACCTACCGCAGTTAGCATAAGGTCTTGACCTAGGGTCTTGACACTCAACTGGCAAGTGGTTTCCGCCATAGTACATGCATTGGACGTGTGGGCGCATTGGTCGTCTCAACATGTCTTGCAACTTGGCTAACTCCATCTTTACATCAGCCAAGTCTTGGTTTGTCTTGATGGCCTTCCCCTTATCTTGGGATGATGGGACTGATCGCTCACTAGAGGCTGACGCTCTCTTTGAGCTTCGCGAGTTGGTCTCTTCTAGGTTCGAGCTCCTGGAGCTCTGCTCTTTCAGCTAATCATCGACTTTGATGGCCTCCTCAAACACTCTAGCTAGCGCGTCTCACTGCAAGCTCAAATTGCCTGCCAAAGCCTTATATAACTCCTCGTCTCGAATTTTGCTGATGAATACAGTCAAAACTACTCTTTCAATTGGTCGCTCGCCCATAGGGATTCTCTTGAAGAGGCTCCTCACGTGGGTTACGTAGTCGCGAATGTCCTCCTTCTCTTTTTGCTTGATGTTCATCAAGCGTACTAGCAGTTTATCGAAGTATCCAGGCTTGATAAATCTCTTAATGAAGAGATCCTTGAGGCCACTAAAGTTGGCTCATTCTGGGGCATCTAGGCTTGTATACCAAGTCATTTCCTTGTCACCTAAGCAGAGCCCGAATGCTTGAGAGCATTGAGTCAGGTCATTGAGGCTGTTGGCTTTGTAGACTTGCTCGAACTGCTCTACAAAGCTATATAGATCTTCGTGGGGTTGGTATTTGTCGAGTTGCTTGGCAACAATAGGGATTTTAGACTGGCTCTTTGAGCCTTGGTTCGCTCCTAATCCTGCACGCAGCGATGTCGCTAGTGCCGCGGCACTTTGCTTTGTTGCCATGTTATCTAGCAATCGCTTCATGAGAAGCTCACTCAACGTCAAGTCTCCTTCTAAGGCTTTCTCATGATCTGTTCGGTTTCTACCTGCTAAGTTCAGCACTCCCTGTACCTCACGCAACTCCGTGCTTTGCCTTTGGCTCTTAGCCTGCTAGTTCCTATTGTATTCGACTATGCTTTGCAAAGCCTTGTAGGCTAGTTTTCTCTCTTCCTCTAGGTTTGCGATGATAGCATATGTCATCCTGCCGTGGTGCTCATACCGGGCGTGTGTATCGTAGCTGCTGACCAGCTACTAAATAGCCTCCGGGAAGACGTTCAAGTCGAATTCCTCATTAGACCTATGGTCTGAGCCTCCTTTTGCCATAGTCATGTTGTCGTGCTCCGCCAAGCTGTCGATCAGGTTGAGTAGATTTGTCAAATCCACGTCGTTGACGCCACCTACTTGGTCCTACTTCGTGCGTTGATGGTTTGTCTATGTCTTGGGTCCTCTCCTACTGGTGGGTTCCTTGAGTGGTTTATCTAAGTGAGTTCCTTCAATTATTGAATACAATCCTCAATTTATGGTCACTTAGTGTACGTGTCGCTTCTCGTGCACTTGTGCTCAATCAGGCTTTCAATTTCCTTAAGTGCATTTCAAGTGCAGAAATTCAAGGTGACTGCAGCAACCAATCTCGAAGTGTCTTACGCACTCTTGCTTTGTTTTGGGCCTGATAGGCTTGTTGGTCAATTTTTTGGCCGCCTTGACAGGGTTCATGGTTTTTCTAATATGTTGCCTTGTTTTTTTTTTGCCAATCAGGTTTTAACTGCTCAGCGCTTTGCGTCTAGGTCTCTGGGTCTCGCTGCTGCCTACTTCAAGCTGCTAAGCGGCTGCTCCCTACAATTTCGTCTATTTCGTGTGCTAGAATCAAGTTCTGAGCGTCAGAAGGACTTTCGACAGTTTGCGCTGCTGACCTCTAGTCGGGTCAGATCAAATTTCTGAGAATTTGATAAAAATTTACACTTGGCCCAGCTGGTCCGAGTGGGTCACTTGGATGGGCCAAGGCACTTGGGCCGAGGGCCGAATTCATGACTCGGACAAGGTAGACTCGAACGGGCCGAGGCGCAGACTCGGACAAAGTCGCTCGGACAGGTTGGCTCGGATGGGCCGAATGGTCAATTTGGACGAGGTCAGTGGGATGGGCCAAGGCACTTGGGCCGAGGGCCGAATATGACATGTGGTCGAGGGTCGAATCCTATGGCTTGGACGGGGCCGAGGGCTGAATTAGTCGATGGTCCAAATGGTCGACTCGGACGGGCCGAGTAGGTCTGGGCCGAGGGCCAATTAGGGTTTCGGGCCGAGTGGGCCGAACGAAAGAGGGTTGAAGGCCGATTCTGGGACTCGGCCCAGAAGCGACTGCTCGGACGGGCCGAACGCGGCGTGACGATGACAACGAGAGGTCGATTTTGCTCGATTCTTGTTATTTAATCAATCATAGCAAGCATAAACCTCCAGATCCTATCTAGGGGGATAGGGGACGAGATTCATATACCTGAATAGAGCGGTAGGCTCATCGATGGTGCGATAGGATCGAATTGTGCGATGGCTCTCTCTCTCTCTCTCTCTCTCTCTCTCTCTCTCTCTCTCTCTCTCTCTCTCTCTCTCTCTCTCTCTCTCTCTCTCTCTCTCACTAAAATGGTCACAAATGAGCTCTCCCTTGGCCTCTTGGCTCTTATATCCCTTCCTGGGTATGGTGTTGATGTGCCCAATCACTCACTTGCCGATTTTAGGCATCACAAGCAAGCTTTTTACCTTTTTTTGCATGATTTTTGCCCTGTTTTGCCCTATTTTGCAACAGTAAACCCTACCCTTCTCCGGTGTGATTTCCTAATCCTAACCTATGCTAAATGCAACAAGAATCGAAAGCAAAAAACTGAAATAATTTCTCCATATTTCACAATCATCAAACAAACCAAATATCCCAAAATACTTACTTTTTTTGAAGATCAAAAACACCCAAACTTCCTACCTATCTCAAGCTCCGTTTCGGGGATGAATCCCTTACTTCGATGCTCAATATGAGGTGCGCAAGTGCTCAAACTTGAATCCGTTGGTCCCAGCAATGGAACTAAAATGTAGTAGGAGCTCACACTCAACTGCCAAGACCCACAGACCGATTATTACTTCAAGCATTTCAAGTGAGCTCTAATGGCTATCTCTCACCTAGCCGACGCGCTGTCGATCCTATGAGTGTAGTGAGCTTAACTTGATGTTGATACAAGTTGCCTCCTCTCTCGCACACCCCGCTAGCTCCACGATCCTAGATGCGAGCTCAAGCATCCTCAAGCCTCCTCCATCTCCAAGCTCCATCTTCCATAGCTGCGCGCACAAGAAAAGAGAAGAGAAGAGAAGAAGAGAAGAGGAGATGGTGAAGAGCTTCACCCTCTTGATCCCTCACTCTCACACACGCACTCCCTCACACTCTCACACTCCCTCTCTCAAGAGCACACACAAGCAAGAAGATGAGGAGAAGAGAAGAAGAAGAGAGCTCTTGTTAGCCACACACTAAAGAATGAGCTTCCATTCACTTTTTTAACTTTATATATACAAAACCTAAAAACCCCATGGGCGCCCATCCCTTTTTACATGACTGGCCATTATGGCAAGGTCCTTTTTCCATTTCCCTCTTCTATCCTTATGCCTCTAGCCTACACCCGTCTAATATTTTACAATTGGCACAGAAGGAAGCCTGGCGCTCTTTTACAAGAGTTTTCCAAGTTTTCTGAGGTGCCTTTCATTTAAAATTGCCCTTTTTGCCCTGGCTTAGCTTTGGAGGTCGCCTGCGTGTCTTTGCTCTCTTTCCATGTTTTTTTCTGCTTTTTCCTTCCTTTTTCCGCCATCTCGACTTGGGGTTAACACTGTTATAATACGATAATCACATCGATTGGCACAGTCTCTGGAAGTCCCCCGAGCCAGTATCGTAGCGAGTCCTGGCCTTAGCGTCAAACTTGAATAGCATTCCTTTCTCCAAGATCGTTAAGGCAAACCTTGGATAATAAACCTCGCAATGGCGGGAAGGAATTGTGATACACACACATAAACACACGCACTAGAGTTCTACAACCCGCATTGCTGGGTCGAGTGTAAACATACATGTATGTTGTAGCATGGCATTACACTGGTATTAAAAGCCCAAAAACAGAACTTGGAGAGTGCTATGGGGATCTTAAGTATCTATGAACAGACAACAGGCTTTACTATCAACTTAAGCAAATCCAAACTACTTAGTTAATCAGAGGTGGATACATGTAACCTCCAATGGAACAGAATTCAACATTAATAAGAAATTAATAGAGAGAAGATAAGTCTAATTACAATTTATGTGAATGTTTAGGCTTGATAATATAATTTATCTAAAAATGTCTAAAAATACAATAATAAACCCAAGTTGTATTGTTGGGCATATTTTCAACATTAGACTAGTGGGGAGGGGCAATCCTTTTAGATACCTGAGAGTGCCTCTAGGGGTGGATACCTAGGAATCATGCAGATCCTCTTGGGTTCTTAACAAAGTAAGGGAGAAAGTTAGCAACTAGGCATCAACCAACTGGCCGTTTCACATTAGGCTAAAAATACTGCACCATTTCATCTTGCCAATGCTATCATTTTGTTTGCCATTCGAGTGGGGAGCAAAACCACTTGGCAGTAAGCATTGAAGAGCTCAACCGGGGTGCTATTTCCAAGTCTGTCCAACTCATAGAGACTGCGTGATCTAGTAGAGTGGCTGTCTACAGGTAACTTCAACCAAGGAAGCCATTTTCTCCAACCTTAGTGTGGGGGGAAGGACCTTTCCAAGTCCCTCAACACAAGGGTCATCAAGGCTCAAATTCACAAGGCCAAAAGTAGACCGAGCAATAGGCTAGCCGGGTTTGGGGCATGCAATTGACCGATGGATAAGGTTAGAGAATGCTTTGGTAACACACTTTTAAGGTTCCCATTGAGAGATAGAATCTTCCTCTAGAAAGTGATGTCAGGCGCTTTGTTCTATGGATCCAAGTCGAAGAAAAGGGGAATATCCAATGGTCTATGTACCTGTGGAATGGAGAAAACCATACAACATGTGTCATGGAATGGATGTTTAGCTAAAGGAGTGTGGTCACTAGTAATTTAGTCACTCCCAGGGTCGAAGAGGAGGAGAAAAGCTTGCCAACTTGGGTGTCAGGGTCTTTGACCTCACCAATAAGCACCAGTATCTTGCCGTCGCTGAGTGAATCAAGCTTGTGGTTTTATTCTTGTAAGCAAGCTCCACTTCCTTCCACAAGCGTAGGCAGAAAGAGAGAATCAAGAAACATTGGTTTGAGGAATTGGAAGACATACAATTGAAGAATCTCCCTCTTTACTCTACAAGGAGAGCTCCAACTTATGCATAAAGAGAGAGAAAGGGGCCCATTCTAAAGGCGCAGAGCCTGCATCAAGGATTTGGTCTTTCAATGAGAACATCATCATGTTGGTCTCATGCATGTCAATAGTGCCATAAGTGATCATCCCGTTTGCATGAGCTTGTTAACATCAAGGAAGTGATTAAGGTAGAAATAGATCACGCCTCCTCCTCCTCCTCGGTATTTGACTCCCGAGCTCGATGGATATGCCAATCCCACCTAGATGATAACGAATGGATGGGGTGGCAGCATCAACATCATTGTAGAAAACTCTTCTTGAGAGAGAGAGAGAGAGAGAGAGAGAGAGAGAGAGAGAGAGGTGATGAACCATAGGGTAAAAGGGGCCAATAGATTGTCATCTAACAATCCTCCATTAAAAAAAAAATTTCCAAGTGAGTTGCATTAATGTTTTTTAATGGTCAAACTATTTATATCATACATTGCTCAAATAAAAAATATTAGGACATTTTGATATTTTTATCAAGTAGCTTTAGTTACAAATGAAAGGTTCATAAAAGAGGGACAGTGAGGGGCCAATAGAGTGACACTCTTGGATGTGTTGCTTTAGGGTTTTACAAAATCTAAAATATAAAAAAAATTACATGGCTCAATTGTTTGACCTAAGCTCATTTTGTAATTTTAAAAAAATCATATTATATTGTTAAGTGGCTATAAAAAAGCCACATTTTTCTTGTAACATTGTCACTCAATTGGGGTGGGTTGTGTTTTCCTTTTGGAGGGCACTACTTTATTGGCCCCTTTACCCTACATGATACGCCTTCTTTTGCCAGTAGTGAGGACTTGTCATGAAGGAAAAATACAACATTAATATTTTCACCTTGGATTAATTCCAGCCTTTGTAAATTTAGCTTTAGCCTATATGTACATGTGTGAACAGCCCTTAAGTTTGAAAGAGGGTTAGAATAAAAGGGACTAGAGGCCAAAGGCAAGACATCTTTTGATCATTCAATAATCTTGGCTTTACCATTTTCTTGGAGTTAGCTTCTTTCTAGCCTATGAAGCACTCAACCATGGCCGTCATGTATTCTTGAATCTCCAACCATTAATACATGATGAGGATGTCTTGGTGCAATAGATTTGTTAATTCTTTGTTGTAGCTTAGTTAATTTTCAATTTCAGTTAGATTTCATTCCATGGTTGATTGCTTTCATTACATTGGTATCAGAGCAGTAGCTTAGATCCTTGCAGAAGTCATTTTCAAGTACTAGATTCAGTTTCCTAGGCTAGAGAGAGCAAACCATAGTTAGGAATTTGAGTGACAGGACTTGACAGGACATGAAGATTTCAAACCGGAGTTATATGTGAAGGTCTGCTACAAACAAGGATGAAGATGGTGATTCTTGGCATTACCAAGGGAAGAAATGGAAGGCTCCAGCCAAAATAGCAGGACGTGATCAAGATTGAGCCAAAATTTGGGGTAAGTGTACAAACAAATGGTTGCAAGACATTTTAACCGTGGTTACTTTTGAGAAGAAAGGGTTTCTTCTTCCCTTTCCTCATTTCTTCAAGCTTTCCACAAGAATCCATGGCCAAGACCACATCAGATCTTCTTCTTCTCACTTCTATCATGAGAATGGGTTGGATGACCTCTTTTCCCTGCCTCAAGAGCTTCAAGAGGAGTAGCTTATGTAGCTACTTGGCACCATTGCTGATTTCCAGGACGTGAGTATGCACTCACGCTGTTTGCACCATCTGAACATACTCCTATACTGCGGGAGAAATTCAGGGTGATGATCCTCTTGATGCATTGCTATTGATTCCGGCCTTGGCTCCTTGCTCCTGGAACGCTTGTCTGTAGACTACGGCAAGAAATCAAAGCTAGGGTTTACTGTGTACCCTTCCCCTCAAGTGTCTACTTCCGTTGTGGAGCCCTACAACAGCGTCTTGTCCACTCACTCTCTTCTCGAGCATACTGATGTGTCTGTGCTGCTTGACAATGAAGCCATATACGACATTTGCAGACGCTCCTTGGACATTGAGCGTCCTACCTACACTAATTTGAATCGACTCGTATCTCAGGTTATTTCCTCCTTTACGGCCTCGCTTCGCTTTGACGGTGCCTTGAACGTAGATGTTACCGAGTTTCAGACGAACTTGGTTCCTTATCCGAGAATTCACTTCATGCTCTCGTCCTATGCGCCCGTCATTTCGGCTGAGGAAGCCTATCATGAGCAGCTCTCTGTTGCGGATATCACCAACAGTGCGTTCGAGCCCGCGTCTATGATGGCCAAGTGTGACCCGAGGCATGGAAAGTATATGGAAAGTATATGGCCTGCTGTCTCATGTATAACTTACAATTGGGTAGCACAGAAGAATATATCGATGGGCAATTCACAGGAAATCTTGGTGAAGTACTGATAAGATCTCCACCTTGAGCACCATCGGTCTGGCATGTTCACAAAGTAGTTCAATTGGAACTTCTATTTAAGTAAACCCTGGGATCTCAGCCAATTGTGCATCTTGAGACGGGGCTTGATTCGCAATTCAAGGTTGTAGACCATGATGGCTGCATGCTTCAGGAAATCTTCCACTGAAAAGTCCGCCTTGTTGAGAATGTAGTCTACCTTTGCAAAGAGCTCCTCAGTCTACCTTTGCGGAGAGCTCCTCAGGGCTCTGCTGCAGAACAGAAGGCTAGTGCCTTAAAAGGCTTTACGCCTGATCACGAGTGAGCAGGGTAATGAAGGCTATACGCCTGATCACGAGAGAGGCCCAGGTTAGTGAGCAGGGTAATGGTGGCCTCAATTTCCTGCAAGCTTTTGTGCAGGACGCATGTGAGGACCTTCGTTAATTCAACAGATTCTTTCTCGAAACCGGCCTTCACCAGGCAATAAATCAATGGCTGGGAGATGTGTTTGATGAGGCGACAGAGAAACTTGAAGGAGATCTGCAAAAATTTGGTAGAGAACCCATGGATTTGAGCTATGGCTTAGGGACTGGTTGCATACGACCATTTTTACCAAACCATTGCTGTGAAAGTAAAGAGAGCTTTGACAACTCTATATCTTATGCTTCAACCTGAGGAAAAGCAGGCATTCTGTGCGGAAGTGAGGAGGCTCTTCCAAGAAGAATGTCACTCTTAGCAGAGGACCTGTCTTTTGTATCGAAAGGGAAGAGCAAGTCGATTGTGTGCCGTGCGCGTATGTATGGACATGGATGGGCATTAGAAAGCATCGTGGAGCAACTGCTACAGCAGTCGACGATCCCAGGCTTAATCGTCTACCATTGTTGCGACTTTGAGCTACTGCCAAGGAATGATGAATCTCTGACTCCATGGCCTGCTGAACAGTTTGAGGATCTTCAAGGAGGTGGCGGATGATAGCTACAGCCTCCCTTCTTAGAAGCACAACCACCATCCGGTAGACAAAGCTGCAGTCATAGACTGGTTCATTGCTGAGCTTAGCGCATTCATCACAGGGTTAACAGCAAGATTCAGACCTGAAGTTCCTGATGGACCATAAGGAGCTCCAGTCAGCATCATGCCGTGTGGTGCAGTGCCATATTGCATGGTCATTGGATTTGCTCCTGCCTGCATCCATCCATCATCCATGGTAGTCCAGAGTTCATTGCCTTTGCTGATGGTTTGATCTTCATGCTGTGGCATTCGAGGTCTCTGCTGAGATGCAAGGTCTTTGCTGAGATGCTGCCGCAAACCCCCGAGTCTATCACGTCCTGGATTTTGTCATTTGTGCCATCCGAAAGATAAGAAAGAGCCCAGCAAGCATCAATCAACACATCTTCATCAGATGAATGTATTAAACGCTCTAGGGCTGGAAGTGCAACTTTTGTCAGTTCAAACGATGGGGGAGGTTTTCCACGACAGAAGTTTAAAAGGGTCCATATTGCATTTCTAAGCATCGAAAGCTTGGCAGTTTCATTCAGCTGGTTAAGAAGAGGTTGCATAGCACCATGACTAAGAACCAGATCTCTGCAAGTTGGAGAATCACCAGCCACATTCCCGAGAGGCCAAACAGCCTGCTCTCTGACATCATCACCAGGAGAACTGAGTAGTTGCACAAAAATGGGGACTGCTCCGTGATTTATGACCACCATGGTTCTCTCTCTGCCCACGCTGCTTCAAACTGCAACTCTGGGAAATTGCTTTGAAGAAGAAACTCAACAAAGCGAGGAACCACCCCAGCAGCAATGATTTCCTGAATTGGAGGACTGCGCTCAATGGATAGAAGCTTCCTAAACTGATAGGTGGCTTCCAATTGTGAATGTGGATCTTCTGTCCAGGCTCCGGTAATCATGGCAGCTGTAAGCACCTTGCTTACAGGCAAGAATAGCCTGAAGGTCACCTGCATCAAGGAAACCCTGTCGCCACTTTGAGTTGTGTACAGACATATAGCCAATCACTAGGCAAACATGTGCTTGCATCAGCAAAGGAAGTATGATTGTGAAATTTAGTGTTCAGCTTTCTAAGAACTTCAACAGCAAAGGAAGGCCCACCACATCTTGGGCTAGCAATTAGCCAAGTCAAAGAGCGGCCTGTTTGGCCCTTGCCACCAAACACTACGGCAGGCCGAGGCCTACATTCAAGCATGAGCCCTGTGGGCGATCCCATAACGCCTTATTCACCTCGAATGATCTAGAACTCTAGGATTGACAGTTTTGGACAGCACTCAAATTGTTCAAAAAAATTTTGGAGAATTTCATGGGGCTCAGCAATGATCTATTTGATGAATCTTGTACCACTTGACTTCTCGTCATCAATCTATTTCCTATAGAAGATCAATGGAGCATTCTCAAGGGTACTGGGTATTGACTCAAGTTGGATAAGTACTCAAAATACTTGGAACAGGGTCAAAACAGGGTGCAGTCCAAACAGGGACAGATTTGGAAAAGTTGCTACAGAAATTAGTAGCATCATTCTAACGATAAAGGAACAGTTGGAAGTGATACTAGTTATCATAACCTTCGAGCAGAGCCATCAAGCACCTCATTTGGATCAGTATTCTTCAAGATATGGCCAAAACAGTGCATAGGGATAATCACAACAGCATGGTTACAGTGAACAGTTTGGTCAGAGATGTAAGGGAAATGAAGTTGAAAGTTAAAGAGCTCGTATCCATCATTGATAGGAGCATTGCAGAAGTGTCAAATGTTCAACATGATGCTTATACATATGGTATATCTCATGAAAGAGAGAATGGCACTGATGCTTATGGATGTGTTTCCCATGATGCTCCAGTTCATGGATATAGTGACTATGGATCTTATGTTTTTTTTTCTTCAAATGGGCAAAGTCTTAGAAGTTCTTTTGGGCAATATGGATGCCATACCTCATGCCAAGATGATCAAGGTGATCCTTATCCAAATGGTTTTGGCCAACAACAAGGTGGTTTTGTCTATGGCAGATTTGATCATGAGAGTAATCATACAAATGCTCATGGCCAGCAGCTTGATGTATTTGGGCAGCAGCAAGGATATTTTGGAGGGATGTATGCATATGAAGATCATGCTTCATCTTTGGAACCTACTCCAAAATACTTTGGACAGCATGCTGATGATCATTCCTATGGGGATGCCTATGTTTATGGGCAGCATTGCAGTGTTAAATGTAGTTGTCCTGAATGCTTCCAAGAGCAATCTTATAGGAATGAATATCATGTATCTTGTTTCCAACAACATCTAGTTGATGATGGGCAGCATGAACCATGTAATGCAGGAATTCATTATGGTCAGCCTATGGATATTAATGCAAGAATGTATACAATGCAAACCGAAGAGGTTAACATCATAGAGAAAAATGAAGAAGCTGATGAAGAAGACAACACTCAAGATGATGATGACAATGAAGAAGATATACAAGAGAATGATCAAATAGAAGACCAAGAGCAGGAATTTCAAAATGAAGATAGTGAAGAAGATGAAGATCAAAATGAAGAAGAGAGTTTAATCGATAATGAAGAACATGAGGATGCAAAGATATGTGATGATGGTTCACAAGGAGAGTTAGTTGCAGAAATGGATGAGAATGCATATCCATATGATGATGAGCTACCTTGGGATAATCATGTTGATGAGATACATAAACCCATCCTTGGTCATGATTCTTATGATTCCATGGTTGATCTACATCAGCCCATAGTTGATCAAGGACTGCAACTACCTAATGGTGTTTCTTCGGATTCTCATGTATATGATTTTGAATATGGTGCTGATATGTCATATGATTTGAATGCATCATTTCCCTATGATCCAGGCATTCATGATGGCAATCATGAGTTCTTGGGTGGTTTCCCATTTGACCCGGGAGGTATAGATGATATGCATGATTCTTGGACAGGTACCCATGATTATGACTATTATTTTGAGGGATTTCCTTTTGATTCCGGGGGTACTTGATATCTTTATTTGGAGTATTGCCTACAAGGATGATATATGATGCAGTATGCAGTGACTGTGCAGAGACAGCTTGCTGTATGAAATTTTTGCAGACAATAAAACTGTCCTGACTTCATCAAAATTTGATTCTGATGATATGGGGTGATGCTTAGTAGTGAATGCTTCGTTTCTACACCTCATACGCCTCATTTGGACCAATATATCAAAAGTTATGCCAGTTTTAGTGAATCAGCCCTGTTTGGACAACAGCAAGTTTTCTCACAGTTTGGCATGCAAAAAGGTCTTCTTTTCATGGACAGTGCTTTCTTATCACTTGAAAGATGAATGGGCATGATTACTATCATCCTTGACTTGGATTTAGTCCATTACTTCTTGGTTTTGAGGACAAAACCATCTTCAGGAAGGGATGGTTTGTCATGAAGGAAAAATACAACATTAATATTTGCACCTTGGATTAATTCCAGCCTTTGTAAATTTAGCTTTAGCCTATATGTACATGTGTGAACAGCCCTTAAGTTTGAAAGAGGGTTAGAATAAAAGGGACTAGAGGCCAAAGGCAAGACATCTTTTGATCATTCAATAATCTTGGCTTTACCATTTTCTTGGAGTTAGCTTCTTTCTAGCCTATGAAGCACTCAACCATGGCCGTCATGTATTCTTGAATCTCCAACCATTAATACATTATGAGGATGTCTTGGTGCAATAGATTTGTTAATTCTTTGTTGTAGCTTAGTTATTTTTCAATTTCAGTTAGATTTCATTCCATGGTTGATTGCTTTCATTACAGGACTGGTCCCTTTGCTAATAGGTTTGTAAATGGCCATACAAAGAGAGAGAGAGAGAGAGAGAGAGAGAGAGTGTGTGTGTGTGTGTGTGTGAGAGAGAGAGAGAGAGAGTTTCTCATTTTCAAAAGCAAATTGAGGACATATAAGGAGTTTTTGAAAACCCCCCACTCTATAGAAAATATTAAAAGATAATTTTTTCACTATGGTGGAGGTGGGCCTTGAATCCTTCTCCTAAAAATGGGAAAGGAGATATCTTGTGGGGGGATTTCTCAATAGGAAGGGGAGATTTTTCCAGAAAGCTAGAAACTTCCCCATGTGACCTTGGGGATTTTCGGTTTTTTGAAAAAACCTTTCGAAAACCCCTCTTTGAGAACAAATCCATAGGAAGGGATGGTTGAACTGTGGGGTTGCCAGCACCATAAATGGCTGCATGTTGCACAGGAGAGAGGGAGAAGAGAGAGTGAGACACCTCTTGGTAGACTCTTTTTGAGCACTACAAATTGCATCATATTTATATCCCTTGCAGTTTTCTTAAAAGCGAAGGTGTTTTTTTAAAAAGGTTTTTTTAAAAGGGTGCGATGTAGGTTCAGGTGCAATTTGAAGGTCCATAGTTCTACCTTCTCATTCATAATCTCACATTGCTTGGTTTGCGAACTTGCAAAGCTCATGAGGCTTTGTCTCATTCACTTTTGCATTTTTGTGAGCAAAGGAAAGCGGCCGCTTCCCTTTGCCCACAAAAGTAGAAATCACGTGCTTTGCATGCAAAATACGGGGCACTTTGCACCTAATGTGTGAAATGTCAAGAATTCTTTTCTTTGATGGAAAAATATGAAGGGATGGGCCTCAGATTGTGCTTCACATACATACTTAGACCTATGTGTGCAAAGCAATTGTGTGTGTGTGTGTGTGTGTGACATGTAGAGAACAAACCATCTTTGTCCATGACTAAACTTTATTATTATATAGTGGATATGAGGTACCCATGCTTCAAATACAACTAATGAAGAGGAGATCTAATGACATATGTCTAAGTGGACACATACATATGCAAACAAACACACCAACACACACATCATATTTATATAGGATAAAAAATAATTAATCGTTTGACTAAGATGCCCATCACATTCTATGGCCATCCTTGTGAGAATTTATTGGGCATGGATATGCCAAATACTTATATAAGATGCTCATGTTGTGCTATTGCTATCCTTGTGAAACATCTTAGATACTTGATTGGTATATGTTTCCTAATTTTAAACTTTCCTTCCTCTACTGTAATGCTGTTTTCTTGGCTTCTTCCTCCCCCACATATAGGTGTTACATATGTTAGGACTTTCTCTCATGTGTGTGTGTGTGTGTATGTGTTTCTATGTCTCTCTCTCTCTCTCTCTCTCTCTCTCTCTCTCTCTCTCTCTCTCTCTCTCTATTTTCTTTGCCTTTTTCTCTCATTTTTTTTGTGCATGTGTGCGCGTGTGTCCCTTTCCCCTTTCTTTTACTCTCTCTCTCTCTCTCTCTCTCTCTCTCTCTCTCTCTCTCTCTCTCTCTCTCTCTCTCTCCCCAATGAACATCCAAGAGGAGCATTGAGGAGACTCTGGCATAGCCACAACCTACAACTACATGAGGGACACTAACTGATTAAGTGCTCCAACTTTGTAGATCCAAATATTCTAAACCCCCACACATGGTTCCAACATACACATATGAGGATATATGAGATCATTTCACATGCTACAACCAAACCCCATGTAGTTCCATGATATTACCACTCTTGATCCATATACATTAGGCTTTACTACTCATTGTCGTATTAGCTAGGACTCTCTATTAGCTGTTAGCTCTATAGTGTTTAGCTTCCTTTTACTCTTCATTTACATTTATGATTCTTTGTTAGATAATTCTATCATCACACAAATGATTGTAACTCATGGTCTCATATGCCACTTTGTCCTTTTGCATATGTTAATCAAAATTTTTATTTCATCCACTTTGTCCTTTTGCATATGTTAATCAAAAATTTTATTTCATCTCTCTTTCTCTTCCCCCTTTATTTTTCACTCTCCTCTCTCTCTCTAAGCACAATTAAACATCCATTTATCATAAGTTGAAGGCCAAGTTGTTGTAAACCATGCTTTGTAGTAGATGAGCTCACCCTCCTTTACTTAGCAAGGTTGTGAAGACGTATGCATATATGGTGACCAAGCACGTGTTGCAAGCTAGAAGGAGGCCAAGAAAGGCATGTACTTTAATTTCTTGGACCACATTAAGCATAAGATATGCCAAACATGGCCTCACTATCTTACTTTCTAAGATTGTACTTCTCCATTTCTTGCCCTCCAACAAAGCTTAAAACTTATGCCTATATTCCCTCCCTTTGTAAGTGTGCACCATTTCATTTGCATGACAAACCCTTGGTGTTTATGAATGGGAGACTAATGTTGTTTACCCAAGAGTGGAACCAATGAAAGGACTTTCTCCAAAACATGACCATATTAGTGTAACATATATTGGAGGTCATAGTCACCAAAGAAGTGGATACACTATTTATCTATATGTTTTGCCTATGTCTATTCACTACTATAATTGATTGCAAGCTTTATATGCAAAGCACAATGGCATGAGTGACGATTGCTAGAAAGATAACGGGCCACCTTATCCATTCTTGGAACATTTTGTAACTAAATGTGATCATATGTAAATTCCTCAATGTGGTAGCATAAATGGACAAGTTTCCAATGTGGTAGCATTAGCATAGATGGTTAAGTGTGATTATACATAAGGTCTCCAATGTGGAAGCATGGATAGAAATTGACGAGATAGTTTGGGAGATTCTGAGGTATTTTACTAATTGCAAGAGTGATGAGTGTCAAAGCAATAATGTATGTTTGCTTACACATGTTCTTATTTTTAATTTTATATTTCTTTACTTTCCCTCACACAAATATATACTTGTTTTTAACAAATTCCCCTCTACAATTGCAACCTAAGTATTTCAAAATCCTATGGCCTTGGGCTCAATGTTTAGAATATATATATTGAGCATCAAAATGTGTGTGTGTGCACGTGGGCATGCATGCACATATGTTGATATACACATGCATTCACATGCCCATTAACATGTTTCAATTTAATGAATAGTTTTTGCCAAAATATCATGGTGTACCATTACCAAAGTAAAATTGTGGATTTCTAACTTTTGCAACTAAACACATCCCATAATAATGGAACAATGGCTAACTTGAGTTAACGTTATCCAATAGTAAGTATTATGTTATAGATTGAGGTTATTTTAAAACCACAAACTTGTCAATGTGCAATGAAAATGCAACACTACACTCATTCATTTTTCAATAACGAATTCTAACCAATACACTTGATTATGAGAAAAATATTATAATTAATCCTCTTTAACTAAATACACATGATAAACATTTCAATGCTTTCAAGTTTAAGTGAAGTAGGTAGCAATAACAATATACATAGATTTCAACATTCCAAGGACACTTCATGCAAAGAGGACACATGCATGCATTATCACATAATTAGTACTCTAGTTAAAGAAAAATACAAAGACATCAAGTAGCTCTATTCATAGTCAATGCCTTGCCACTCATGGCATGCATGGTAACCTTGTCCTCATGCTGGGCCACAAGATATGGCAAGCTCTAGTGCTCTTTCGAGGTTCCATGTGCACATTGCCCTATGCCATCCATCATTAGAGAAATGAGTAGCCTCTACCAACATCATGACTAGGATACACACAGAGAAGTGAAACAAGCAACCTTTGCTCTTGCTGATGCACCACTGCTGATCACATTCGAAGGTAGGAAGTAGCAAGAAGGGATGTTGTGCTTACACAAAGAAGTAATGCCTGGTCCTATGCATAGGATTGGTTCATCTGTCAATCTTGTTGAAGCCATACTAGCTAAAAGTAAAGACTTACATAGCCATAGGTTTTGGCATAAGAACTCTAACAAGGGTAGCTTTACAGTAGGTGGCCCTCTCTCTCTCTCTCTCTCTCTCTCTCTCTCTCTCTCTCTCTCTCTCTCTCTCTCTCTCTCTCTCTCTCTCTCTCTCTCTCTCTCTCTCTCTCTCTCTCTCTCTCTCTCTCTCTCTCTCTCTCTCTCTCTGTGTATCATGCTAAAATTTCAAGTGTCTTTGGACATAAAGATGAAGAGTAGCATTGCTAGATGGGATGATGAAGACTAGCGAAGGTATGGCTGCATTTCCTCAATTGCAAAAAGCACAACCATGGATGTGAAGTAGTGATCCCAATAGCCATGGCATACATCATAGACAAAACCAAAAGATCAAATTATATAAAAGACACAATACACATAGTAAATAAGCATCAAGCAATACATCTAGCTATGGAGAAAAACATATGTTTGAAAAGTTACTTGTATGGGCATGATTACAAATGGTAGAAAGATAAGTGCTTGAAGCAAGGTTGAGATGGCTGTGAGAGAAACATAAAAGAGAAGCTTCAAGCCATCAAAGGTTTTGCTCGAGTTTGCATATGAGTAGAGAGTATCCATTGAAGGCTTCGGTCAGGCATCTAGACTCTCTTTTTTAAATAAAATATTTCTAATTTTGTTTTGCATTGAATTTGCAAGTTTCAATCGAGAGAGAGAAACATTTAAGAGAAAGTGCACCTTTAAAAACCTTTTTTAAGTAACAAAATTGAAAATTTATCATGTAGACTCTTTTTACTAAGAATTTTCTTTCATAATAAAAAAATCATAAATTTGGGAGGTCAGGAGTCAGTTTGTGAACTACCATGCCATGTAGAATAGGAAGTAGGTGAGGTATTTGTTTCAATTCTAAAGTAGTATAGAAGTATAGATAAAGCAGTATAGATGCATGTATGCATGTGTGTATGTATGGAGGGGACACACACACACACACACACACACACACACACACACACACACACACACACACACACACACACACACACACACACACACACACACACACACACACACACACACACACACACACACACACACACACACACACACACACACACACACACACACACACACACACACACACACACACACACACACACACACACACACACACACACACACACACACACACACACACATATGGAGGTTCATTGAAGCCAAAGTGAGGACTTTTGACCATCTGAGCACATAAACCCACCAGATTGTTAGACCTTGTGGAGCTTATGTGGTAGAAAATTCAAATAGTTGGGGTCAATTTCTTGATACCCCACTCAAAGCCTCTCTGTGCACACTAGTTTGGATGGAGTAGGCTCCTCTTTTATAGAAGGGATCTTGTGTGAAAAGAAGGGATCATTTGCTTCGGTTGATGCACATACATTTATAAAATTCAACATATCATATGAACTAGTAAAACACATGCAATAAAATTTAGGTTAGTATACCTATATTTTTAAAACTCAACATAACCCTACAAACTAGTAAGATATGCGTAATCAAGTTTGGTTAGTATTAGCCAAGTTTAATTGGTGGCATTCTTTATGTATAGGCTCGAGTGCTTATTCTCAAATATTTCACTAGATTTCACTTTATGTTAGACTGCTTCAAAATAGTTGGACCACATAAAATTCATGTACTTTAAGGCGTGCATAATGTAAAAAATATTTCACTTTATGTTAGAGTGCTTCAAAATAGTTGGACCACATAAAATTCATGTACTTTAAGGCATGCATAATGTAAAAAATACTTACAATCAAATGAAGCAATAGATTTTGAGCATATGCATCTTTCTCATAACCAATGTTGTCCTCTTGGTGAATAATGCTTTAGAAAAGATGAAACAAACAAACAAAGAAGTTGCTCGAATTCTTCAAGACAATATCTTTAATATTTTATTGTTTTTACACAACAATAGCATGACAACTTTGCAAAACTATAGTAGTATATATGAGCACACAACCATACACTCAAAATAGCATGGTGAAGAGTTGGCAAAAATCTTTGCTTTTTCATTTTTATAGGGAAAAGTGTGATTCCATTGTATGAATTTGAAAATAATATGTGATTTTGTATTTAAAAATATAGTTTTGAAAATAGTTTATAAGGCTCTAATGAAGATCAATGTTTTGAAGATTGGGTTTGTCCTTTGGTAGTGGCTAGCCTGTGTATATGGCAACCAACCTTTAACAAATATCAATATTTTGAAGATTGGGTTTGCCCTTTGGTAGTGTCTACCTATGTATATGACAACCAACCAGCTTATCATTGAACATCCATCAGTCAAAAAGTTGATTTGACACTACAAGTATTAGACTTATGATTCTCTACAAATATTTTACAATTTCAAGTCCATTAATAGGAGGACTCTAAAATGAATGAATCAATGTAGTAAATGAATCTAATAGTGTACAAAATGCTTTAGGGCAAAGCGATGAGTGTCAAAGTGTGACATCCACCGAAGATGGATATCTCGAGTGATGTAACCACCATTTGAGTGTGTCAGAGGGTGTAGAAGACCAAAACACAAATCATCGAAAGCAATATGATGTCTCGTGACAATAATGGAGATGCACAAGGATGTGAGAGATGGTTGAAATTGCTAAATGCACTAGAAGAGGTGTCCAACTAAGGTTGGCAATGGATATTTGGGGCCAAACGCAATAGTGGAAGAAGCATCAGGCAACAAGTGGGAGCTGGAAGGATAGTCGCCAGGGGCTAGAGTAGTAGATGGCAGTAGTCACAAAGGTTGGATAGGCACATGGAGGAAGGGTCATGGAGAAGATATTCACGTGAACACAAAAAACTTGCATAGAAGGAATGAAGATTGAATGGAGGCAACTTGTCTATTCATAGATGTGGATGGACCCTTCCAAATTAGGGTTTCATAGAAACTCTTCAAACTGCACACCGATTTTGCATTTTTCACTAAATAAGCTTATTTTGGGGCTGTTTAAGAGGCTAATTAGCATGGAATTTATTTCTTAGTTCAACATCTCTAAGGAAACCTTATAATAATTATAATGAGCTTACATACTATAATATCGAAAGTTGAATAGCCATGGATATTCTTCATAGAGATAATAGCTTGTGCACAAGAAAAACCATATCCCTATCAATTGCACAAGTTTGTGTTTGCAGAAATTCATCTAGGCACTTGCCATGGCAAATATTCTCAAGGTGGGCTACATTTTTTCTACACCACAATTTGGCACCTTATCCAAGCTCTCTTTAACATCGTCATGCTTCTTTGTCCTTTAGACTTAGAGTTCGGATCCTCATGACATGTGCAATAGCTCGCAAATCCCATGGCAAGAGCATCAGAGATGAAAGCCATTGTTAACATAATAGGCCTTGTAAGAGGACACATAATGTAAGATAGATGGATATGAAGGCCTTGAATGATAGAGGCAAATGTGCATGCAAGAATGAATACACTCATAATTTTTTGGCTTAGTAAGGAGGATAAGTAATCCCATCATCTCATAAATCAACAATATTGCACTTCCATAGCATTGGATTATACCAATGTCATCATCCATGGCCATGGATTGCAAATAATGACATGCCAATCAACATCACCAACATCATCCATAGTAGATGTCATGACATCTAGGTTCTTAGCATGAGCATGATTCTATGTATAATATGGTTTATATATATATATATATATATATATATATATATATATATATATATATATATATATATAGAAACTACTTTGTTTAGAATGTTCTTGTTGAGTTTACTTGATGTGTGTAGGCTCAAACATAACTTTTGAGTACAATATTTATGTGTGCAATAACTTAATCTAGTAATTGTAGCTATTTATATCATTGAGGACAAAAGAGGTGCATTTGAGTAGTGATGGAGAAAGGTATTGGTTTTTAATCATCATTGCAATCTTCATTTAGTCCAACAATCTTGGTCAAAACCTTGCTTGTATCCACAGGTTCTCATAGAGGTGGGCATTAGTTAGAAACTTCTTGAGTTCCTACATATCTTTGAGTTTGAAGTAAATATAATGAAGAAGAAGCCTTTCATCTAGAAGAATTTGTTGAGTGCATGTTGTAGTTGTCTCGAGTTTGGACACTTCATTAAATATTGCCCATAATTAAGAGCTAAAGAAAATACCCCTAAGTGGGATATTGGAGAAACTAAGCAATGATGGTTCCCAAGTGTCTTAAAGAAAGGGAATAACATGAAACCGCAACAAACAATCAAAAAATAAAAAGTGAACAACATTAGGTTTGGTCTGTATTGATAGACATGCCCAATGAGTTAAAGGGTCCAAAATCTATTAAGGAAAATAATAATCTAAAAGCCATCTTAGTTTCATTTGACTGAAATGAGAATGAAATTATGGTAGTAGTTCTTAAAGAAATGCTAATGATAGATAGTTCTCAAAAAAAAAAAAGAAGGTAGATGGTTCTCAAAACACTACTAATGTTAGCAATAATGATAATAAATATTTAGATTTGAATGAACAATGTGAAGATATTTTGTTGGACAATTCGGGTGAGGATGAATAGACTAGGAGGAATGACACATTAGAGGACCCCTTACCTACTCTTAGCCTCAAATTAAATAAATATTAGAACTCCAACTCTACTTCAAAAAGAAGAAACTCTAAACTTTAGGATAGTGAAAACAACCCATTTGGGAAAAGCAAGGAGGGAAGCAATAAAAGAACATCATCAATTATCAAGATACTAAAGATTATCACCTACAACACAAAGGAGTATATCTATACAATTCTTGATATAATATGTCTACAAGAGTTAAAGGCAATTGGATGCACTCTAGCTAGAATTTTGAAATAAATAGATAATAATTATGTGTGGCATACAACTAATCATTTTAGCCTAGTCTAAATAATCTTTGAGAATCCTAGTAGCTAATGGGTTCCTATCCCCCTAAGGGGGGGAGAATAACTTGTAGTAGTATCTATATATGCTACTTGCAAGATCTCAAATAGGGTAGTAGAGTTGAGTTAGCTGCAATGGAGTTTCTGTGTAGAGATGCACAGCTGGTTTTGATTCCTTTACTTTAATTGGCTTTTCTTACTTCTTTTGAAACAAGATATTATAGCACTGCTTTTGTCAAACTGCAAAGTTGTGTGCTCCTTCAAGCTTCTTGATATGCATAAGATGATTGTCACTACTGCTAGCCATGATTCACAGCCAAATAACTATTTGATAATAAATGACAGATAATGCCAAGCAATGGAAGCTCCAAAATCCACTCAGTAGTATGTTAAGAATATCCCCAAGTATGTAGCAGTAAGAACATACATCGGTTCATTGCCCAAAATGCCTCAAAAGTATTCAATGACAATAAACATACCAATTTCTTGACAAAAACAGAGTCCATTCTTGAAATTCCTAACAATACATGTGATTGTCCTCTACAATTCAGGAGTGCAGTCGTGAAATTCTTGACAATACAGGTGGTTGTCTCTTGCAATTCAGGAGTGCAGTCTTGAAATTCCTAACAATATAGGTGGTTGTCCTACAATTCAGGAAACTATCGTGAATGTACAACAGTAGACTTGTAGGTAAAGCCGATCCAAAAATGAGCTTTAATCATTGCTCAAACACATTCCAGAATCAAATCCAAGCATGTAACATCAACCATAAGCATGAATATATGGTTTAGAATGCCCGAGACCAAGTCTAGAAGCAAGACATAATGCATACGCAGTCAAATGTCATTCAGTCCTGTTATTCTAACAGCCAAATCTCTATCAAAACCAAAATGATGACTCTAATCACCCCAAATAGTTGCTGCCCTATTTCTAGCCACAAATATGTCTGCAAAATGAGCCAAATCCTTGCCAAGATTAGCTCAAAATGGCCTCAAGTCAATGCCACATGGTTCCTAAAGGATTCGGCATCAAGATGCATTTAAATAGCTATCATATGAGCATCAATCTCAAGAGAGCAAGTGCTTCCCTATTTATTATAAATCTAAATACTTTGCATTTCAGACCTAAAGCTGAATGTATATTAGCACCAAGTGTACTACTACACTTCAATGCTCAATGTTAAGCACTAGATACAAAGTCTAGAGCACAATCATGATGGAAAATGAAGAGGAGCACTTGTTGTAGGTCCTGAGCATGCTGAAAAACAGATCTGCATACCCACACTGATGATGCCTTCAGCCCTGAAGAGATTGGACTACTGGTCCAAGTGTTGGAGACTATGGGAAACCTAGATGATAGACCTCTTGCATTGTTGCGAGTGCCAGGCAAAGCCATCTAGGATAGTTCCTCGATGAACCACTAAAACATGCTGCCATGAAATTGTTAGGCATGCACATGACACATGGTATCAAAGCATAATTGAAACTAAAAATATCTATGGTTTTTAAGACCAATTGTTCTAAGTAATAATCAGCCTGCTAATTGTTAAGGGATAAACTTTGGCAAAATAATGAGAACTAGTTCCTTGTTTTTTGAGCAATGTACACATTTGTGCTGAACTCCACAGATGACAAGTGGAGAAGAGAAATGATGAGGATACTCAATCACCTATATAATCCATCCCCTACGAATCGTGAAAGAAGATGGTTCTAGGATGAGCGTTACTATTACATCGACGCTGATCGATTCTTCAACATGTAGACTAATGTGAAATGCCTTGAATGAATGGAAAATTTAAAAGTAGTTGAGGCCTTTATCTGAAAGGAATCCACTTATGATTACTAGTGGTCGACAGATATGTCTAGACTGTTATGTCTATGACAAGGTAATGAAGGTAATCCTAGCCGATAGTATTATAATCTAAGGACATCACAAGTATCGAGATTACGGTATCCATGGTTTTTTTCAAATCTTCCATTTCCATAGTATAGGTTTCTGGATATAGATAGCAATCAACCTACTTTCTTCTACATGATTGCAACTGATTCCCATCCTTGAAAAAAAAAGATATAATGATATCTTGTTTTGGAAATTGTACATAGCATCTAGCCTATCCTATCGATGCTAATGTATCTCTACTTGTAAACATCTTCCATGTGTAAATATTCCTTACTTATAAAAATCGTAGCTTATGGCTACTGATAATAAAAGATAATAGCGGCTAGATTTTGTAAAAATATTGTGCTTTTTGGCCCATCATTGTTTTACAAATCTAATAAGATATTTTAATATGGAAACAAAGCTGAAAAGTTGAAGTGCTAAACTAATTCATGAAACTTATATTAACCCAGGGTAATACAGCTATCGCTAGTTCGACTGAAATTTAGGAGAAGAAATATCTCCTTAAGCAGGTTAAGCCACCTGAATTTGATGGCAAGGGCAAAGACGTTGAAGCTAAGGCAGAGCTTTGGATTGAGTCCATGGAGAACCACTTTACTGATGTGGAAACTACCCCTGCTAATCAAGCTATGATCACCAAGTTGAAATTGACCAATGAGGCATGCCTGTGGTGGAAACAGTGGTGTAAAGACCATGGACTTGTGCTGAGATAGCTATTACTTGGGAAAATCTGAAAGAAGTTATGCATGGTCGATATTTGCCACGAGCTTATCACACGAGCTGTGCATGGTCGATATTTGCCACGAGCTTATCACACGCTAAAAATGAATGAGTTCTTTAGCTTAAGATAGTTGGGAATGAGCTTGGAGGCAAATTACTCAAAGTTTATCTCACTGCTTAAATATGCACTTTCCATGACTATTGCTCACCAGGTGTTTAAGTTTTGTCATAGATTGAATGCTCCTCTAAACACATGCCTTGAATATATGCACCCAACTGATCTGCAAGATGCTTTGATTTTCCCAGCACATCTTGTTCAAGAGATTTAGTCAAAGCCAAGAAATAATAGGCTCTGGAAATAAAACAAAGGGACTTCACGAGGCTATGTTAAGCAAGCCCAAGGGCCATCCGCTTGGTCAAAGAAAGAGAGCCAAAAAAAATGTTGTCGAAAACTTCACACCTACAGGAAGTAATTCAAGAGTACCTAGGTTTTTCCACTATAATGAGCTAGGACACTTTAAAAGACAGTGTCCAAAGCTTGGCTAAATTCCTCACCAATGACAATACTGAGGTTAGAACCAAGCTTCAATTGCAAAAGGAAAAGCATTTGCTATAATTCTTAAAGAGCTCGAAGAAGAGGGAAACCCAACTATGGAAGATTGTATGGAGAGGCCATTAGTTCACGCCACCCTCCATAAGAAAGGCCCAAATCGCCAGTTTTGGATGATTCAAATACTAGCAAAATATCAAGGTAAGTCCTTTAAAATTTTGGTTGACTGTGGAAGCACACACTCGTTCATGTCACTAAAGTGTGCCAAGAAATTAGGTATAGACACAATACCTATATCTAGGTTGCTTGTGGAACTTGCCAATGGAAAAGAAAACATGTCTACTCCAACAAACTTGCAAAGTGGCATTTAGCCTAGGAAGCAATCTCTCTGAAATGGGATTTAGGATCATGAATTTAGGGGCCTACAAATGTCTATTGGGTATAGATTGGCTAATCCCCAATGATGCACATATTCAATGTATAAAAGGCCATGTGACTTTTCAAAACTTAAAGGGGGGAAAAGTGACGACCCAATGTGAGGTAAGAAAACCCAAGGTTTAACTAGCCAAATCATCTCGCATAATAAAACGGATCCTTTTGCATGTAAAAAATATGTAAAAATAATATTTTGAAAATCCCTTATGTTGAACCCACTTGGTATATACATATATTTATGTGACTCATCTCCCTAGGCTCTATTTAGACCTACTGTAGTAGGTAGCTCCATAGCCTTCTCCCCCCCCTCTCTCTCTCTCTCTCTCTCTCTCTCTCTCTCTCTCTCTCTCTCTCTCTCTCTCTCTCTCTCTCTCTCTCTCTCTCTCTCTCTCTCTCTCTCTCTCTCTCTCTCTCTCTCTAGTGATGGAGAATCTTGGTTATGGTGCTTCCTGATCTACAATGACTCTGAGCAATTGCACCCCATGGATGCTAATCCAAGCACCAACGTGATGCTCCAAAGAGCAATAGGCAAAGAGGCAAAGAAAGCGATCATGGCACCACTACAAGATCACTAGAAAGAAAGTCAGGGGAGGACATTTTCTCAACTATGGCACAATGCTAGCATAAGTGAAGTCAAGGTCTCCTAGTGAGTGAGCAAAAGGATCTACTCTAGCTACTTATGCACAAACAATCTCCTAGCTCTACAATGGACATGCAATAGGGGAGTATACCTCTGGTGTATTTTGTGAGATAGAAATTATTTGATATTTTTAGGACATCACAAGCCTCTATCATATCTAATATTTGATTTTACTTTGTAGGGATTGTAGCCATTTTTAGTTTTTTCCCTTTGGTTCATTTTCGCAAACTTGGAGGGAGTTTTGTGTCTCTTTTTATGCCTTTGAAAAAACCTATGTAACACAAAGTTGGAATCAAAATGACATATAAAATTTTGAAAGAACTGAAGTTCACACGAAGACATAGCTATCCACATAATTAGATTGTTGAATTTCTATGTGATGAGGAGGGAAAACAATATATTTCAAGGCGGCTTGCATGAGTCAAATAGAAAGACCAACTGCACATAAGGTGCAAGCAACATGCACACTAAAGAGGATAATGTTTTCAAGTCAGGACCTTTCGAACTAGATTACATTTCTAATTTTCAAGGCATTGTTGAGAGGGTTCGGACAAGCTACATGCAATAGTTGAGGAGGTTGATTGAGCTAAGGGATTTTCTCCAATGAAAGAAGGAGAGCTTATTGACAGTTGAGGGCTCCAATGCTGTGGCTTCTAAGAGAATAAAGGATGACATTATCATGTTTGGAGGAGCTATATCGGTAAGGTCCGCTTGATATTGAAGAGCTAATTGAAGTGGAGGCCAATCTAAATACATCAAAGCACATGCTTTGTCGACTTGGAATCACAGAGGATTGACAGCCTCTAATTAAAGAGGTGGAAACTCAACATGCTATGTTATCTTACCTTTTGGCATCATCCTTTTCTTTTGGTAGAGCTACTATACTTCGTTGGTCTAGTGTTGTATTTATTTCGGTGCCTTTTAAAATTTTTGGATCATTTTAAAATAATTTAATACTTTTAGTACATTTTTACCAAAATGATTTTGCACATTTTGAAACCTTTTGGTAGATTTTGGTATATTCGGCTTAGTGTTGACCCTCATGTGCACTAAATACCATAGTGGTCACCACTAGGTGAGGGTGTTGAGAGTGGAAAAAGACTCAATTTTTGACTGATTTTTGTTGTTCTTGAGGTACGAATGGTTGATTTTGATGGATTTTAAGTGATGATTAGTTGTTTTGGAAATATTTGAGAGTATTTTGGATGATATTGATCATGTTTTGAAAGCTCATGATGATTTTTAGTAGAAATATGAAGCTTTGTGATTTTTTGGTAGGTTTTGTTGAGGTTCTAATTGGTTCTGATACCTTCTGTTTAGCTTCTGTTTTGTTCTGATTTTCTTCCGTATGAAGCATGGATTGATGATTGATGAAGGTTGAAATCTTTTTAAAGATTATTGAATAGTTTTTTATAGTTTGGAGATGTTTTAGTATGAGTTATGAGGTTCTATTATTCTCTTATGAACTTCTGTAGAGCCTCTGTCTCTGTTCTGTTCTATTCTGTAGATCTTTTGTAAGTGTTCTGTGGAATGAGGGTGTGAATTTGGGAAAGTTTTCTAACTTTTGGAAAGGATGAATCTAAGTTAAAAAGAGCTAAAACAAATGGAATAAGTAGTTGTTGAAGATTGAAGAAAAGACTGAAATGAAGTGACAGTAATGAGCTATGAAGAGACATTGTAGTGGCTTTGGTGCCCTTTCATACCTCCCATACCTCTTGGGAGGTGCATCCACGACCTAAGAAGGATTATTGAGAGTGATTATTGAGTATTGTAGAGAGGAGATGATGTACTATTGATTGATTGATTGAGAGAGAGAGAGAGAGAGAGAGAGAGAGAGAGAGATAGCCAATTCTATCAAAACAATGTGTCTATCTATGAGGGATTGAGAGAGAAAAATATGAAGACAATGAAGATGAATACTATGTGATTATTTCCATTCAAAAGTGGTATATTATTTTTTGTTTATTGTTCTATTGATAGATTCTATGAAGATGTTGAAGATTATGGTTGATTTGATCAAATCCGTGGGAGATATCTACTATGATGCTGTGTGAAGATTTGTTCTTTTCCTTTTTTTGGTTCTCAAAAGAATGAAATAAAAGCTTGTTGATGTTACAAGATAGATTTTCTTGCAGTAGAAACCCCTTTTCCTTGGTGTTCCTCTTGGGGCTCCATGTTTTTTGGTGCGCAACAGGGGAAACTTGCCATCAACAAGCATTAGAAGAGGTTGAAAATGAAGGAAATGGCATTACCAAGAAGAGGAAAATTTAATGGATGCTTGCGAAGTTCATTCTTTCATTGAAGAATTAGAGATTATCATTATCAAAGCCACTTTCTACAAGAAGTTCATCCCACAATGGTGGAAACATATTACCATCATTATGCAAGCTCTATGTGGTGGATTATTTTCTCTTCCTTTTGAAGTAGCATAAACTTGCATCTTGGTGGCAAATTGTTTGGGAACAAACTGAAGGGTAGAAGCAAAGAGAATGACCATCCATGGAAGATTTGGCATTCATTGAGAAGTTTTCAAACATAATCAAGTGGGAGATCGTGAAGAAGCTTTAGGAGTCGTGGTCAGTGGAGGTTCGCGAAAACAAGAAAGAAAAGAGTTGGAATTTATTCGTGGATGCTCAACAGCAAGATACGTGGGATGCTTGTGTTCTAAAAATCTTCTGTTTGTCCAACTAGCAACCCATTGGAAGTTGGTAGACAAAGTGTTATTTACAACATACACTATTGAAACCATTAGAAGCTGGCATTATTATGATGATGGCACAACAATGATCCTAAGAAGAATAAGTTTTGATACTTTCAGAATGGAATATCTCCCTCTTTATAGTGGTTTGAAAGCTGAATTCAGAGATGTTGAAAAGAAGGAAGTAGAAGAGATGTTGGCACAAGAGTTCTCTAAAGACTGAAGCCCCTCTGATTCTATTCCGTTGAGTACAAACCAATTGGTTGGAGCCAATCCCCTGATGAATGACGCAATCAAAGGCAAGCGCTAGAACGAGTACAGAGGTACGTGAAAAGAGAGAATGTAAGAATCAAGGCTGAGAACGAGCTTGTAGCAGAAGCCTCCTTTGATGCCCTAAAAGCACTCTTTACAAAAGTCCCCATGGTGACTCAAGGTCCCCTTCTTAGTCAGATTCATCCTGGAAATATTGAGGACAGGCTAACAAATGTAGTCCCATTGCCAATTTTTAAGGGAGAGTACAATGAAGATCCCGATCTTCATGTAGCAGGATTTATGGTAGCACGTGTGGCTAACAATGCCAAACGCCATCACCGATACTGGTTAGTAGTCCATCAGGATTGGATTGCCTTCCTCATCATAGGATATATATGGGTTCACATAGGTCTCCTCTTCACTAGGTTCTTCCACATAGTGAACAAGAGTGTCACTTGGTGGATGGGTTACATAGGGCTCTGGTGGTATGGGTATGCCTGTTGGGTTCATCTCTAGCTTAGGAATGGCTGGTCTTGCATCATTTGGTGCTGGAAGCGCCAACTGGGCTCCCCTGCCAAAGAGGTTAGGTGGCCTGTTGCCTGAGTATGGAGGGTTGTATTGTTGCGCATATGGGAATCTCCTTGGCAGTCTGATGCAATGTAATGCATCATGACCGAACCTACCATAGTTCGAGCACGGCCTAGATCTAGGATCTTGGCACTTAGCTGGGAGGTGGTTACCGCCACAGAGTATACACTGCACATGCGACCGCACAGGTTTCCTCATTTGGTCTTGCAATCGTGCAAGCTCCATTCTCACCTCAGCCAGCTCCTGGCCTTGGTCGACACTCTTTTCCTTATCCTGTATGCTAGAGTTCTCTCTCTCTCCTGAAACTGTTGACCGCTCTGGAGCTCTCTGACTTGTATTGTCCCGACTGGTGTTCCTCATGCTTTGCTCCCTAAGCTAATCGTCCACCCTTATTGCCTCTTCAAAGACTTTAGCTAACACGTCTCGGTGTAGAGTGGAGTTACTAGCCAAAGCCTTGTAGAGCTCCTCGCTTCAAATTGCATTTATAAATACGGTAGACACAGCCTTCTCGTTAGGTCGCACATTTGCAGGGATCGTCTTGAAGAGGCTACACACCTGAGTGACATAATCCCTTACGTCTTCCTTTTCCCTCTGACTGACATTCATCAACTAGACGATGAGATTGTCAGAGTACCCTGCCTCAAAGAATCTCTTGATAAAGAGGTCCTTAAGACGGGCAAAGTTCGTGCGCTCAGTTGCATCTAGTCTAGTGTACCAAATTCTCCCCTTATCACCTAAGCACAGACCGAAATCTTGAGAGTGTTGTGCAAGGTCCATGAGACCGTTTGCTTTGCAAACTTGTTCAAATTGCTCCACAAAGCTATATTGGTCATTGCTAGGTTCATACTTGTCTAGCTGCTTTGCTACAATAGGGATCCTAGATTGCCCCTTGCGTGACCCCTAATCTCGAGAGTAATGCGGTGGCTAAGGCTTTTGCGCTCTGCTTAGTGGATGTATTGTCCATGAGCCACTTGGCTAGAGTTCACTCAACGATAAGTCAGCCTCTGCTGCTCGTTCTCTCTCTACATTTGGCCCTACTTTGGCTGCACCAGCCAAGGCTAGCCTCGTTCATGTCTACATCTTGTTGGAGTTTCCTAGCCTTCTGCTCATGGTTATAGGCAATTATGCTCTCTAGCGCCTTTCTAATCGCCTTTCTTTCCTCTTCTAGGCTTGCTACCACTTCCTCTACTAGTCTGCCCTGAACTACTGTCCTAGTCAACAAGTCGTACTCATTGACTAACTCATATACTAAGACTGGGAATTCTCCCAAGTCCAGTTGGTCCTCTCCTTATCCACCTCATGATCCTGACATTGCTCCCACTTCCAGCTCCACAAGCTCGTCGATCAATTTGAGGAGCTCTCGCAGCAGCCGATCCTCTATGTTGTCACCTTCTGGATCTTCATGTCCTCTTAAGGTCCTACTGATGGGGCTCTCAGGCACCCAACTATGTTTTGGGATCTTCTCCTAATAGTGGGTTCCTTGATGTTATTATATCTCCTTATGAGTTACTTGTTATTGAAAGCAGTTGTCAATCTTATTCACAAGTTGTGCTTTGTGCTTTCTGGTGCTCAGTGCAAAAACAAGCTTTTTCTTTTCTTGTAGTGCACCTTTGGTGATAAAATCAAAAGTGAGTTGCGGATGCAGGAAATGCTCAATGCAAACTCCACTCTTCCCCTCACGTTCGTAGCCTGATATGGCTCTAAGCGCAGGTTCTGGCTAATCTAAGGTCTTACTGAAAGTCCATGCTGCATTCTCTATTCTACTTCAGGGTTGGTTGTGTGAAAGATGTGGGATCTAGGACATGGCAGTGAGTTATGGTGGATGGAAAGAGAAGAGTGGACTCATGATGGAGAAGACAAAGACACTGTTTGTTACACAAGTGAATTAGGTTCCAAGATTGAGACTTGGACTCATAAACACAATCTTGTGTATGTGGATAATGACACTGACACTTCACTGAAAAGAAAAGAGTACTATCATTGCATTAAGAAAAGGAAGCAAGTACAATGCTTTATAGGAAAGTAGGAAACTACAGTAGGCACCACTATGCATATGGGATAGGTTAGCCTGCATGTCCTTGGCCCTGAAGCTCCATACAAAGAGGCTATCAATGAGTGTGATTGCTGAATCTCAACACCCCTCCTCAATCACAACTAGAAAGGCACAAAGTGTGTAGAGGCTGTAATGAGAACCACCTGTAAAGTGTGGGCACACCACAAACATGGTAGACACCAGAGGCTGTCGCAGAAAAGACTAAGTGTGGGCACCAAAACATGATGGACATCCAGAGGCTGTAATAGGGGCCTCACAAAGTGTACAGGGACTGTAATGCCAAGTCACATAAGGAGTTTACAAAGCTTATGGCAGGAACAAATAAGGCAAGGAAATACAAGGCTTTTAAAACAGTCTATCAGAGTAATGAGAGTAGAAGGACTGATGAGGCTTGTCCTTCCGATCCTGGTGGTCTTCATCTTCATCTTCTTCTTCATCTTTTGGTCCATGGTCTTCTTCTTCTTTCACAGCTGCAAGATAGGCCTTTTGGGACCTCTTTCTAGCATGACAGAACTTCTCAGTGTGTCCGGTCCTTTTGCAGAAGTCACAAAAGAGCGGTTCCTTTTTACCTTTGTATCTGTTGTTTACATATAACATTTGTTCATCCTTTGAAGTGCTAGACTCTTCTTTGCTTTTAAGTTTCTTTTCTTCCTCTAGCAGAGAGGTTTTAATATCAACAAGTTGAGGATCAGGCATATTGGTTAGAGTGGTTGATACATTATCATAGGCAGGAGGCAGACTTTTTAACAAGACACCAATGCAAACATCTTCATCCATTTTTAGCTTTATCCCTGCAAGTTGAGTAAGCAATCTTTCCATGTAGTTCAGATGGGATACCAGGGATGTATGAGGCTTCATATCAAGTCGGAAAAATTCAATTAATAGACCATACTTAGAGGACTTTGACTGTGCACCAAATAAGGTATCCAATTTATCCCAAGTGTCATGGGACGTGTCACAGGCATCCACGTGATGGATGTAGCTGTCATCCAATTCCAGTTTAATGATGGCTTGTGCCTTGTCATCATTCTTATGCCAAGTAACTGCAAGGTTCGCATCCTGAGGTTTCTTCTCTTTGCCATTGGTAATGGCCCAAAGACCCTTCTTCATCAAGATGAGCTTGATGCGGGTTTGCCAAGTGTGAAACCCGACTCCTTTGAATCGAGCATTTGGAGAGTCTTTTCCCATGTTGAGGTTGCAAGATCAGCAGTAAATCAACTCCAGAATTCTGAGATTTTATCAGTGGAAGAGCAGATTACAATGTGTCAAGAGACACATGTAATGACAGTGTGAAAATACACTATGTCTATGCTGTTGTTGAGTTTGAATCTTCTTGTTCGGGGTCGTTCGGTCATTCTTCAATCTTCTCAAGTCCTTCCCCTCCTTGATTTGGTGCTGGGACAGTGGGTCAGAGTGGGCTTTAGCTTGGTTTAGTGGCAGGAGTGAGAAAATGAGAGAAAAAATGAGCTTGGAAGATTTTGGCTATGGTGGAATTAGGGTTTCTGAGACAAGGGCCTATTTTTTTGCAGATTGCAGGAGTTGTAGTTGATCATTTTCCAAACTTTTTACATATATAGGAAGCTTATGTCATAGCCTTTCAAAGCCCCATGGTTGCAGCCTAGAATTCGTCGCGTGCTGGCGGCGCAGACAGTACGATCAGCAACGGCGCAGTTCTGGACAACGACGATGAATTTTTGCAATGCCAGGGCTGTCAGTTTTTGCCAATGTGCCTCTGTGATGTGCCAGGAAGGAGTGCAGGGAGTCAAGGAATGATTCTCCAGAAGATATCTTGGGGAGATATTGCCTCGTTCAAGAGATCTAAGAGCTCAAAGGCAGGTAGGTGCAGGTTTGGCTATGGCTGCCAAACAGGGCAGTGAGAAAAAAGAGTAGAAGATGAAGTCTTGAGCTTGGCTGAGCTCAAGCTGAGCTAGATGAAAGTGAAATGGAGCTGAAGGAGTAGTGCCATGCCCATCTGTGCTCTGATACCATGTGAAAGATGTGGGATCTAGGACATGGCAATGAGTTATGGTGGATGGAAGGAGAAGAGTGGACTCATGATGGAGAAGACAAAGACACTATTTGTTACACAAGTGAATTAGGTTCCAAGATTGAGACTTGGACTCATAAACACAATCTTGTGTATGTGGATAATGACACTGACACTTCACTGAAAAGAAAAGAGTACTATCATTGCATTAAGAAAAGGAAGCAAGTACAATGCTTTATAGGAAAGTAGGAAACTGCAGTAGGCACCACTGTGCATATGGGATAGGTTAGCCTGCATGTCCTTGGCCCTGAAGCTCCATACAAAGAGGCTGTCAATGAGTGTGATTGCTGAATCTCAACAGGTTGGTTGGTCACCAAAAGTCAAGTCAAGTTCTAAATTCGATCTGCTCAGTGTCCAGTAGTTTGGTGTAAATCCTCAGTTATCATGTCTGGTCTCTAGCTTCTAAGGGCTAAATTGGGTTTCCAAGGGGGGTCAGAGATGTGAACAGGGTGGCCAGAACTGTCAGGCAGTTTCAAAAACCCTCTATTTTAAGTTCTGGTGAAGTAGTCCGATTTTGAGACTCGGACAGGGTGGTCCAATTGTGAAAATCGGACAGTCCGATTTCTACTTTGGTCTGATTTCCCTAGTCGGACAGGGGGGTCCAACTCCTACGATAGGACGAGTGGTTTGATTGTGGCGCTAGGACCAATGGTCCGATTCTCACACTAGAAAAAGTGGTCCGATCCTTACTGTTGGTCCGATTTTGAGACTAGGACACGTGGTCCGATTTTGGCACTACATCCGACTACTGGAATCGGATCGGATGGGGTGGTCTGATTCTCGCAGTCGGACGGTCCAACTCCAAAAATCGGGTGGTCCGATTTTGGGAATCAGACCCAGACAACTTGGTCCGACTGCTCAGACGACAGCCCGCAGGTTGCGCGCGATGACTCAAGCTCAGCATCTACTCCATGGAATCATCCAATGCCTTCCAGATAGGTGCAAAACACTACAAGGAAATGCCAGACATACCTAGAATCACTATGGTGCTCGAATCGAATGACTTTCCAAGGATCTCCTTGCAGCTCTCTCTCTCTCTCTCTCTCTCTCTCTCTCCTTGGCTCTCAAGCTCACTCTCTCTCACAAAGTAGAATGTCAAATGTGGTTTTTCTTGGTTCCCTGGGCCTCTTATTGTCCCATCCTAGCTTGATGTAACCTCAGAAGCTAATCCCTCACACTCTTCCAACCAGAAATTTGAATTTGTGCCCGTATTTCCCTGTTTCCAGCAGCAGCAGCAGAACCCTTTCTATTTTCCTTCTTTTTCCTATCCTAATCTTAACCTAATGCAACAAAAATAAAAAACAGAGATGGAGATGGATGGTGCTACTCTAAACAACAAATCAAAATACTTACTTGCTCGAAGGATTAAAACCTCCTAAATCTCCTAACTATCTCGAGCACCGGTTCGGGCTGCAAACCCTACTTCTATGCTCGATTCGATGTGCGCAACGCTTGAGGCTCGATTCCGTTGGTCTCGACAACGGAACCAAAATCAAGGGGAGCTGCAGAGCTCTACCCCGAGACCTACGAACCGCTTATTGATCAAGCGTTTCAAGCCGAGTGGCCATGTCTACCTCTCACATAGCTGATGCGCAATGCCTACCTTACGGGTGTAGTGAGCTTACCTTGATGCTCGATTGAGTTCCCTCCTCTCTCTTGCACTTCGATAGCTCCACGATCCTTGCGGCAAGCTCAAGCAACCTCAAGCCCTCTCCGTCAAGCTCCATCCTCCATAGCCGTGCGAGAAAAGAGAAGATAAGAGAAGAAGAGAAGATGAAGGGAGAAGATGGGGAGCTTCTTCTCCATGATCCCTCACTCTCACACACACACTCCCTCCTCAAACTCTCTCAATCCCTCACTCAAGCACAAGCAAGAAGGCAAGAAACAAGAGAAGAAGAAGAAGAAGCTTTGGCCACATACAAGAATGATCTTCTCATTCACTTTTGAACTTTATATACATATCCTACTTTTTGGGCGGTCATCCCCACTTTTTACATGGCCGCCCATTAGCCTAGGCCCTCTTTTCCTATTTCCCACCGTTCTAACTTATCCCACTCCCAACTAATGCATACAATTTGCACAGGAGTGAGCCTGGCAATCTTTTACAAGGATTTGGGAGCGCTTTCACAATTAATGGTATGCTTTTACTCTTTTCTTTTCTCGAGGCGACATTGAGGCCTTCTCGAGAGGTCGTCATTCAAATTTTTCAGGGTCCGACTTCCATCCAAGGCACCTTTTCCGTCCTTTGTCTTGTGCCCTTTCAGTTATCTCCTTTTTCCATTTTCCCGCTCCTCTGCTCCATTTTCCCGCTCCTCTATGCTGCGGTAAACACTGGACATCTCCATGAGTGACCGATTTTTCCTCTCTACAACCCCATTCTGTTGTGGAGTATATGCAATAGTATATTGATGGACAATGCCTTTTTGCTTCAAAAAATCATTCAGCATGGAAAACATGTATTCTTCCCCTGGTCCAAATGGAGAGTCTTAATCTTGCAGCCAGATTGATTTTCATCAAGTGCAACAAAAGCCAAAAATGCATCATACACCTTTGACTTTTTCACCAATAAGTAGACCCAACAAAAATGAATAAATTCATCAATGAAGGTGACAAAATAATAACAGTCATCCAACAACTTTGTCTGCATAGGTCCACATACATCTGGATGCACAATCTGTAATTTGGCAGTTGCCTTAAAGCAACATCACAAGGAAACAAGAATCAATGCATTTTTCCCAAAATGTATCCCTCAAAAATATGTTCAATAGGTCTATCCAAGAGAGCTAAGCCATCTAGCATTTGTGTACGCTGCATAAGCATCAAACTGCCATAGTTGGCATGCCCCATGCGAGCATGCCATAACTCTGCCTGTGACGTAGTAGGAGTAAGAGTAGATGCTAAATAGACCGATTGATCAACCGAATAAGCATCTAACTCATAGAATCCATGACATAATGTGCCAGTCAAAACCAAAGTCAAGAATTCTTTATCCCTGACGATACATTTGTCATCATCAAATGTGACCTGCATACCACACTTTGCCAAAGAAGAAATGGACAACAAATTCATCTTTATGCCTGGTACATATAATGCATCCTGTAAATGGAGAGTAGAGCCATCAATGGTTGTCAAAACAATCTCCCCAATACCTCTAATAGGGTAAGATGCATTGTTGGCACACTGCATAGACTTGCCAATATGAACTGCAATAGCATAGGAAAACAAATCCTTGCGAGGTGCCTAGAAGCACCATTGTCAAAGAACCAAGTGCTAGCATCCTCAGTAGAGCTAAATGCTCTATCAGCCCAAGAAGTGTCATAATTGCAAGTGTAGAAACAATAGTCACGGTCTACAACAAAATACACGGACTCAGTTTCAGTAGAAGGTGCATCAGAAACAGACATTCCTAACTCCTGCTTGGCTATGTTCTTCTTACATTCCGTGATGTAATGACTTGGCTTCTTGCAATAGTGGCACGTGCTCTTCTTGGCTTGTGTGCCCCCCTGTTTCTTGCTACTCTGTGAAGTACATGAACTTCCAAAACTCTACGGAGCATTTTTAGACTAGCTACCCTTGCCCTTTTTCCTCTCCATAAAAGCCTCTTCAAAGGCTACTACATCCACCCCACTGTTTTTTCTTGTTTGCTCTTCTTCTAGGAGCAAACTAACCAACTGAAGGAAAGTAAGTGGCTATGCAGAAATTCTCATGGTGAGATTTAGGGCCATATAAAGGGCCAAATAAGAGGGCAGCAATGAATTCAAAGTAGTAGAGATTAATGATCAATTGTGCATCCAAATAATACTCATCTACATTCATTAGTTGCCCATGCAAGTCTTGAATTTTGTTAACATGACCCTTCATGGAATCAGCTTCATCCATCTTCGCATTCTCAAGCTCTTTCTTCAAGAAAGAGATGTGTGTCTCATTTTTTCCAGCAAACATATGCTCAAGTGTCAGAGCCATGCTTCTTATGAAGAAGTTGCAAACCCTATGTGTGGGATTATAGATCGTTGAAGTGCCAATGCAATTAGTGATAATGCTTGAGCATCCCGTGTGTCCCAAGACTTTTGTGCAGTCGATCTCCAGGGAAGTGGCTGAGCTGGAGCGGGCCTTTGTCCACATCCTCCTAGAGGAGGTGTTGCAGGAGCCACAACTCCAAGACGAACTTCTTCACCACTAAAATAATCCCAAATATTTTTTGCAATCAGTACATTTTTCATCATGAAAGACCATAGAGAATAGTTGTTGTCATCCAATATATCCTTGGACACATATGTGAATACATCACTCTATCCCTAATTTCCCATGGTAAATGTCACATTTTCAAAGAGCACAAGAGCAAGACCTAAAGCTGGACCAACCTAGAAATCGGAGAATTTCCAAAAATTACAGTAAGCACCATGCTATAATTAACAAATCTTATCACACTGTCAAAAATATCCAATGTACACCCTATCCAATGCATAAGCAGTGCTCAGTAGCACAAAAAATGCAAAAGCCCCAAAATTTTGTTGTCCAAAATGCACAATTTCAATCTATTTCACACTAAACCTGATGTACAGATGCCAATGTCTGCACTAAACCAAAAATCCCCAAATTTTTGGCCCGAATTTCAATAAATTTCTGCAATAAATGCACCCCAAACATGTCCAAGAGCAGAAATAGACATGTATTGAAAGAATCACTTCTAACATGATTGGCTATAGTGAGCAACAATAAAGGTAGTTTTGTGCTATTTGGCAAGAAGGATTACATTCAGACACATCGGCCTCTTTCTAAAGTCCCTAATCTTATAGTTCTTGGAAAACCTCTTGACTAATCAAGACCCCTTGGTCTAGGATGAATCCATCAAGGATTCACCCACTTGCTTCCCTCGAAGGCTAGTTTTAGTCTTCTAATTAATCCTACCACAATTATATTAGACGAATAAAAATAACTTCCTTAATTTTCCTGTTAGAACATATTTATTCATGTTATATTAGCCACAAACACAAATATGAGTAAAAGATTTTTTTTTAAAAACATGATTTTCTTTCAAAAAGTTTGTATAGTCACTACTTTATTCCATCAACTCCTATTCGAGAAATCAGACTCCGCCCGTAAGCAAACACCCAATCCAACATCACATTGGGGCACCTTTTGCCAAACCTATCCTAGGCTTATAGGGGTTTAGACTAGTCCTAATATGCCCGATGAATTACAACTAGATCCCCCCTAGCTAATTAGCTCCTCCTAGCTAACTAAAAGTCCCTATGGAGAGACCTCTCGCATTCAGTATCGCCCCTAGTATCTGGAGTGGGCAATCATCTCCTTGGTTTTGACCTTGATAGAGGTCAAACAACTCCTAAAAAATAGTGTGACTTAGAATACACAAATAATCAAACAATTATTTCCAATGCATCAAGTAGTTTTTGGAACATAGTTCCATGCATGGAATCCATTTAAGTGTTTTACCGTCTAGCATGAGGTTCCATTCAACTTTCTAGTGATCATGAACTTGAGGTAGGCTTTAGCCTATCCCTCTTAAAAGGAGATCGCTTCCTTAATTAGTCTAGATCTCCTCTTCGAAATTATTTGTTTCTAAGTTCTTACCTTCTCGAGGTCTAGGGCCTTTTCTCAACCTTAGTCCCTAATTCTCAAATTTTACTAGGATCCATCTCAAGAGTTATCCTAGGGTTTAAAAAATTTTCTTTGTGAGGAAAATTTAGAAGAAAGTCTTCAAAGTTCGTATACTTGATATTTCTTTTGAACCCTTCTTTAGCTTCCATAAAGAAGATAATATCCTAACGATTTTGACCTAAAAAATAAATGTAGGCATGTTACATGTGGTATCTAGATTTTTTTAAAATAAATAGACTAACAATTTTGACATTTTTCATACATTGTATCCGCTTCAGGTTTCTCCAAATGTAAGCAAGGCAATCAACATTGATGATATATTACATGTTATCTCATGTTCAATGCCTTTCATAGTATAGTGGATAAGGATTATATATTCAATGTAAGAGGTATATAAATCAATCCCTCCAATAAAAATCTAGGGAGTTCATTGCTCGGCTCAAAATTTTAAGAAGTGTTGCCAAGCCTTATCATTCTAGAAAGACTCCATCATTTATTAGTGGCAAACACATCTCATAAGAGAGTTGTTAATTTAATCGTATTCTTTCAACCATATTTTCTTGCAAGAAATCCTTGTAAGATTATAACTTTAATTTTTGCTTTGATACCATGTGTAATGTGCCTACCTAACAACACGATTTTAGTAGCCCATGAGGGAATGTATCTAGGCAACTCCATCTAAAACTCTCTAGGAATATTCAAGCTTCATGAACCTAGACTCACTTGAGTCTAACCTTACAAGGGAACCTCCACCTCATCCCCACAAGTTTCAACCTAAAAAGAAGTCCTAACTGACTTCTAAGATCTCTTAGCAGAATTTCTAGCTCAGTCTTAGCTTCTTATGCAAGACATCCTAAACCAATGCAAACTAGTATCACACTTGGTTCAAAGAGAGTAAGAAATGAGGGGGAACTAGACATGTCAACCCTTCTACCCATAGGTTCAAATCTTACTCTAGTCGCCTAAAATAACACTAAGTCAATGTAGTGGTCATGTTAATGGTCACAAGATTATGCAGATTGTGGTTCTCTTTCATTTTGTACAGTCTATTAATGAGAAGAGGTTGGAGTTGATGATGAGAAGCAAAACGTAAATGGAAAAGAATCAATTTGTCAATCTATTTAACTCATGAAGCTTTAGTTATATTAACCTTTATATAAGACCCCTTTCACAAACTAACTTTCAAGCTTACACACATGCATTCATACTTCCTTTGGAGTTACACACATCATTGACCAAGTAAAGAGTTGATTTTTATTGTGGGGCTCTTTGGGACATTACATCCTCTCCCCCTTAGAGGAATCAAGATGTCCTCACCTTGAAAAGAAATGGGAGTGTTTGCTACCTAAGGTTTCTTGAAAAATCCGAGTGGCATCCTTATCAAGGTGGCCTTCCACTAGATGAGATACTCTCAAGGTTCTATTCCTAAGGACCTTCTCTCTTACATCAAGTATTTTCTCAGGGTGAAGTTCAAGAACTCCTTGTCTTGGCATTACAACTTACTAGTCATCGAGAACACGTTCATGATACAATACATAAGCTTTTAGCAAAAAGCATATGTGTTTCTTTGTTTCCATGCCCGTAGAAGATTAAGATTTGAAGGAATCATTACACTAGAATTTGGTGGGTTGGGGGTAGGTTGTGATTTTGGGTTTGTTTCCACTACCATCTTCTGAAGCTCATAAGAATCAAGGATAGCTATAGATTTAAACTTCCACCAAGTGTATTTTATATCATCTAACTTGCCCTTGCTAAAGGTTGGTGGATGAATTCAAACTACGGATATACTAGCACTACTTGATATGCCAAAACCGCTTCTTGAAGTGTCACAACTACTTACAAATGTCAATGTTGCTCCTTTTTTCTATTGAAGCCTTGGCATTTTGCACACCCTTCCATTCTTAGAGTCCCTTGGGCTTCGATACCATGTAAAAGTTACACAATGCAACATACAAAATCTCAATAAGAAATAGAGAGTGCACAAAAAAAGTTAGAGAAGAAAAAAAAATCTTGAATTTCAAACTGTTTTAATATCCGAGATACACGCTCGACTTTCTTATATACTTAAAATATATATGGTGAATATTATACTGGCGCAAAGAGAGAACAAATAAGAGAAAAGAAAGATGTAGATATATATATATATATATATATATAGAAAAATTGACAACACACTAGGGAGTGGAAGATGGGCTAGTCTCCCCTCTTGTGGAGTTATATTATTGACAAGGAGCAAGCTCCTTCGTTACACATAAACCAGTTCTTACTTGTAGATCTTGGAAACAAGATCACGGTTTCTTGCACGGTATACAACCGGCTAACACTTGCACAACTTGGAAGTTGGCACCTTTTGATCCTTCTTGAGTCTCATTCTCTCCTACACAATATGTGTAGGGCTCTCCTCTTGGCGCTTGATTTCAGTAGATCTTCCGCAGCACTTGCACCCTCTCTTCTCCTCTTGAAACTTGGTTTCAGTAGACCTTCCGCAGCACTTGCACATTCTCTTCTCCTCTTGGATGCATGCAAAGTGATGCTCCCTTCCACCTCTCTTACACCACTCAAAGAGAGCCTCCTCTTTAATAGGCTTTCAAGAACTTCTCTTCTTGGACAGAGACTTGAGTTGATCTTCGTGCAAGATATGGTTGTTCCAAGACCTACTCTACAGCACTAATTTTGGGATATCTCTTTGTGCGTTGTTCGGATGAAGAAACGTCCAATACGAAAGTTGTAGATCTCATTGTTTCCGTTAACCCCAGCGGCCCATTTTTAGAGATCATTTTTCTATCTTGATATATTTTAAAAATAGATTTTCCATGTCTAAAAAGAAAAAGACAGCCTTTTTAAACTGTATTCTTAACTTGTGATCCATGCAACCACCTTCAGTCATAGATAAGGAGAGTTCATTAGATTGCCTTGGGCCTCAACCTTAAGATTGAATTCCACACAAAAGCTTGTGTCCTTTTAGACCTTAGAAAGAGAAAATCACTTCTCTCCTTAATTCCAGAGGATCATGTCTCTCGTCTTTCTTAGTGAGAGAATTCCCTCTCTCGTTTTTCATAATGAAAGAAAAGACCTTAAACCTTGACTTGCAGGGGAGAGGATAACCTCAAATGAATGCAATGCTCATTAGACACAAGTAAATGTTCCCAGGTGTCCCTGGATGCACACATAAATACATATACACAATGCTAATACATTTCCTCTTCTTAAAACTCAATCCATCTTTATTTATGTGTAACTCCTTGGTTCTTCTGTACACTCTTACACTTGGCAGACACTTCTTTTTCCCTTCATAACTTGTACTGCCTGTACCAAATATCCCCATCACAGTGCTCTGATAACCCCATCAAGTGATGCACTAGGAATACTGGTCTCTAAATGGTCTCATGGCCATGCTAGATCATCATCAACACTTAAAGAAAAGTGAGTCATTAATTTATTGATATAAATTTATTAAATAGAGAATGCATAATAAGCAATCAATTTAGTGAAATCCCTAAAGCTTCTAAACAATTGACCTCAACTGTAGAGGGGATACATAGTCCTTAAGAAGATTTGGAAAGTCTTGTAGTTCTCTCTCAGTCATAAACTGAGCATCCAATGGGGAATAATTCTTAAACATAACCAAATACTTCCGTAATACCTTACATGATCTTAGAGTATTGTCCTGATAGTGTAAAATTCTTTCAGACACAAGGAACTCTTATGTTTCTTCTATCTTAGGTAAATCTTCCTTGATTAGTTCCATTGGAGGTTCTCCAATACAGGGATGTAGCAAGCTTATATGGAAAGCATTATCAATGTTCCAATGACTTGGTAGATCCAAACAAAAAGTCACATCGTTTATCTTATCTGTGATCTTGAAAGGGCTATAATAGCGATTAGAAAGCTTAACCACTTTACCCTTTTGACCTTTCTGCTTCTTTAAGTGAGCCTTCTCAACTTAAGAAGAACATGCTATCCCAATTTGAGATCTAACTTACAATGATCTTATCAACATTGCGTTTATGCTTCTCTTATGTCCTTTGGATAGCAGCTTTTACTTGAGTGAAAGCTGTATCAATGTCTCTAACAAACTCATTTGCTGCAAAGATCTTTATCCTTCGTAGGAAGAATGGGTGGTAAATGAGGCTTACCATAGATGATCTCAAAGGGTGCCTTACCAGCACTAGAGTGCACCGTGTTATTGTATGCAAACTCTACTAAAGGCAAATACTTTTCCCATTCTTTTTTATTATCAGAGACATAGGATTTCAAAAGGTCCAGAGAATAGTAGAATTAGCACTTTCACTCTACCCATCCATTTGAGGATGATAAGAGAATGAAAATGTTAACTTGGTCTGGAGGTCCTCGAAAGAGAGCTTGCCAAAAGAGGCTAGTCATGCGGGGATCTCGATCACTTATAATGGACTTAGACGTGCTATGATGCTTGAAAATATGAGCAATGAATAGCTTAGCCATATGATCGGCTTTGATTGTCTTTCGCACAGGTATAAAGTGAGCTTGCTTATTACTGAATCTATCAATTATAATCCAGATTGCATCATTGCATGCTTGTGTGCGAGGAAGCTCCATGATAAAGTCCATGGCTATACTTTCCCAAGGCTCATTGAAAATAGGTAATGGCTTTAGTACACCATGTGGTTTATGCCTGTCATACTTTACTTTTTGGCATATCTTGTACTCGCGGACATATCTTTCAATGTCAGCTCTAAGAGTGGGCCAAAAGAAATATCGTTCCAATGCTTGAGTAGTGGGTAGAATATCCCTATGTCTAGCATATGGAGATGCATGTGCTTCATCCATTACCTTGTGTCGCAATGGTAATGCTATACAAATTGCTTGATGATGATACAAATAACCATCTCGAATTGAGTAAGGTGTAATTGACTGACATGAGTTAAGCTAATCCCATATGGTTGAGAAGTCGAAATCGGTTGCATACATTTTGGGTAAATTCATGAACTCGTTATGGTAAACAGTTGTGATTGCATTCACTCGAGGTCGTTGTGATAGAGCATCTGCTACCACATTCTTAGTTCCATATGTATAAAGGATTTGAAAATGAAACGTAGATAAGAAATTTACCCAGCGCATCTATTTCTCTGAGAGCTTCTTCTGTGTGAGGAAGTATCTTAGACTTTGGTGATCTGTTTTAATAACAAAATCTACACCAAGTAAATAGTGTTTCCATACTTGAAGAGCATGTACCACTGCCATAAGCTCTTTCTCATATACTGGAGTATGTAGCTCATGATCCTTGAGGCGTCGTCTCTCAAATGCTACTGCATGATGCTCTTGGTTAAGCACAGCTCCAATGCAATCCCCAGAAGCATCGCAATGAACTTCAAAAGGTTTTTGAAGATCCAAAACTATGAGAACTAGTTCTTGAGTCACAAGAAACTTAATTCTTTCAAAGGCATGTAGTTGCCTTAATCCCCAGCAAAAAGGCATTCGCTTCTTAGTAAGGTCATATAGAGGAGATGCAACATACACAAAACTTCGTATGAACCTCCTGTAGTATGAACATAGGCCCAAGAAACTTCTAACTTCATGTACAAAAGTAGACGTAGGCCATTCAACAATGGCTTGAATCTTCTCTGGATCCATTCTCACCAGATTGTGAGAGACAATATGGCCCAAGTAATGAATTTTCGAAAGGAAAAATTCACTCTTCTTAGCATTGACATGTAGTCTATGCTTGCGAAGCTCTTGAAAAACAATATATAGATGTTTTCTATGCTCTTCTTCGGACCGTGAAAATATTAGAATGTCATCAAAGAAGACACCTGTGAACTTTGAGTGAGGTCTGAAAAATTCTCTCCATCATTTGATTGAATGTGATGGGTGCATTAGTCAAACCAAATGGCATGACTAAGAACTTGTATAGTCCAAATGTTGTACAAAAAGCTATCTTATGAACATCTTCAAGTGCTATCCGTATCTGGTGATAGCAGCTCTTGAGATCGATGTGACTAAATATACTAGTCTCTTGCAACTTATCCAAGATATCATCTATCCTTGGGATAGGAAAACGATTCTTGATTGTGATCTTGTTCAAAGATCTGTAGTCTATGCACATATAGAAAGAACCATCTTTCTTTTGAACAAGTAAGACTGGAGAGCAGTATGGAGAAGAGCTAGGTTGAACTAACCCTTTTTCCAACAGTTCATTTACTTGTTTTAGGATCTCCTCTTGTTGACTTGCACTTACTCGGTAAGGCGGTTGGTTAGGTGGTGAACTACCTAGGATAAGATCAATTGTGTGATCTTCTGGGCGCTTAGGAGGTAACTCTCCTGGGAGTGAATCACTAAAACAATCTTCATATTGTTTAACAAAATCATGTTTGGCTTGATCAATTAAAGAGAGGGGTTCTTTTAAAGTCCTGAGACTTAGAAGCATTAGTTGATATTGTGTGTTCATTAGAGGCATCAAGTGCCCTTGAGTCATTAGCTTCTTTTGACTCTCTCACAAAAATCATGTACGCAGAAATAGATTTCTTCATTTCTTTAGAAATGCTAACATGAATAATCATTGTCATAGGCCAATCTCCAGCATCAGCAATGCATAACATGTTCCGACCCTTGAATTGAAATGCAAGGGTCTTCTTAACAAAATCAAGAAGAGGTCTAATCTTGTAATGCCAAGGCATACCTAAGATAACATCACAATTACCAATGGGTGCAAGTAGAAAAGATTCTTGGTCACGGTAATCCCCAATTCTAAGATTCAACTTCCCCTGGATAGGAGTAGAATTGGTTGTAAGTCCTTCAAATGCCGAACCTGATCCAATTGGTGTTCCCAATTGATCCGGTGGAATTTGTAGCCTTTCAGCAGTATCTGCTGACACAAAATTATCTGTGGACCCTGGATCAAAGAGTATCAAAACTCGTTGATTGTTGAGTGTCCCCCAACCCTTTAAGAGTTGTATTTTCTTCTCATTTGAATGAGTGTTAGCTTGCACATCCAGAATAGAATTTGAGCATGGCCGAGGAGGATTTTTAACCACATTTGCTTCCTTCCTCTTGTGAGGACAATCAAGCTTCATATGCCCTAACTCACCACAAAGAAAGCACCTTCCTTCCTCTTTGTACTTTTGTATCTCAGAGGGTGAGAGATACTTGCGCTTCTTCTTGTTACCCTATGGCTTTGAATATTGGTCATAGGTAAAGATAGGTCTTCTTCGATTAGTCATGTCTCTTGATTGATCATAGAGCTGCTCTTGTCTAGCTCTATAAGAACTCATCTCCAACTTTCGAGATGTACCGAGTGTATGCAAACTTTCAGCTATGATGGCAAACTCCATCATGCGAGATAAGGTTTCATGTGGATACACCTTCATGGTTCTGTGTAAATGAGGGACTAGACCATCTTCAAACTTCCTTTTCTTCTCTTCATCGCTTATCTCCATGAAAGGAGTAACCTTGAGAAGAGTAGACCAAAACTTATCCACATAACTAGTGACCTTCTCATGTTCTTTCTGGCCTAGCCAATCCCACTCCTTCTTAACGTCATTCTCAAAATTAGGAGGCAAGAACTGAGTATAAAACTTCTTCTTGAACTTTTTCCAAGTCGTAGGTTTCCTTCCCTCCAAAATGAGAGTCAACCACCAATTGCTAGCGATGTCTTTCAAGTGCATGCCTACATGCCTGAGCTTAGACTTTTCTGAGAAATTACCATCAGAAAAAGTAACTTCAAATTTCCTGACAAAGGCTAATGCCTTAGCAAGATCTCTCTTACCAGAGTAAGAGTCAAACTTTATGTCCTTATCCCAAGACTTGAAAGTCTTAGTCTTCTTAAGCTTGCTCCTCTAATGGTCCCTCTTTGTCCGTTTGCGGATTGTAGAGACTTAGAACCAAGAGAGTAGGAACTAGAAGTTGATGAGGAGGAGGAGGAACTTGAGTAATACAGGGGAGTAGCTGGTTGCTGAGGGAGATGACTCCCTCCTTATCCACCTCACTCGAGGTGAGGGCTTTTTACTCTTCTTGAACCAAGAGCCCTTCTTCCTTCTAGGAAGCTTCTCAGCAATTAGATGCTTTACACCTTCACCATCAATTTGTGCAATGGTGCTTCCTCTAATATCACCATCTTTTGGAGGATTCGGTCCTTCATAACTAGCTTCTTCCCTTGCCCTTAAGCTGTCAATCAATTGATGTACTTCAGGAATTTCCAACAAGCTATGATACTCTGTCAATTGAGCCTATAATTGCTCACTTGTAGGCACTTCATCAGTTGCCATCTCTTTACCTTCTTCTTGCAAGGATCTCCTTTACTTTGAGAAAAGTAAAGAGACCTACTCTGATACCACTGTTATAATACCCGAGATGCATGCTCGATTTTCTTATATACTTAAAATATATATGGTGAATATTATGCTGGCGCAGAGAGAAAACAGATGAGAGAAAAGAAAGATGTAGAGAGAGAGAGAGAGGGAAATTGACAACACACTAGGGACTGGAAGATAGGCCAGTCCCCTCCCTTGTGGAGTTACATTATTGACAAGGAACAAGCTCCTCCGTTACACATAAACCAGTTCTTACTTGTAGATCTTGAAACAAGATCACGGTTCCTTGCACGGTATACAATCGGTTAATACTTGCACAACTTGGAAGTTGGCACCTTTTGATCCTTCTTGAGTCTCCTTCTCTCCTATATAATATGTGTAGGGCTCTCCTCTTGGAGCTTAATTTCAACAGAGCTTCTGCAGCACTTGCACCTTCTCTTTTCCTCTTGGAACTTGGTTTCAACAGACCTTCCGCAGCACTTGCACCTTCTTTTCTCCTCTTGGATGCATGCAAAGTGATGCTCCCTTCCACCTTTCTTACACCCAAGGAGAGCCTTCTCTTTTATAGGCTTTCAAGAGCTTCTCTTCTTGGAGAGAGACTCGAGTTGATCTTCATGCAAGATGTGGCTATTCCAAGGCCTACTCTATAGCACTAATTTCGAGATATCTCTTTGTGCGTTGTTCGGATGAAAAAACCTCCAATACGAAAGTTGTAGATCTCGTTGTTTTCGATAACCCTAGTGGCCCATTTTTAGAGATCATTTTTCTATCGCGAGATATTTTAAAAATGGATTTTCCATGTCTAAAAAGAAAAAGATAGCTTTTTAAACTATACTCTTAACTTGTGATCCATGCAACCCCCTTGAGTCATAGATAAGGAGAGTTCATTAGATTGCCTTGGGCCTCAACCTTAAGATTGAATTCCACACAAAAGCTTGTGTCATTTTAGACCTTAGAAAGAGAAAATCACTTCTCTCCTTACTTCCAGAGGATCACGTCTCTCTTCTTTCTTAGTGAGAGAATTCCCTCTCTCGTCTTTCTTAATGAAACAAAATACCTTAAACCTTGACTTGTAGGGGAGAGGATAGCCCCAAATGAATGCAATGCTCATTACACACAAGTAAACGTTTCCAAGCGTCCCTAGATGCACACATAAATACATATGCACAATGCTAATACACTTCCTCTTCTTAGAACTCAATCCATCTTCATTTATGTGTAACTCCTTGGTTCTTCTGTACACTCTTATACTTGGCAGACACTTCTTTCCCCCTTCATAACTTGTACTGCCTGTACCAGATATCCCTGTCACAGTGCTCTGATCACCCTATCAAGTGATGCACTAGGAATACTGGTCTCTAAATGGTCTCATGGCCATGCTAGATCATCATCAACACTTAAAGAAAAGTGAGTCATTAATTTATTGTTTAAATAGAGAATGCGTAATAAGAAATCAATTTAGTGACACAAACAGACTAATATAAGATGGCTTTATCCACCCATGTAGTTTCATTATTGTAAAGTTTAGATAGCAATTTAGGTAGATGATAGGTAAAGAGCTCAAGGCTAGCTAGAAGAAATCTGAAAAGGTAAAATATAGATGATCATGATTCTGAGGGAGTCTCCATTTTATAGCCCGTCGCAAAGGTGGTTAAGTTGGGCTAACCATACCTCTTAACCTTTCCTATATGAAGGGTTTTCATAAACAAGTGACACTCTTAAATCATGATAAACTTGTAAATGAAAACATTTTAGCCATTCTTTTGGCAATTTTACACATGATCTTATAAAATGTATCCAACCTACTCAACTTTCCAATAGAGTTTCTCAAAACCATGTGGGAAATGTCTTTAACCATGCCTTAGCTATTTATTTTGCCATCTTGTTAAGATACCTTAAGTTACTATTATAATTTCTTAAAATTATGTTCAATTTTAATAAATTTATGTTTAGCAATGGACACACTATAACTTGAAAGATTATATTAAAAATTTAGGGTGAGACTTTCACTATGTGACTCTCAAAATGTATAACAAAATATCTATCCAAGTTTGGACTTACCTTTGCCACCATCTTTTATGAGGGATTAACTCTTCATAAGAGAGGAGGATAACTTGCTCAAGTGCCACTGAGTGTCCCCTCATGTTGGAAAAGAGGGTGTCAATGGAGCTGACATGCTCTTTTGTTTGAAAGGATTGGTGTTGCATCCCTTGAAGATTATTAAGAAGTGGTTTTTCTTTCTCACAAAGATAATATTGTCTTTTTCTAATTTGATAACTTTCTTGATATTAAGCATTTTGAAGGAATATATGCTCCTTGGTGCGGTGGCTTTCTTTCTCTCTCTCTCTCTCTCTCTCTCTCTCTCTCTCTCTCTCTCTCTCTCTCTCTCTCTCTCTCACACACACACATAAAATAACACTCAGAGAGATGGTGGGCAACGATTGTCTCTTTCTTGTTCTCTTCTTGTCTAGCAATATATAATATAAATGAAATATTGCAAAGTATGATATGCTAACTACACAATTAAGCTAGCTACAATAGGTGTAAGTTCCTATATTGATGTAGATCACCAATAGTGCATCTTGATAATCATGCTAACATATGTCAATGGGGTAGAGATTTCATATGTTAAACTTGGCCATCTCAACATAAGTGAATGAGCACAAAATAATAATAATAATAAATGGGGCCACTTTTAAGGAACAAGAAAACTTCAATGGCTTGTTACATAGAATGACCCAAAGCATGATATCATAGATGCATGCATAATAAATTTGACATTACAAACAAAAGATCACCACTTCCAGTGAATAGCACATTGTAACGAACTTGTCACATATGATGACCTAGAGCATGAGATCTTAAGTGCATAATTTCTAAATTTTAACATTGCAAACAAATGAAAATGGCATTTGGGTTGCTTTAAAAGACTAGCACACTTTAGTAGCTTGTTACATTGGATGACATACAACATAAGGTCATATGCTTATAATCTACAAATTCAACATCATAAGCAATATACAATAAAATTTGGGATACTTAAGTGATGAGCATACTTTAGTGTCTCATTCAAGAATGAAACTTGGCCCATTGTAAGTTATAAGCTCACTTTAGTGGCTATTGCATATGATGATCCAAAGCATGGGATTCATTTACCAAATATAAAATAATAAAAATGATATTTGGATTGCTTAAACTAATAAGCACACTTTGTGTCTTTTTACATATGATGACTCGAAGCATGAGATTATATGTGCATAATTTGTGAGGTGATAGAATACATTTTTATAGTATGTGCACAATACGTAGACATGTGATGTAGCTCTTCCTAAATGAATGTTTTTTATATCCACTAAGGCAAACCTTTTTTTATCATGTATTAGGCATGGAATACAACCTTTATTTCAGGGATTGCCAATGGAACCATGAATCCTGACTTTTATGGAAATTACATATTGCAAGATGCTACCTATTGTCGCATAGTAGCAGAATTGTGGGTGCAACTTGCAAATAATGCTAGTGTTGATGAGAAAGTAAGGGAATATGCAAACAATTCAGACTCAGGATTTCAAAAATGTTCAACTGCCTTGTTTGATGCATGGAATGTAAAAGATGATGGAGCATATGGTTATGGTGTTATTGTGAGGGAACCTATTATCGAGTATGTGACTTTCATAAACGATACCATGCTAGCTCACCCCCCCAACATGTTGATTGCTACCTATGCTTGTCTCAAGCTATGGAACAATTTGACTGGAGATTTGGATCTCATTGTAAAAAACTCAACTAGCAATCCCTATGCTATTTGGGTACGTAATAATCATGGTAGTGGCTCTAGTGCTCGAAGACAAGCTGCTCAAATGGATGAATGGGACCAACAATACCAATGGTATGATCGGAGTGAGGCACTCTCTCTTTTTCGTACTGCTGTAATGAAGGAGATCAATTTCTTTGACATTGCAGGGAATGTATCCAAATCGACTACAACACTCTAAACCTTTAGTATCAAATAATAATATGCAGGAGATTATTTGAGCTGAGGACTCTTTTCATGCAGACCTTAATATTTTGTAGTTACATGTAATTTGAATCATGGTTGAGAATAATTCTAGCATGTTATCTATTATTTGTAGCAAAAAGGTTTATTAATGTGAACCAAGGATCCCTTTAAGGACCCACCTATAATTTTGTGTTATAGAATATGTGCCTAAAGTTCTAGTTTAAACTCTAGAAAGTAAGACCACATTTTGTGTAGATAAAAGAGATCTCATAATCAGTTTGGCGAATACTTCCAATGAGACTCATAAAGATATAAAACTTTAAAAATGTTAGTTTTAGACTATTAATGGTAAAACTTTCTTGATAAGAAGATAGCAAAAGCATAGAATGAAAAATAGTTCAACCATGTTAATAGAAAGTAAACAATATGACTAAAGCAAGGTAAATAGTTCAACCATGTTAATAGAAAGTAAACAATATGACTAAAGCAAGGTAAATAGTTCAACCATGTTAATAGAAAGTAAACAATATGACTAAAGCATAGAAGATAGCAAAAGCATAGAATGAAAAATAGTTCAACCATGTTAATAGAAAGTAAACAATATGACTAAAGTAATGTAAATCACGAAATAAAAAATTATCAAATCCTAATCTTCAGAGATTGATAGAAAGTGTAAAATGTGAAAGCGTTGACCCTAATGCAAGGTATCTCCATCTTGATACAAAATCCTTATTGAGGTTTCACTCACAGAAAGAAAGAAAGAAAGAAAGTTATATTAACGTCTTCTAAAGACCAAAACTGGCCTATGAGACAAACTGTGATACAACTGATGAGGTCCAACTATCCAAAATAAGAGTGCTGAATGAAAAGCTAAAAACTGGAAACTGAAAATACGGTGCTATGAGTGTGATAAGTGTCGTGTATGTGTATGTGCGTATATAGCTCTGGTACTTCAGATAATGGCTACAAAAGGGGAATAAATGCCGGTTGTGATACCACTATCGGCTGTGATAAAGTGGTGCGATGTGTATATGTAACAGATGCAGGGAGATATACTATCCTAGGATGTAGTAGCAGTCGTCGAAGTCGCTAATAGCAGGTGATCCCTCCTGGATGCAGGATGTGGTACATCGGCGGTGGAGAAAGAGCAAACTGGAGATCTGAGATCCAATGTGTGGAGTGTCATCGGATCTCAGTCTGCTGTCGATGTAGATCAAGAATCCTCCGGATCTCCTATCGATGTGGCTGTGGGGTCCGAAACCCACGGATCCTCGTGCGGCATCGGGTATGCTGGTCCTCAGCCTGCTGTAGTGTGAGCCCGGAGGTCTGGCTGGAGGCTGGTACAGTAGCTCTCACTCTGTCTGTCTGAAAGAACTGTGTAATAGTCGTCTGGGTGGGCCCCTCTCTGACTGGGACCCGCTGTGTGCTCTGCTCTCTGATGTGCCATGCCTCTCCCAGAAAACGGCCAAATGATCTCTGATCCATATCAGTCATATATCCCTGAAGTGAGCTGCTCAATGTGTATCTAGATCTCAACTCTGAGTATGCCGGGCATCTGAGAACAAAATGCTCCTCACTCTCCACCTCTGATCTGCAAAGGGGACATATCCTCTCCTCCCGTGGGATGCCATTGGCTCTGCTACTCTCAATCATAAGCTGATGTGATGATACCCTGAGCTGTCCAATAAGAACTCTCAATCGATGTGGCGTATAGACTTGCATATATCTCGGAATCTCTATGAATCCCTGCTCTGATATGCTCAAGAACTGTGTATAATAATGTGCCATCTTCGATGGCAGTGGCTGTGCAGGGCTGACCCATGTCCTCTGTATATAAATATGCCATATCTCCTGTCTGATGACTTTGTTCCTCTCAGAGAGAGAGAGGGTGTAAGTGGGAGCATGAGTATCATATAGAAGAGGTGGGAGTCTATCAATGCCCAGCCCGTGTCTGTCAAACCAAGCTCTAGTCTGTGCATACCATGATGTGGTATCCCCCGCTCGAGCCATCTCCTGAGATGCCATATATGCTCTGTATGCAATGTGATTTCTGTCCATATCCTGAAATCTGTGTAGGAACCAGACTGTCTGAAATAATGCCTCGACTAGCATGGGCGGTGTGGCAAGCTCTGCTCGCACAATGTCATGTGGGACTGAGGCCTTGCTGCGAATCAATCTAGATATCATGATCACCTGAGGTCTCTCCATCAATGTCCATACATAATCGGCAAGGCCTGGCCCCCATATAGCTGCTCCATACATCAGTGCTGGAGTGACTAGAGTATCAAAGAGCCACCCCTTGGTGCGGGGCTCCTGGAAATGTGCCTGATGACACTGTCGCTCCATAAGAGCCAATGCTGAGTATCCTCTAGTGAGGCGGTCACGAGCTGCCTGTGTCATCGAGAAAGTCCCTGAAGCTGCTGTAAAGGTGACTCCCAAATATACATATGATCCAGTGACCTCAATACTCCCTCCTGCTGCCATGAAAATACTCTGTTTGCGTATCTGAGCTGATGTATGGAATATAAGAACCTTGGTTTTACCAAGGTTCACTGTCATGCCTCTCTGTATGCAAAAATCATCCAATGCTAATAAATGCTGATGTAATCCCTGAGCTGAGTCTGAGACCAACACAATGTCGTCTGCATATAGTAAGATATGAAATGTGGCTCCACTGAGATCTATACCTCCAGTGGCTTGCTGTTGAATAAACTCTGCTATCTCATCAATGTATAGCCCAAATAGAGTCAGTGAGAGTGGGCATCCTTGTTTCACACCAATGGTTCTCACAAGGGGATCTGATATACCTCCCGGACATTTGACTCTGCCAGTAACCCGCTCATATAGTGCATAAATACCCCACATCATGTCATCATCCACCCCCAGATCAAGTAGGCGTCTGAAAAGCCTCTCTCTCGGAACCGTGTCAAAGGCTTTGCAGAAATCCACAAAGCAACAGTACAATCTCTTATTCTTCACTTGTGTCTGGTTGATCAGACAACGGAGAGAGAGAGAGAGAGAGAGAGAGAGAGAGAGAGAGAGAGCTTGGAAATGATGGTTCTTTGTACTATTCTTATTTGTTCTTTGTGATGTCAACCCATCTCAATCAATCAAGTACGTGTTCACTCTGACTCTTGAAATTAAGTAGAAATTCCCCTTTCTCATGTATCATAAGGAAGGATCCATCTCCAAATGCTTGAACAGAATTGAGTGCAAATTTTCCTTTTTCATGTATCATAAAAAAGGATCCATCCTAATTCTAAAGCTTTCCCCTTGAACATGTTTGTTAATGTAGCATAATCAGTGGCAGAACCTAGACTTTGAAGGGAAGGAAAAGCATCCCCCCCTTCAAGATGACATATACTATTTTTGAATCTCACCATGCCCTTCTCCTTTCTACTTCCCTTTCTGCCTACTAAACCATCATCATCTGTTTGCATTTTTCTGTTGCCATCTCTCTTGTCTTCTCCATCACAAACATGGATCCTAGTAGCCTTTTCTCCAACTGCAGTCAAGATGTATCAAAACATAAATCCTTTCAGAAAGCTCAAACACAGAAGCTTCAAGAAAAAGCTTGGATCCAAGTCCCATGAGACTAGGCATTCCTCGTCAAAAGTGTAAGCTATCCTAGCCTTTTCAACACTTGTTTCATCCATCTAGTGAGTTGCCTTCATCCAACAAGGCTAGTTGACATCAAATCACAACTCAATGTAGGCCTCCGCCCACTCCAAGAGCTCATCTTCACCAAAATGCAGCCTCTTCCTCCATGTGCTCCTTGCAAGTGTTTCAATGATATTTTTCCACCCCATGGTAGCTCCTAGTTGTCCTCTCCCATCAAGCTTCTACTCATCCCATAGACTATTTTCCCTCCATTGTATCTTTCTTTGAATTATAGTTGGAATAGAGAAAATGTCCTAATATCCAATTTGTAATGAACAAAAATGAACTAGCATGTATTGATATACCTTCACTCAATGTTATGTTGACCTGACAAATTGCCAATCAAGAAGCCCAGATGGGTTTGATCCATGCCTATTTGCTAGCCTTCTTCGAGCTTTCTCAAAAAGTTCTTCAAAGATCTATGGATCTCTTGGTTTATTAGTAACCAAATACTATAATGTTGAGTCATCAGCCTCAACCTAGAAACTATTCAACTTGTTGGAGACAACCCGATGTCAATGCCTTCTACTTGCTACCCTGCTTTACAGCCTTCAAGTCTCCAAGAAAGCCTCTAACATCTTGTTTTTCCATTTGTGCATTAATATGCTGGTTATTTCCATGGTTGTTTTTCTGCCCTAGTTTGCTCAATGTTTGGTTTTGGCTAATACACTTGCTAAGATCAAGAGGTTGCCACTTGTCTCTCTATCCCCTCTCCCCATCTAAACTTAACTCTTCATTTAGCACTATAACAAAAAACTCTTACACTCACCAAAGGTATCGACCATTGATGCCATTTAAAGGTAGGAATTGGTAGACCAAGAGTCATATTTCCTACCAAATTTGCTATGTGCTGGTAAAATGGAATTCATTTTAACAACTATTCCTCTTGATATCAATATCAAGCTAGATGGATTCATAGCACCACCACTATGCTTGGATTTCACAAGCTCATGCTGAGCTTGTGGGGGAGTGTTGAGATGTCTAGCTCCACAACATGAGCTAGTATCCACTACGTGCCTTGGTGATGTGGCAAGATATTATTCACTGGCATGTTAGTTGACCAATAGGAGTATACACCACTAATTCTATAGCTAGACTCACACATGTAGTCCATCCTTGGTCATGGCACATTCATTGTGCCACCTCTTCTTTCCTTGGTGGGTTCACACATAGTAAGTGTGTGTGCATACATTGTGATACTTTCATATTAGTCTTCTATCATATTGTAGAGTTGGTACTTTTGTGTGGAAGAAAAAGAAAGAAGAAGAAAATGAAGATTTCAACCCTATCTCTCTATGTGCTCAAGTCTCCATTGTTTTTTTGTGTATGTGCTCTTGGGTCCTCTTTTTTGTTTTCACTTAGCCTATCTTATCTAAGTTTAACCTCACATAAATAAGCACTTACTTGGTAAATAAATTGAAGCTTATGTGAAACTCATTTAGTTAAGAGAAACATAAACTCAAACAATTGCTCATAAAGTGATTAAAGGTCAATCGACAACCCACATTCATCCCTGTTGAAATAATATTGTTCCCTAAAGTGGTAGAACCTTGGGCCAAAACCCCAAAAGCAAATAGACTTGTATATGGTGTGGGGGGCCTCACTCATCAGTTGGAATCCAGTCCGCCATTCTACTTTGTATACGCACAATTAATGATTTTTTGAATCAACCTATAAACTACTATGAAGCCAACAATCCCCATTAAGCTCCACCAAATATTTGTCTTAGTTGCACTTCCCACATCTCACATCTATTTCCACCTCTAGATGCACAAAAGAGAGAGATGAACACTAGCTCCTAGAGGCTGGTGGGCCCTGTATTTGCTATTGCTCTCTAATGTTGAGGAGAGCTCTATCTCCCCCCTCCTCTGTGTGCGTGCGTGTGTGCATTTGTATAGGTCTCTCTACACATCGGATAGTGAAAGGATCAAGGGCGAGAGGTGGGCCAATAGAGTGCAGTCTAAGAGTCCCTCATTATAATTCTCTTACTTTGTATAACTTATAACATTTTTTAATAGGAAAACTATAAATATCATATGGAGATAATTAAGAACTTTGGGGCATTTTGATATTGACATAGGGAATTCTTCACTTGGTAGATCGATGCTCCATTTCACATATAGAGGCATGCTGTTGAGCTTGGATAGGAGGAGAAAGACATGTTCATGGCCTCTAGAAGCTCCATCATCTCTAGAAAATCCATAGGCCCTATATTTTATCAAGAGCACCATAGATCTTGTAATTGCGAGTGCATTTGTAGCAACATGGAAGAGAGGGAGCTAATTCAAATATTCATCCATGCATCAAGGTGCAGCATGCCAGCTCTATCAATGTCTTGACAATTAGAGCGAGGAGGAGGGAGGAACTTTACACAAGTTTTAAAAATTATAGATTGGGATTAAAGTTTGCTCTTTAAATTTTCCTAGTGCAAGGTTTCCAACATCTCTACCTGTCCTAAATGACCTGAAGATCCTACTTAGAGAGGTGGTCTGCTATTTTGATTCGGTCTATTTGAGTTCAATCTTTGTGGTTAAACTCCCATAGATCTCTCCATGCTATGTTTGCGTTCTTGAACATTTGCACCAAGTGCTTCTAACCTAGATATCTCTTTTACATGGAAGTTCTTGCAATTATTATGCAACAATATTGCCCAATCCTCTATTTCATGAAATAAAGTTTTAACTATATAGTTTGCTGTTGATTTGGTAGCATAGTCTCTAGGTTCAAAATTTCTAAACTTCCTTCATTTTTTGGTAGGGTAAAATCTTGCCAAGCCACCTTTCGAATCCTAAGTATGTCACCATCTCCAAATGAAAGGAAGTTCCTTGCCAATATCTCTTATATTTTAAGTTTTATAATTTTATGGTGGATATGTGATTAGGCAAGACTATTATCCTAGATTGTCAGTTACTAAAGTTCATTCTAGTATTCAAGCTTCTTTATAACTTTAGCTAGAACCCAATCATGTCTCTGTTTCATGGTTACTTGAAAACCCATAAGTAGACCTAGTAGTTTGAATATCATGTCTTCTTCAATTTCTCAACATCCTTCTTCTAAAAGCCAACTTGGTGATGGTTTGAATCAGAACCTCAATCCCTATTTTGGCCAGGCTAATAGTTGAGCAAAGGTCTAAAGACATTCCCAAAAGGAGTTGATAGGCATGGGATCATTATGAAATGTACCATTGGTGTCATCAACAGATTGATTTAGAATCATCACTTTATTATTGTTAGGTAGTTTGATCCCTTGGAGCCTCCCTTTCTTGTTTACTTCACCAACTATTAGCCACCCTAGTGCATCAATTGATATGAAAAATAGAATATGGACCAATGGACATCCTTCTCTAATGGATCTCTTAAGAGGAAGGATTCTAAAATCTCCCCATTTATTGATACTCTTGCACTTGCATTTCCAAAAATGATACTAACATATTTAATTATTCATTTCACTAGTCCTAAGTCATGTAGGGACTATAAAAATAAGCCCTAGTCTAGTCTATCATATGCCTTATCAAAGTCTATCTTAAAAAGAGAAAGTCCTTTATGGTTTTTTAAAGCATATTCAAATCAGTCCCATAAGGCAATTATGGAATCAAGGATGAATCTACCTTTGATACATACTTTTTTATGTTTTCTTATCAACCCATCCAAATAGGTTACTTGTGAAAGTTTCAACAAGTATACATTGAGGTAAGGCAAGTTATTGGTCTTCGATATGATAGGTTGCCTTTTTCATCCCTCTTGTGAATGAGCTTGATAACCCCTTCATTAATCCCTCTTGGCAAAGTTCCAAATCTCATAGATTGCTCCCATACCAACATCATTGGATGAATTAAGAGGTCATTAAACTCTCTACAGAGTTCATTAGGGAGGCCATCTAGGGTTCGTGGACTCTTACCTATGGCCAAGTTATCAATTGTCTGACTTAATTCTCCCTCTATTATATGAATGACTATTACATCTAACGTTTACATTTTTAAATATTTTTGGGTCAATGTGGAACCACCTGACTATATAACATTCTAGCTTTTTAAGAGATTAACTTGAATGGAGTAATGATTATGCAAATCCACATTTTATGTGCTCTACAAGTGACACTCACAAAGGGTGAGAGCAAAACTTCTAACCCATATAATACCTATCAAGCTTGGTCTTTCTTACCACATCTCCTTTATTGTTATCAAACAAAGAGAATCGTGTCTCCTAGTTGATACCAATAAGTCCATGGAATGTTTTATAGTTAACCCAATAATCTTTTCCAATTCTTGATATGACTTGTCCTTTACTTTAAAATCCATCTTTGATGCCTTCTACCATGTTAAAATCTCCTATGAGGATTAATGGACAATGGATAACAAGCAAGGAAGACCCTACTACTACCCTATTTGAGGTCTTGCAAGTAGCATATATAGATACTACTACAAATTATTATTCCCCCCTTAGGTGGATAGGAATCCGTTAGTTGCTAGGATTCTCAAATATTATTTAGACTAGGCTAGAGAGGTGGTTGTGAACACCAATTGCTAACCCCCAACTCTTAGTACTATGATTAGTTGTATGCCACACATAATTATTATCTATTTATTTCGAATTTCTAGCCAGAGTGCATCCAATTGTCCTCAACTCTTGTAGACATATTACATCAAGAATTGTCTAGATATACTTCATAAAATCCCTAAAAGCCTTCACCTTGTTGCAATATATGAATTCCTTTGTGTTGTAGGTGATATTCTTTAGTATCTTGATAATTGATGATGTTCTTTTATTGCTTCCCTCCTTGCTTTTCCCAAATGGGTTGTTTTCACTATCCTAAAGTTTAGAGTTTCTTCTTTTTGAAGTAGAGTTGGAGTTCTAATCTTTATTTAATTTGAGGCTGAGTAGGTAAGGGGTCCTCTAATGTGTCATTCCTCCCAGTCTATTATATCCTCACCCAAATTGTCCAACAAAATATCTTCACACTATTCATTCAAATCTAAATATTTATTACCATTATTGCTATCATTAGCAGTGTTTTGAGAACCATCTACCGAATTTTTCTTGAGAACTATCTATCATTAGCATTTCTTTAAGAACTACTACCATAATTTCATTCTCATTTAGTCAAATGAAACTAAGACGGCTTTTAGATTATTGTTTTCCTTAATAGATTTTGGACCCTTCACCTCATTGGGCATGTCTATCAATAAAGACCAAACCTAATGTTGTTCACTTTTTATGTTTTTTGATTGTTTAATGTTGTTTCATGTTATTCCCTTTCTTTGAGACAGTTGGGAACCATCATTGCTTGGTTTCTCAATATCCCACTTAGGGGTATTTTCTTTAGCTCTTAATTATGGGCAATATTTAATGAAGTGTCCAAATTCGAGACACCTACAACATGCACTCAACAAATCTTCTAGATGAAAGGCTTCTTCTTCATTATATTTACTTCAAACTTAAAGATAAGTAGGAACTCAAGAAGTTTCTAGCAAATGCCCACCTCTATGAGAACCTGTGGTCACAAGCAAGGTTTGATCCATATTGTTGGACTCAATGAAAATTGCAATGATGATTAAAAACCAATACCTTCCTCCATCACTACTCAAATGTGTCTTTTTTTTCCTCAATAATGTAAATAGCTACAATTACTAGATTAAGTTATTGCACACATAAATATTGTACTCAGAAGTTATGTTTGCGGGGATAGTTCCTCCCATAGAAGCTTCTCACGGGTCCTCGATGTAAGAAGGCTGGTGTAGAAGACATCAAACTGAGGCGATGGCAGCTGAGTCAAAAGAATCATAGCCATGTCTTCAGAAGATATCGTCCGACCGAGGGATGTAAGCTCATCCCTCATATCCTGTAATCTGTTGATGTGGTCCTTCATGGAAGGACTATCATCAATAGTGAGCATCCGTAACTTCTTTTCGAGAGATATCCGATGGGCAAACGTCTTTTGTTGATAGAGAGATGCGAGCTTTCTCCACACGTCTGCTGTAGTCTTCAACCTATGAACATAAACAAGGACAGAATCCTGCAAACTTAGAAAGAGGAAAGATCTGGCTCTAGAATTAAGCCGATCCCATAAGGCTGCACGATCCATAGATGTCCCATCTACGGGATCCACCTGAGGCCGGGGAATAGGCACAGAAACAAGCTCCCAAAGATCGAAGGAGTCCAAGACACACTCCACCTTGCAGGACCATAGAGAAAAGTTGGAGCCATCCAACCGGTCCTCTTTGGGCAGCTGAGGAAGTACGGGTACCTGTACAAGGGGTACCAAAGGCTGCATCTTCGGCCCACTGGAAGGGGATCGCCAAGATACATGAATAAAAGGGGGACGAGAAAGAGGAATAGACTCCGGACGACGGTCCTCGTGATAGAAATCACGCCTCCGTTCAGATGAGTGTTGAGACAAAAGCTCGTCATCTGAGTCATCAAAGCCTGTAAACTGATGAGAAGACATCTTCCAATCTGCAAAACACCAAACACCAAAGAAAACTTTGCCGATACCGAATAATGACCAGCAGTCTGGTCACCAACCACCAAAATGCAGGCTGTGATAGCCTACAAACACCTGGAGCTGCAAAACGCAAAGGTAGCTGATGAAGATCACCAGAACAGAAACCGCCAACACCAAAACGCAGCCTGGGAGTGGGTTGCCAGCAGGAGATGAGCCGCCAAGAGTGGAAACGACCACCAGATCAGGAAAACGCAGCCTGATGATGTGTCGCCCAGCTGAAGGAGGGGCCGCCTGATGGTAAACGCAAGGAGGGATCGTTTGATGACGTGGCCGTCTCGGGAGTAGTCGTTTGCAGCAAACACAAGAAGAATGGCCACTTGGAGGGGCCGCTTGGGCAGTTGGAGATGAGGCGATAGCAGCAGAAGAGGGGTGAGGGATCTCTCCACAAGGTTAGGTCCTCCGTGCTCTCAGTCAGGCGATGATACCATGTAAGAGTGCGCAACGGAAGAAGAACACGAACACAGAGGAGGAGAGAGGGAAAGCAGGGAATGAGGGAAGAAAATCTGCACTGATTGAAATGAATGCTGAATACAAAACTGTGGACTGATCAGCCCCTGCATGCAGCCCGAAGCGTCAGTGAGGGCACCAGATCAGGCTGATGATGATGGCAGCACCGAAGACGGAGGAAGATGACGGAGTCGGAGTGTGCACCTGCCAAGGAAGGAGGGAAGATGATAATACAACTGACTGGCAAGTGGGAAATGGTTAGAAATAGCCAAAAAACCCAAAAACTGGCCGACCTAAAATTTGAGGCCATAAATATGTCCGACCAGCATTTAATGCTGGTAAAAATGCCATGAATGCTTAGAAAAATCCCGGAAAGGGTGGACAATGTCCGGTAGGTGAGGCAGGCTGAAGAATGCAGAAATTGTCCCGGGAAATGCACATAAAATCCCGACTAGATAAGAAGATGCACTGAAATGCAATAAACTGAGTGCTCTAGAATGAGCTACCTCCTCCGTCAAAACAAGTGATAGACAAGTCAGAGCTCCTAAAGTCCTCGTCTGACTCAGACTGAGGCTCACAGGTAGGAGATGACAAGGCATGACAAACATGACTGCTAACATATACATTCTCAAAACATTCAGGCTCCTCATCATCAAGTATATGTGTTGCCATAACAAACTCCATTGTATTATGATCATGCAGATGAGTTTGTCTTCTAGTACGACAAGCAATAGGAGCATCCAAATGACTATCTTTCATAGCCTGCAAGTACCATCTAGGCATATGCCTAGCTTCCTGATTGAGTACAAGCTCCTGTTGAATCTCAAATTCAGCATCTTACTGAATATTCAAATCAGCTATAGGCTGAATTTCAGTATTGATCAATGGAGGTGCTAGCTGAACATTATGTTCATTTACTAAAGCTCCAGCTATATCACCAAAAGAAATGGGCAGCAACTCTTTCAAACACATCATTGGCAGCCTGATATGTATCAAAACCAGCAAGGGATAATTCTGATTTTCCATCAAAAACCACATCCCTACTGACAAATACTTTCTTGGAAACATGATCATATAATCTATATCCTTTGCTCTCACTGTTGTACCCTACAAAAATACATTTAACAACCTTGTTGTCCAACTTCTTTCTTAGTACTTTTGGAATATGAGCATACGCAAGACACCCCAAAGTACAAAAATTGCCAACTAAAGGTTTCCGACTGTTCCAAGCCTCAAAAGGCATGCCATTCTTTCATGCCTCGATAGGGCACGCACCTATTCAAAACATAGCAAGCACACAAAACTGCTTCCATCCAAAAACCATGTGACAGACTCTTAGCTTTCAGCATACATCTGGCCATCTCCATGAGTGATCGATTCTTCCTCTCTACAATCTCATTTTTTTGTGGAGTATATGCAATAGTATACTGATAGACAATGTCTTTCTCCTTCAAAAATTTATTCAGCATGAAAAACGTGTATTCTCCCCCTGGTCCAAATGGAGAGTCTTAATCTTGCAGCTAGATTGATTTTCAGCAAGCACAATAAAATCCAAAAATGCATCATACACCTTTGAATTTTTCACCGATGAGTAGACCCAACAAAAATGAGTAAAGTCATCAATGAAGGTGACGAAATAATAACAGCCATCCAACGACTTTTTCTGCATAGGTCCACATACATCCGGATGCACAATCTGTAATTGGGCAGTTGCCTTAAAGCAACATCACGAGGAAACAAGAATCGATGCATTTTCTCCAAAATGCATCCCTCACAAATATGCTCATGAGGTCCCTCCAAGAGAGGTAAGCCATCTAGCATTTGTATACGCTGCATAAGCATCAAACTGCCATAGTTGATTTGCCCTATGCAAGCATGCTATAACTTTGCATGTGACATAGTAGGAGTAAGAGTAGATGCTAAATAGACTGACAGATCAACCAAATAAGCATCTAACTCATAGAATCCATGACATAATGTGCCAGTCAAAACCAAAGTCAAGAATTATTTATCCCTAACCATACATTTGTCATCATCAAATGTGACCTGCATACCACACTTTGCCTAAGAAGAAATGGACAACAAATTCTTCTTTATGCCTGGTACATATAATGCATCCTGTAAACGGAGAGTAGAGCCATCAATGACTGTCAAAACAATCTCCCCAATACCTCTAACAGGGTAAGATGCATTGTTGGCACACTGCATAGACTTGCCAACAGGAGCTGTAATAACAGAGGAAAACAAATCCTTGCGGGATGTAATATGCCTAGAAGCACCACTGTCAAAGAACCAAGTGCTAACATTCTCAATAGAGCTAAATGCTCTATTAGTCCAAGAAGAGTCATAATTGCAAGTGTAAAAACAATAGTCACGATCTACAACAAAAGACGTCGACTCAGTAGCAGTAGAAGGTGCATCAAAAAAGACATTTCTAACTCCTCCTTGCCTATGCGCTTCTTACATTCCATGATGTAATGACCTGGCTTCTTGCAATAATGGCACTTTCTCTTCTTGGCTTGGATGCCCCCTATTTCTTGCTGCTCTATGAAGTACTTGAGCTTCTAGAACTCTGCAGAGCATTTTTACTTGCTGCCCTTGCCCATTTGCCTCACTATAAAAGCATGTTCAAAGGCTATTACATCCACCCCACTGTTCTTTCTTGTTTGCTCTTCTTCTAGGAGCAAACTAACCAACTGAAGGAAAGTAAGTGGCTGCGGAGAAATTCCCATGGTGACATTTAGGGCCGTATCAAAGGCCAAATAAGAGGGCAGTAATGAATTCATAGTAGAGATCAATTGTGCATCTGAATAATACTCATCTACATTCATTAGCTGCTCACACAAGTCCTGAATTTTGTTAAGATGATCCTACATGGAATCACTTCATCCATCTTCACATTCTCAAGATCTTTCTTCAAGAAAGAGATGTGTGACTCATTTTTTCCAGCAAACATCTACTCAAGTGTCAACCATGCTTCTCATGAAGAAGTTGCAAACCCTATGTGCAGAATTATAGACCGCTAAACTGCCAATGCAATCAGTTACAATGCTTGAGCATCCCATGTGTCCCAAGCCTTTTGTACTGCTGATCTTTGGGAAAGTGGTTGAGCTAGAGTAGGCCTTTGACCAGGTCCTCCTAGAGGAGGTGTTGCAAGAGAGCCACAACTCCAAGACGAACTTCTTCACCACTAACATAATCCTAAAGATTTTCGCAATTAGCATATTTTTCATCATGAAAGACCATAGAGAACAATTGTTGCCATCCAATCTATCCTCAGATACATGTGTGAATACATCACTCTATCCCTGATTTCCCATCGTAAATGTCACCTTTTCAAAGAGCACAAGAGCAAGACCTAAAGTTGGACCAACCTGGAAATCGGAGAATTTCCAGAAATTACAGCAAGCACCACTCTATAATTAACAAATCTTATCACACTATCAAAACTGTACAATGTACACCCTGTCCAATGCACAAACAGTGCTTGGCAACACAAAAAATGCAAAAGCCCCAAAATTTTGCTGTCCAAAATTTACAATTTCAATCTATTTCAAACTGAACCTGATGTACATATGCCAATGTCTGCAGTGAACCAAAAAGTCCCAAATTTTTTGCCTGAATTTCAACAAATTTTTACAATAAATGTGTCACAGACATGTCTAGGAGTAGAAATAGACTACCCAGGTAAAAATCCCTATATGAAATTCAAATTTTGAATTTTTAAAAAATGGATAAATGTCTCCTTTTACCTCTAATGTTGGCTTTGAGCCAACTAGCCTGGTGGTGAGATGCTGGAGGGGTGGAGCTAGAGCAGAGATAGGCGGCGCTTAAGCAAGCTAGCGGGTGGACCAAGCTGGTGGCGACAGCTCAGGACAGGGCATAGGGAGTGCTAGCAACTAGGAGTCGCAGGCAGAAGTTGGGAGCTGTGACAGCATTGTTGGCTGGTGGCGCTATAGGCACAAGTGGCCAAACAAGCTGGAGGAGGTGCTATAATATGGCGCTGGTGGTGGACCTGGCGCGGGCTGTCTTGAAGGCGAAGGAAATAACTGACCAAGTTGGAGCTAGAGTTGGGAAAAAGGTCTGCAAATCCAAGTGTTGCTGGTACAAGGCTAAGAGATGCGAGAGATTGAGTTGAATCTGAGCTTTGATACCTGTTGGAAGAGAGGGAGAAAGGCAGAGTGGAGCGGAAGATGAGCCTCAGCTCATTGTTGTTGTTCTTCCATTATTCTTCCATCATATAAACTGAAAGAGACTTACACACATAGGTATGACTAACCAAGACTAACTGTGGTTAAGTCACTGACTACACCGACCTATTGAATGTCACACACGTGTATAGCTGTATCCAGCTAATGTCGGTCACACACATAATGATAGACTGACTGAAGAGTAGCGGGAGCTTGATATTCTAACACTCCCTCTCAAGCTCAAACCATCTAATAAACTCCAAGTAGCTGTCTAAAGTATATGAACGTTTCTTTACCAATAGACTTGGTAAATATGTCTACTACCTAGTCTTCAGTCTTCACATGAATCAAGTTAATCTGCCCTGTAATAACCATTTCTCTAATGAAATGATAGTGAACCTCAATATGTTTGGACCTAGCATGGTAGACAGGATTGCTAGCCAACATAACACTACTGAGGTTATCACAATGCAATCTCACTCTGCTTTCGAGCTGTATTCCCAAGTCTTTCAGCAGTTTCATCAACCAAACTGCTTCGCAAGCCGCTAAGGCAGCTCCTCTGTACTCAGCTTCTGTACTAGACAATGCAACAGTAGGCTATTTTTTACTCTGCTAACTAATCATACTGTTGCCCAATCCAAATGCATAACCACTGGTTGGCCTCCTGTCATAGGCACAACCAGCCCAATAAGTATCAGTAAACCCTGTTAAGTCAAGGGATTTTCCATATGCATAAAACAACCCATAATCTGTAGTACCCTTTACATATCTCATGATCCTCCTAACTGCATCTAAATGTAGTTTGCGAGGCTTCTGCATGAACTGACTAATCAGCCCCACTGCATAACACAGAACATATAATAGTCAATTATATCAAGCCGCCCACCATCTGTCGATATATGGTCACATTCTCTATGCCATTCCCAACATCAATCTGCAGCTTGACATTCTGATCAAGAGGTGTCTCCATAGGCTTGCATTCACCCATACTATACTTCTGTAACATGTCATGAGCATACTACCTTTGAAGCAGCCATATACCTTGAGGCGTAGAGAGTCTCTACCCCAATCCCAAGAAAATACTTTAGTTCACCAAGGTCTTTGACTCTGAATTCAGCTTGTAAACATGATTTAATTTCAACAATGCCGTCTTCATCATCTCCAGTGATGATAAGATCATCTACATAAACCACTAGAAACACATATCCATGATTTGTCTTCTTCGTGAACGGATTGTTATCTGCATCACCCAATCTAAATTCATGTTGCTGTAAATAACTGCTGATCCGAGCATTCCATGCTCTAGGTGCTTGTTTCAGTCCATATAAAAACCTTTTTCAGCTTACTACATGTGTAGGAAGGTCCGGGTGAACATAGCCTTCAAGCTGCTCCATATATACTTCCTCAACCAAATCACTATTCAAGAAAGCATTCTTGGCATTCATTTTCCATAATTTCCAGCCTTTGCATGCTGCCAAAGCAATGACAATTCTGACTGTTGCCATTTTAGCCACCAAACTGAAAGTTTCCTCATAGTCAAGACCATATTGTTGTGCATACCCTTTTGCAACCAGCTTGGCCTTATAGCGTTCTAACGAACCATCTGACTTGCACTTAAGCTTATACACCCATTTGCAGCCAATGGGAACTTTGCCTTCAAGTAACTCAACCAATTCCCATGTCTCATTTTCAGCCAGAAATACATACTCCTCATCCATGGCAGTACACCAGTTATCATCTGTAACTGCATCATCAAACTTTGTAGGTTCTTTTTAACCTGTCACACTAGCCATATATGCATAATGGCAGGCTGAATAACCACTGTATATAAACCTGTCAACTGGTTTTCTGACTCTCTCAGATCTTTGTAACTGTGGCTCACTCTGAGCTTGCCTCTCATGAGGTGGTACATAACGACTCTGCCTTGCTTCAACCATCATAACAGACGGAATGCCCAACTCACTATCCAAGCTATCACTGCTAGACGACTCATAACCTACTGTAAGTGGACCCGTCACATCCTCTAGCATCTTTTCTTTTCCCTTATCCAATCTTCCTCTCACTGACATATCCGTGTCAATGGACATATCAATACGACTCCACAAGCGTTCTGACCAAGGACTTACTGTAGGTAACCCATCACCTATAGGACCACTCATAGATGTACTCACTGTAGGTGTATTTTCGGCATAACTAGTGCTACCCGATCCATCAGTAGCCACTACAACAATATTATCATACCACGATGCCAGCTCATAAAAAACATCTCTGCTAATCAACGTCTCATGTGTAGATGGTACACAACACTTGTAAGCTTTCCAGTCTTGTGCATAACCAAGGAACACACTCTTGACAGCTTTAGGATTCAATTTCTTCCTCTTTTCATCAGGAACATGCACATATGCAATGCTGCCAAATACCTTCAAGTGTGAAATGTCAGGTTTATGACCATACAACCTCTCATATGGAGTTACATCATGAATCACTGCTGTAGGGGTTCTATTCAGCACATAGACAGCAATCACTACTGCTTCAGTTCAATAACCATTTGACAAAATCTTCTCATTCAGCATAGCTCTTGCCAATTCTATCAGTACCCTATTTTTCATTTTTACTACACCATTTTGCTGCGGTGTATAGCTACAAGTTAACTGTCTTCTGATCCCATGTTTAGCAAGATACCTGTCAAAGTAATTAGAGGCATATTCTCCACCTCCATCTGATCTAAGACATTAAATCTTTAACTCAACTCATTTTCAGCATGCTTATTGAAATCCTTGAATGCATCAAACACATCATCCTTATGTTTTAGTATATAAAGCCAAGTATACTTTTGCTGAAATCATCAATGAAGGATACATAGTAACGAGCACCACCAAACAAAGCATTATGAGACGAACCCCATATATCTGAATGTATCAACTGCAAGGGTCATGAGCTATTCCGTACATGTCTCATAAATGGAAACCGTGCTTGCTTTCCAAACTGACATGCATCACATACATGTCCAAAGTCATGATAATTGAAGTTAGGCAGTCCAAGTACAATCTCCTTCTACTACATGGATTTCAGCTTTTGTACATTCACATGGCCAATCCGCTTATGTCATATCTCAACATCCCGTATAGCACCATTATCATCTACAAACATGGCTGCTTTCAATTCTGGAATTGGCGCATCAAGAGTAAACATTCTGCTATCTCTTCGGCCTCTAGCAATCAATTTGCAGTCATTATCATATTCTTCAATGAAGCATCCATCTCTATTAAATCTCACCTGTAGATTCTGTTCTGCCATCTGTCCAACTGACAACAGATTCTTGGTTATTGTAGGTACATATAGTACATCATGCAGACTCTTTTTCTTACTATCAGGCATCAACAACGGAACAATTCCTGTGTTGAATGCCATGTTGGGTATCATCCCCAGTACACACACAACCATGTGAACCTACAACCATCTCATCAAACCATTCTCCATGGGGTGTCATATGATTTGAAGCCCCTGAATCAATGTATCATCTCTCATCTCTATTCTGCCTAGATGCATTCTTAGACACATGCTGCATGGCAAACAATCTGTCAACCTACTCATCATGAGCATCACTAGAAAATGCATAGTGCCCATGTTGTTTACCGTTTGCCTTCATATCTCCCTACTTCTTGTAACAATCCTTTGCAATGTGTCCATATCTACCATAGTAATGACAGTCCTTATCTCTGTTTGACTGATCATTTGACTGCCATGAACCAAATCCACAACCTCTACCATGAGGTGATCTCCCCCTGCCTCTAAAGCCACCAGATCCACACTGGCCCTGTGTATATGTGCCATGCCACGCATTTTGCTGATGTTGTCCATAAGCATTTCGAGTGTCTCCTCGATCTCGAAAAGAGCCATGGCCTCTACTGCCTCTATCACGCTGGCTAGAGTAAAGAATAGTGTCTCTGCTTTGAGACATACCAGAACCTGTATTCAACCCAAGCTTAACTTCTTCATGCAGTAGCAAAGAAATCAGCTCATACCAATCAGGGGATTCAGCTCTCACAGAAATAGACGTATCAAATGCTTTATACTCTTTGCCAAGTCCATTCAATGTCACTACAATCATATCATCCTCAGACATTGAAGATCCAATGGTAGCAAGCTAGTTGCTTTAGCTGAATCTTTCTTGCATGTGTTACATTTCCATAATTCTACATGAGTATGTCCCATGCATCCTTCGGAGAACTGCATCCAGTAATCTGTATAACCATCGCATCTGATATACACAGGAAAACCAATGTAACACCTTGCGTGCTCTCTCAGTCCATAGCTTATGCGCCCTTTTCTGATAATTTGTCGGATTCCTTTCATGCATTTCAGGTTCATTCTCATCACCTGTACATAAGTCCCAATAACCTCTACCAACCAAATAATTCTTCATACGGAACTTCCATAAAGTAAAATTTTTGTTGTCCAGCTTTCTCCCACAATTTGAGTGATATTGTTAGTGCCTTAACCATTTGCCATAGTTGCAGCTTAGGTATCCAGTGATGTATACAACTTGTAAGTATCTGACTCCTTTTCCTGTAGTTCAAGACCAGTTTTCTGCTATTTGGGATGGTTTCTTGCAATTCAGGACAGTTTTTCTGACAACCTACTTGGTGTAAACTATATTCCAACAATGAAAAAACACAGTCAACTGAGCATAAACAAAGCTCAAATCAGTTCAAAACATTCTATGGTAGTGGCAAAACAATCCAACAACAAACTATGTCCATACAAGTATCAATGTTTGTATTGTATGCAAGTAACAGTACCAAATACAGCCAACCTACTACTATAACCAGCAATATTTTCTATGTTAAAACAAGAGTATTCAGACCTCAAAACAGCCCCAAAACATCTAATTCAATTCCTACGCTATGCAAGAGTTGATACATATCCAACCGGTCAGAATATATTGTATGTATGTCAATTGAAGATGATAGGTATCCTTCCTGCAGACAATAACCAGTCAATACCCTGGTATAACCAGGAACAAATCAGTCCAAACTTTGGACTTTCAACACTCACAATATCTCAAAAAGCATCTACCACTCAAGTGGTATGATCCAAGCATTTGTCAGTAGCAAATAAACCACAAATACTTCAACCCTGTAGGTATATTGTTTCCAAATTCAGGACAGCAACCAGATCACTATTTCTAGCTTGCAAATGAATTCCAAAACTGAGCATTTAACACTCCATTATCATGCTCAAATGCATGATAATAAGGGCATATACATTGTTAGGATGAAAGCCACCAGTGCCCTGGAATCACCTACTGTTTATTGCAGTAAATAGCCAGTCTGCACAGGTCTATGCTAAATATCTCAAAATCTGTGAGGAATTTGAAAAAACTTTCTTTTACAAAGTTGTAGACCAGGTCGAAACGGTCAAGTTTGTTAGGCCGTTTCTCCAAAACCCATTTCTATGGCAAGATATAGCTTCCGCTGCATGCACAGTCTCCTTTGATGACATTTTCTTCAGATGTGATGTCTTGATGTCAAATGGCCACTGCCAAGCCTTCAAGCTTCAGGCATTTAAGCTCTGATACCATATTGGAAGAGACTTGGCAAGCAATCAGCCAAGATCGTCACCTTCTGTATGAGGCTGGGATGCAAGACACGATCTTCCTTATTGAGGCTGAGTCATGTGTAGTAGCCGGCTTGGAGGCACTACCCATCCACGCCAAGTACTGGAGCCCACAGTAGACCGCTCTAAGGTATGGGAGATCATAGGAAGTCTCACTAGATGGTATATCTGGAAGGCGCAGTGTCAGGAGGTTTTGGGCGGGGAGAGACTTTTGGTACATGCGACTTTAGCAGAGCTCTATACCTCCATCATCCACTCCCTTTGCGGCCGATGGGACCAGGTGTAAGGCGAGTCTCGAGCTCGTCAGGAGCTCCGTTTTCATTTCATGCGCACTTGGAGCAACCATCCCCATCCGCCCTAGACCGCCCTAAGAGGCTTGTATACTCGATATATCTGTGACTCTACATCAGCTCTCCAGCTAGTCTGTTAAGCATGAGCACTTCTTTGTATTTCAGGTTTTTTTTGAAGTAATATAATTAGCCACACTTTATTTGCAAAATAAATAAAAAAATAAGCACTGTCAGTCTAGGATGGCGCCCCTTTTTCGGGTTGCAAACCCTAAACGCAAAATGCAAAAACGTAAAAACGCAAACTGCGAGTGAAGGGTAAAGGGTTTCTCAACACCCCCTCTCAAGCCCAAAAAGGAGAACAAGAGAAGAGTGAGGTGGAGATGGAATGCTACATGCTAAAGGATGCTCATGTAGCAGGTGGAGGAGGTGATCAAGCTTTCAATGTGGTTGGGCAAAAGGCGGCTAGAAGAAAAGGCAAGGCAACCAACACTATGGCAGAGGGAATCAGCCAAATACTGGGAGGATAAAGTGATGGATGAGCCTAGAGCAATTAAGAGCTATGAATCATAGCTGAAGTGGAGAAGTCACATATAGGACGACAATATGGATGCGTGGATGGCTTTTTACAATACATTGCTATATGAAATGAATAATCCAACTTACATGCCCCACCCAAGGAGATACAGTAGATTTTGATCCGAAGGTGCATAGAAGGTAATATTTTCCACGAGTTTACAATGTTAATGCCGCGATCCCTGAGGAGTGTATGACCTTCACTGAAAAAAATATTCGCCCATCTATTGCGCACTTCTTCAAGGAGTTTTCTTCATGTCCAGATCCAGCAATTATTACCACTTGTAACTATCTGCGTCTCCTAAGAATCCTTCTTAAGCAAAAGCCCACTACAAAGGAAGAGTGACTACCGCCCCTCTTTTTTTATATAAATGCGAGCATAGATAGTTGTGCTATGACTAGACTCATGATGAGAGCTACCCTATTGCTAACCACCTACAAGAGGACATGAATGATAGTCAGTTCACGAGGTGTGTTGAGAAACCCTTCACCCGCAGTTTGCGTTTTTACGTTTCTGCGTTTTGCATTTAGGATTTGTAGTCCCAAAAAGGGGCGCCATCCTAGACTGACAATGCCTATTTATAGGCCACTCTCTCATTCATTCCTTACGGCTGATTCATTTAGTCTGTCACCTCTTCTCTCCAACCTCTCCACCACCCTCACACCCCTTTAGGAGGACATTGCGGTTCCTGGTTCATGGCTGTCTTCATCATCTTCCTTGTGCTACGGCATCCTTGTTTCCTTGTATCACATTCACTCCATGATTCAAAACTTCATTATTCCGTTCATCAGAGTTTCGTCTCTCTTCTCTTCTCTTCTCCATGTTTGCCGAGTTCACTCCATGTTCCTCCCCTCAAATCCTACTGTCTCGCTGATACGTCATCTTTTGACATGGTATCAGAGCTAGATCTGCTCAAACAGTGGCAAAGATCCTCCATTCCAATGATGCAAAGACCGATGGTGGACTCGGCATCCACTTCTCTTCTTCTTCCACTGCATCAAATTCTCGTTTTTGCAGGTTACAGGTGTTTTCAGCTTGCTGCCCACACCCCTTTCGCGGAGAACATCGCAGTCTCAGCTGCCCCTTGCTGTCATCTACAATCTGGCGCCTGTTTCTAGTCTTCTACCCATAGTTTGCAGCTGTTTACAACAGAGTGACTATTGCTGATCACTCTCCATTCAGAAAACAATCTCATTTTTGCAGATTTCAAGTATTTCAGCTTGTTGCCCACACCACGGACGCGAAGGACATCACAATCCAAGCTAGCCATTGTTGTCTACAACAGTCTGGCGCCTGTTTCCAGCCTATCACACACTGTTCGGAGCTGATTTTAGCATGCTGACTGCTACTGCTGGTTTTCCTGCATTTTAAGTATCTCTCTCTCCCTATAGCCTGCATTTGCTGTTTTCTCTCTCCTACAGCCTGCGTTTTAAGTCTTTCTCTCTCCTCACCTACATTTTTAGTTTTTCTCTCTTCTCACTTGCATTTTTCTACTGGTTGGAACCTCTTGCTAGTAGCATCCTCCTCCCACTGGCAGCTCACTTCCAGCCCTTCCACTACCCTCTCACCCCTTGATGACCAAACTATTGGGTACTCCTACTATGGCACGAACGGTCATCCCATCGAAGCTTGCCGACTTCAACCTTTGCTCCCCACCCCCTCGGAGTATATGCGTCTTCCACGAGGCACTCCTTGTGCCACCTCTCCTTTCTGAGCCACAGAGATCGTTCTACATCAACTATCTATCAAAGTAATATGCTCAAGGCAATAAGACGCATCCAATGCACACTAAGTCATTTCGAGCACATGAAGGATCGATTGGCACTACAACCTCCTGGAGATCGTCGCAATGCCAATTGCAGTCTTCTCCCATCCATTTTCAAGTACAGTGGCTACCACGGTCCGCAATTCTGCAATTTGCTCCATCGAGAGACAGTGATTGTTTGATATCGTCTCCTCGTCAGTCCGCTCCTTTGAGAGACAGTGGCTCCTCGACTCTTTCCTCTTCTTTGGCTTCCCGGTAGCGATTGTTGCCCACTCATTGCTCAGCCTAAGCCCCACCCTTCACCCTTGCCTACTCAGGTTCGAGAGGCCACCTTTAGGCATTCTTCACCACCCTAGATACCTTCTTCGGCACAACTGGCAGCACTTCCTTCATCCTCAGACATTTCAGAGTCCGTGATCCATGAGTTTTTGGATCTTCCCTATTTACCTCAGAGGGGGATGATCTTTTTTTGCCCTCCAAGGGGGCATCTACATCTATTGCAACTTCAGAAGGGACTCCTATTCCTCCAATTTCAAAGGGGGTCCCCACCCACCGCTCAATCCTTCGCACACCCTGGTGGAGACCTTTTACCTTCTTCTTCTACCCTTGGATGGGGTGGCTTTCTTCCAGCAGTCATCTCACCTATTGATTCCCAGGATCTCGAAGATCTACTTAGATTGGGGCCTTGGGGGTTCAGCTGCGACTTGGTGATGAGGCCTTCATATTCCTTCTTGCATGGATGCACGGAGCTAGTGGCTTCTCTCCTGAGGTTGAGTTTCACGTTCTCCCATTCACTCTGTCTACTGTTCTTTACTGCAAGTTACCTTTCAGGTGGAAATCTTGGATCTTAAGGATCCTCTACATCTTCTTCCTCCTCTTCTTCTTGCCTTGGTCACTTGGTCAGCATGGAGCTAAATCCCGAGATTGAGTACGGGCATGTTAGCTGAAGCTGTCCATTGCTGTCTCCATCAGTTGGTGCCTGATTTCCAGCCCTCTTGACGTAGTTTGGAGCTGATTCCAGCCAGGTTACTACTGTTCCTGTGCAAACCTACTGTCGTATAGCCTACACATCATCACAGTTCTACTGCCTACGTTTTTAGTCTTTCTCTCATCTACTGCCTGCATTTCTAGTCTTTCTCTCTCCTCACTGTTGTCTACATGAGATCCAACTTCTCATTGTTGCGTTTGCTAGTGTTTGACATTCGGAGGCTACATTGCTGCGATTCAGGATCCATTCGGAGTAAGACACACTCCCCAACTCATTACCCCTGCCCTGATCCTTGAGATACAGGAGTTCGAGGTTCAGTATTCATTCACTGCATAGTGTGTTTGCTGCATGAGCATTGTATTATTCAGTAGTTATATCACTTCATTTATTTACTATGTTCATTGTCTCTGAGTTACGCTAACCCTAACAGTGTTCTTTTATCAGTCTGTGCTTTGTCGTATGATTTTCGTTTATGTTTCTATGTTAGGGCATTTCTTTACATAGTATCAGAGCCTAGTACTCTCTAAAAAACCTAGGCCTTTGATCTGAAAGCTCTACACAAGAAGTAAGAACTACAGTAGGCTCAAATTACTTCGAACACAACAACACTGATTCGGTCTCCAAAACAAACTATGTCGAGAACCGAGCGAGAGTAGGCCGATCAGCTTGCTCCACAAAGTTCCGACATGGTCGAAGACACTTTTGATTACATGGAAGAAAAGCTACGTAATCTGATCTTTAAATAATACAAACTAATCATAGCTTATAGACAAAAAAAGATTGAGGAGCTCAATCGAAGGATTGACCTTCAAGAAAAGCTTCTAAATGAAGGTATGCATGAATTTCTCTCTTCAAATGTTCCACGTAAATCTGATGATGCTGCAGGGCCGTCGAGACCTCCATCAGGGATGGGCCCCCCTCTTGGAGAACAAGACCCGGAGTATATTCCTTTCTTTTATCCTCTTTCATCCACTCCGTGGAGCCCCAAGAGGAACACCAAGGAAAAGGGAATTCTCTTGCAAGAAAATCTATCTTGTAACATCAACAAAGCTTGCTTATCATGTTTCATATGATCACAATGAAGAAAAGAACACCAGACACAACAAATCTTCATACAGCATCATGTAGATCTCCCACGGATTTGATAGAATCAACCATATTCTTCAATATCTTCATAAAATCCATCAATAGAACAAAGAAAACAAAGGAATACACCATCTTTGAATGGAAATACATCACATAGTATTCATCTTCAATATCTTCATAATCTTCTCTCTCAATCTCTCTTATACAATCACTCTGTTTGAGTAGAATTGGCTATCTCTGACTCTCTCTCTCTCTCTCCATCAATAATACATCATGTCCTCACTACAATCTCTCAAAATCACTCTCAATAATCCTTCTTAGGTCGTGGATACCCCTCCCAAGAGGTATGTCTGATATGAAGAGTCACCAAAGCCACTACAGTGTCCTTTCATAGCTCACTACTGTCACTTCACTCTAGTCTTCACTTGAGTCTTCAGCAGCTACTTCTTCCACTTCTTTCAGCTCTTTTGCACTTGTATTCACCTCTTTCCAAGGCTAGAAAACTTTCCCAAGCTACACTCTCATCCATCAGAACACATACAGAAGCATACAGAATAGTCACAGAATAGTACCAGAACAGCTACAGTACAGAATAGAACAGAACAGAGACAGAAGCTTTACAGAAGACCTACAGAAGGTTACAAAAGATCATCAAAACCACATAACTCATTCTCAAACCATTCCAAACTCTCACAAACCATTCAATAAGCTTTCACAATATCTCAATCTTCATCAATCAATACTCCATCCCTCCTTACAGAAGACAATCAGAACAAAACAAACCAAAACAGAGCGAAACAGAAGGTTTACAGAACCAATTAGAACCTATCAGAACATCACAGAACCACTAATAATCATCATGATCTTCCAAAACACAATCAATATCATCCAAAACACTCTCAAACCACTTCCAAATCAATCAATCATCTCATAAAATCAACCATTCAGCTCTCAAAAATAACAAAAATCAACCAAAAAACAAGTCATTTCAACACTCAACATATCCCCACACTTAATAAGGAAGCGTCCTCGCGACCCAAGAAGAAGGGAATACAAGTTCAGGGAAAAGCTCAACTTTGATCTTCAATATCTTTTCACAAAGAATCCATCCACTACGACCCCAACTTATAACCTGGTTCTGATATAAAAATACAAAGAAAGGAAAACCCTTTATACATTAACACCGCTTAGCAAACTAAAAATCACAACAAATTTGTAAAGAATATAAGAGTTTGCTTCTTCTTCATCAGCATCAACTTCAATTCTGCAACCACGACCCCATCACCACAATTCTCCAAAATGTAGCTCGTATACGAAATCCAATAGGAAACCACCACGTTCGTTTAACATAAATGAACTCACAACACAAACACTAAGACACAACACAACCATATGAATGACTCCTCCAAAAAGAGAGTTTTTCATTAAAAAGCATCCAGCATACATTGGAAAGGTATCAATGAAGATGATCCCTCTTAAAAGATTGATGTTGTCGGAAACGATCCATAGACAAGGATTCATCTACAAAGTTTTTAGGAGGATTTTGAAAAAATTGGAGACAGCACATCCTTTCTAACAGGACCAGGTATCTGCTAGGCAAACAAATGGCATGAAAATACAATATCTCCAACTGTTGAGAATCCATGTTTACATTGACATTCATGCACAACTTTGGAATAGGCTTGGAATCATTATGAGAGTGCCTATGCATATACGCCAAGTACCAAGCAAAGTGAGCAGTTAATCTCACTGAGGGATCTGCAGACTGTGAATACTGCTGGGCAAAATGAACATAGTTCTGATAAGCTTGACTGGAAGCTATCCATTCTCCTGGAATTACTGGCCAATTAATCTGAGGTCCTGTAAGGCAATCATCCGAACTCCATCCCCTTCTTCTGGAAATCTGATTATCAAACCCGTCACAGTCACTAACCAACTGAGGTGGTTGAGATATAGAAGTGTGAGGAGAGGGTAATGGAATAAGGGAAAGTGGATGAAGGGAGGGATAGGAAAAATCATAAAAGGAAGAAAAGGTTAAAGAAGGAGTTGCAGAAATTTGTAGGGAATCACTAAGGAACGGTGTTAACTGATAAATAGGAAATGTGGAGGGTACATTAATGGAGGGAGAAGGACAGGGCGGAGAAGGGGAAAATACCCTATCCTCAATAAAGGAACAGTAAGTGAAAATAGGAATTTGAGGGAAAGATGAAGGTTGGAAAAGAAGGGGTAAAATAGTGGTGGAATTAGATTGACAAATGGAAAAATATATAGCATAGCGGTGAGCCATTTGTTGGTAATAGAGGAGGGTAGGAGCAGAAGGTCCTAAGAGAGATCGTCGATGATAAGCATCAAAGAAGGTAGCATCAAATGGATTATGTTTTGAAAGATAGGCTAAGAGATCCATCCTCAGTTGATTAGTACTCTGGGCAGAGGTAGGAGCTGTGTTTTGTCTGTGATTTAGGACCACCGAATCAATCATGGAATGCCACGAATTATCATGACAATCAGCCACTTTGGAGGAATAACTCCGGAACATGTCAGCTATGCGCAACTCCAAATGGTTGACATACAAAACAGCCTGTAAGACCACATCCCCCACATACCATGCCATATCCACCTCATCTGGAATTAACAAGTCTCCTCGTAGATACATGTATGACATCAACATGGTATCTGGCGTGACAGAATCTTCAAACACCATTCTGACTACCTCTGTCAACAACTCAGCAGACCAAGCCCCACTCCATCCATCCTCTGGAAGAGGTAAATCCATCGTGGAAAGCTTCATATAGAAAACCAACTTCTGTAAGTGGTAGTGGACAAAGAAAGAATGGTCTGGGGAGACATATTCCTGAAACTGCTCAAAGGTAGACCATAACAAGTCCATTTTGGACTGCAATCTTTCCACTTTATCTTGGAATAGAGGGCACAAAGTAGCATGTCTCTGAAGAGCAGCCAAGTCCTGCTGTGAAAGAGAAGGAATCAATGGAACATGAGAGCTCGGAGGAATAGAGCGGGATTTTGCCAGTTGATCTTGCAACTGCTGGATTTGGGAGGCTTGGTTGGCCACTGTGTCATTAGCAATCTGTAAAGCTGAAAGTTTGTCATCTAAGATAGCTTGGAACTCCTGTGTTTCTCTGGACATCCTCTCCTTCTCCTCTGAAAGGCTAGTAACCTGTGATTGAGCCTCTATTAACTGGATCTTCAAAGAAGAGATCTCATCGCTTTGGGTGGCAACCAGTTGGGTTTGCTGTTCCATTTGCTTAAATAAATCTGCTAGGGTATCCTTAACAGAAGCTAACTCAGATGTTGCCTTATGCAACTGGTCCTTAGACTGCATGAGCTCTTCATAAAAAGACGCGTACAACTGTTGAACACAAGCTGTCACTGACAACTCAATGGAGCTTTGAATATCCTTACAGAGGAAAGGAATTGCATCTCCTGAAACTAGACTGTTCAGGGAGGGAACTGAGATCTCCAATGATCCTTCTCGATGTGCTCTGAACATGTTATTACAAGTGAGATACCTAGGGAGATCACTGCCAGAGGTAGCAGGGATAGATACTGAAGAAAGTACTGAAGGAGCTTTATCCGCTACCATCTTCAAGCGTTTGGGCTGTATGACCAGGGAAGGCGGAGAATCATCATCCTCGATGTCAATGGGTGCTGACTCATCTGAAGGTGGAGGAGGAGATACTGGATCTGATGAAGGAGGTGGAGGCACAGTCTTCTGTAGACCTGAATGGGTCAAGAAGGCAGATAAATATGATCCATATGTGACATTGGTAACATTATCCCTGGTGACTTTAACGAAATGTTGATCCATTTTAGTGAGGAGGTAAGTGCTTCAATCAATAGCAACTTCTTTCAAGTCCATCCTGGAAGCTGTGAAAAGCTCTTTGGACAAATACTGAAATTGCGTTTTGGCAGGCATAAACCTGTCCTGGAGAAACTGACAGATCGTCTTCCATACGGGATCAGTGATTATAGAAAAGGAAACTCCTGAAGAGTTAATCACCTTCTTAACATCCAGCATTTCCCTTGTCTGCTTTTGCAACAGCTTCAGAATCTCGTCATTAGAGAAAAGCTGACGAGTGGTCACAAAAGGTTCACCTTTTGAGAGAAGAGACAGAGCCTTCCCTAGGCTTCGCGGTGTCAAAGTCATAGAAATTCCCTGGACTAGTCCTATCTTCTTGCTGTAAGAGGCCAGAAACTCATCACATAACGACGAATCCTCTGGAAGCAGGGGAAAAGAAGTAGCCACAAAAGCAGCAAGTCCCGTCTTCGTGAGAGGCTCAAAAGTAAGTAGGGAAGAGTAATCCCTACTAACTAATGGGACGTACTGGATAGGGGGAGGAGTATGAGAAGGCGCCATTCAGATGGTTACACACACACCACAAACACAGACAATCAAGGAGAATGCCTGCAAAGCAACAGACAAAAACCAAGAATAAGAGAATAACCAAACAAGAAAACGTGACACGACCAACTAACCCCAAGCAAACCACATCCTAGAAAAAATTCGACATGACCTTGAGACATATGCGACCGAAAGCTTCATGCGATGCATCAGACAAACACCCTGAACCCCGTATCAGGCAAGAAAAGAAAAAAGCTGCATACCGTACCCGTAACCCCATCAAAGACAGTAAACCAAAACATCACCACATCCGACACATAGCAAGACTACATCGTTGATAAAACTCTAAGGACTGCGCATACCCATCCCACGAAACCGATTCATTAAAAAGGGAAATTAAGTGCAGTGAGGGGGGATTAATTTAATGAAGGGTTGATTTTAATAACTTATTAAGAATGTGTGAATTTTTATTAAGTGATAAACCTTAGCAAGAAAACGACGGTTCCTTATTATAAATTTCATTACCAATTATTAGGTGAAGCGGTGCATTAATTCGAATCCCGGACTTCGATACCCGACGGGGTCTCTAAATGCAAGTTCATTGATTACAAATTAAGCTGATGTGGAGCGTTTTTTTGCCAGCACGTGCTCATGTGACGGCTGGTTCATTTTAATTAAAAATTAAAGTGCCTCTGTAGCGCACATAGCGTGTGCTAAGTGAACGACTGGTTAATTGTAATTAAAAAGTAGGTGTATGTTGAGCGCAAATGTGCGTGGAAACTGTGGGTGAATAAAAAGTTTATTTTAAGAATTAATTTGTGATTAAGGGGGAAATGAAAATAAAGAAAGTACATAAAAGAAATACTTGGAAGGGGTGTGTATGTAATGCAGAAATGTGTACGGAAGAGTCCCCAAAAGAAGTGAATCCAAGAAAGGAAAAGTAAAGACCACTGACGAAACAAGAAAGACAACACCTTAGTGCATGGGTTGATTTGTTTTTTTGTTGGTTTGTTAATTTATTTGTAATTTGGGATTATGTATGGTTGGGTTTTGTTTGTGAGGCTATTATGTTTTGTGGATGTGTGTTTGTGTTTTTTTTTTTTAATGTAGTTTGTGTATTTTTTTTAAAAAAAAATAAGAATAAAAATAACAATAGAAAAATCAAGATATATAACACATGAATATGGAGGAAATATCCACAATGGAGTCTATGCAAATAAAATAGAGAGTGTTAAGAGAAATTTACGTTTGTTGGTTTGTTGGTTTGTTTGTTTTTTTAAAACAATAGGGGTACCACGTATCGTAATATTTTAAAATGAAAAATAAATGAAAAATGGTCAAGGGGAGTGAGGAAAATTTTGTATAATTTTTTAAAATTTTTTTAGAATGTTTTACAATTTTTAAATGATTTATCTACATTTGTTGGAAATTTAGGGAATAAATTAGGAAATATTTAATTTTCAGAAATTTTAGGGTTGGAAATTTCCAGCGAAAAAATTTCCAAAAATTAGCAAAAAGTGAAGGGAATTTTTAGAAATTTTTCTGAATTTTTATGATGTGAAAATTAATTTATAAATTAATTAAATCATGTAAATCATGTTAATCTGATAAGTAAGTTAGAAGTAAGTCAGTTAAGATTGGTTAGTCTGGGTAAGTCATGTTAGTCTAGCTAAGTCAAGTCAGGTTAGTCAGAAGGAATTAGGTTAGTCTGAGTTAGTCTAGGTAAGCTAGGTCAATTAAGGTAGTCTAGGGTCAGTTAGTCAATTTAGTTCGTTAGGCAAGTCCTAACTAACCAGGGGGAGACTAACTAACCTAGGGTTAGTTAGTGGGGGTGGAACTAACCTGAGTTAGGTTAGTCAGACTAACTACAGGTAGGTTAGTGAAAATCTAACCCTAGTTAGGTTAGTTACTAACTTAACCCTAGCTAGGTTAGTGGGATCGTAACCCTAGTTAGGTTAGTTGCTAACTACAATTAGGTAGGTTAATTGGAATGGGGTTAACTTAACTAAATGGGGGTTAATCCAACTAAAGTTGGGTTAGTTGAACTTAAGCGAGGTTAGTTTAACTAAAGCTAGGTTAGTTTTAACTAAACATAGATTAGTGTTAACTACGTGAGGTTAGTGGCTAACCTGGTAGGGAGGTGGTGGGGGAAGGAGGAGGAGAAGGAGGAGGGGGAGGAAGAAGAAGAGGGGAAGGTGGGTGGAGGAGGAGGTGGGGGCGGCGGATGGAGGAGGCTGCGCTAGAGGCGGCCGGTGAAGGCGCGGTCCAGGCGGCATTCCAGGCGGCGGGGCGCGTGCCAAGCAGCGTTCCAGGCGGCGGGGCACTGCAGAGGGACGACGGCCCACAGGGTGGTGACGGCGGGAGAAGGGGGAAAGAAGAGGGAGGAGGAGGGAAGAAAGAGAGACGCAGGGAAGGGAGAGGGAGAAGGTGGTTAGGGTGGGGAGGGAAGGTCGGGGAGAAAGAAGGGCGGGGAGGGGTGGGCAGGGGTAGGAGTGGGGGAAAATGGGCGGGGTGGGGATGGGCAGGGGTAGGGGTGGGGAAAAATAGGCGGGGTGGGGATGGGCAGGGGTAGGGGTGGGGAAAAATGGGCGGGGTGGGGTAGGGGGTGCCCAAGGAAAGGGACGCGTACCCCCGTCCCGCGCACGTGCGCGGGGCGAGGTTAAAAAAAAAATTTACCGTGACGGAATTGAAATAGCACCGGGATGACGATACGGGTCATGCGGACACGACCGGGGTGCGTGGAGATGCGTAAAATCGAAAAAGGGCGCGTTCACGCGCAAAACGGGCGCGCGAATACACGTAAAAATAAAGAAAAATTAATAACTCCCAATCCGTATGTCAAAACGAAATAGCGTAAAAACAAAAAGTGGGCAGGACGACAGGGGGAAAACAAGAAAAATATATGACAGGTTTCAGGAGAGGGAAATGGCAGTCACATGCAAAAAATCCAAAAAACGAACCAAAAAACGTAATGAAGAATTAATATCGAAAAATCCGTGCATCGGAATGAGGTGCAGAAAAAAGGAAAACTGTACAGAAAGATGTGGCCAACAATTCTATCACATCAAAACATAATTACGACGGAGATAATACGCATTCACGTGGGAAAAACCCAAAAAATAAACCCGAAAATGGGATCGAAAATTAATAGCAGATGAACCGTACACCAGAATGACATGCAGTACAAAGAAAAAATGTCCGCAGAAAGGAGTGGCACAAGGTTATCACGTTAAACCGCAATTCCGGTGGAAGTAGGAGGGGTTCACATGCAAAAAACTCCAAAAATACGCCCGAAAACGCATTTAAAAATTAATAAGTAAAAATCCAGAAGGCGAAAGAGGATGGAGGAAAAAGGAAAAAGATGGGAGAAGGCACAAGGGACACGGCTGTCAAATCAAATCGGAATTCCGATGCAAACAGGGCAGGTTCACATGGAAAAATGTCAAAAATATGCACGAAAAATGTCGTAAAAACCCGAAAAATTAATAATGGACAAACCGTGTGTCGGAATGACACGGAATAAAAAGGAAAAATGTCAGGGGGAAAGTGGTTGTCAGGGCTATGACGTCAGAGCATGGTTCGGAAGCAAGAAAAGCGCGTTCACATGGAAAACCGGCTAATTTGCACAAAATGCTTCAAAAATTTGCACAGGGGTAGGTAAAAAGGAAAAATGATCAGTTCAAAGGGAGGAATAGGGCTATAAGGTTGGATTTGGACGTCAGTGAACGTAGGATGCATTCACATAGTAGGACCTCAAAATCAAGAAATGAAGGAAAACTGCAAGTGAACAGTCCCAAGGGTGGGTGGAAAATGAATGGGTGGGTGGGAAAGGACCCCATAAGGGTAAAAGCAAGGCATGGCAACCTGCATGAGCAGGTTGAGGCATATGTAGAAGGGTATGCAATGTAGACGCGCAGGGACGCGTCCCCACACTTAAGACCATAATGGATAGGGTTATCCGAGCAACAGGGACCTAGGACCACGCCACAGACCATCCACTAACGTCCCCACACTTAAAACATGACCGTCACGAAGAAACCAAAGTGGGAGGGTTAGAAAAACTTTGCCCATTTCGTCAAGAAGCAAGGTTGAGTGTCGATGGCACGTCCAGTGTTGTTGTCGACTGCAGGAGGTACCAAGGCATCTTCTCGGCGCACGTCCTTCATGGCAGGGACCACGCGGCAGCACCCAGGGAAGTAGCTGATGGAAGTAATCACAGGAAATTTGTCGATGATGAGGGATATTGCACTCAACTCACAGTCACTCAAATGGAATGAAAGAACAGTCACTCACCCCATGACTAATATCACTCGAGGAATAAGGAGTGAAACCCATATCTCGTACCCGGTTGAGAAATCGACAAGGGGGAATGGTGCAGGAGTATGCTAGGGTGCACATTTGATGGTGCATTAGTGCGTCCAACCCGTCTGGCATAGGTGCAAGAAGGAAGGCAATGGAGCCTTATAGTGCAGTGGACAGAATAGGGTGATGTGTCTTGTGATGAGGGCAAAGACCCATCCCGTGGGTGCACAGGGAAACTGGAACATACCTGACTCCAAGTGTCGTAACGTCCCTCAATCTCACCTCTCTATAATTGAATGAAGACACTCCAGTCACACTCAACCCACCCTCTGTCTCACGCTCTGTTGATAGTTACAGAAGGGCAGCATTTTCCTGAAACCCATTGATGTAATCCTCACAGTCACTTGTGCAAAGATTGTATGCCTTGTGCGCATTTGATGGTGCAACGGTGCATCCCGCCCTGTGCTGACATACGGTGCGAGAAGGAAGGCCAGGGAGCCTTATAGTGCAATGCGCAGAACAAATTGTACTTTGTGCATTGAGACCCATCCCGTGCATGCAATACTTCATTCACAGTTCTCACCTCTCAGTTGATTGGAAGGGAAAAGACTGGTCTGTCGCCCCATCCTCTGTCTCACTCGTTGTTGATAGTTACAGAGGGCAACCATACTCACTTCCTCATCCGGTTAGGATGAAAGCTCACGTCACTCGATTGTTTGTCGATGAAGATCGCGTCATCAGTTATTGAAGAGGCATACCCAGGGAGGTAGCCATCAAATCGAATGTTGTGTTGGACAGGAACATATCGTCTGCTAGAGGATAGGTAGTCACTTTGCAGAGAGACCTAGGACACAGCGTACCAAGGGAGGCAGCTTCGGAATTGGATCCTAGGGATATCAATTAATGAATCCACTTTCTGGACTGCTGGGTGTTACCACCTTTTCCATAGCCAGCTTCTCGCCCAAGGGTGTTTACCACCTTTTCTTGGCATGAGGCCTGCTATGACAGGGAATTGCTTCCTTTTCTCTCATTACAGTTTTTTTTTTTCTTTTTCTTGTTTTCCCCTATTCCCGAGGGTGTTTCCACCTTTTCTCGAAGAATAAGTCGGCATGACAGGGACCTAAGTCATTTTCTCCCATGACCGATATGTATATTTTTCTTCTCTTTTTTTTCGAATTGAGCAAGGGAATAGTAGAAAGACCATTTGTCAAAACCAACCTTGCCACTGTCGCTGGTGGAAAATAGAGAATAAGAGATCAAGGCTGGAAGGGGGGTTTGAGGGGACAGAGGGTTGTGTCCACTTCATCAGAAGTGACTGAAGAACGGCTATCAGAAGTAGCATCATAAGAAATACAGTGCCGCGCCAATTAGGGAAAAGATCAAGTGTCCGTAATTGTCAAGATCCCCAAGGAGGGAAGTACTTCTTCAGGCGATATCCATTAATCAGAAAGGGATCATCACAGGCATCAACGGTCTGCACTTGGACAGAGCCATTAGGGTTGACGGCAAGTACCTTATAGGGGCCCATCCACCTCTGCTGGAGCTTGCCAGGAAACTTGCCAAATCGTGAATCATAGGCTAGGACCAAATCACCTTCTTTGAACTCCTTGTGCTTGATGAATCTATCATGGTAAGCCTTACGTCGAGCTTGCGTGGCTTCCATGCACTGTAGAGCCATCCTACGAATTTCGTCCAAACATTCCAAGTGCAGGAGACGGCGTTGCAGTGAATCATCGTCCCCCAAATACTCTTTGATAGCCACTCTCAAAGAGGGTAATTCCAGTTCAACAAGAAAAACAGCTTCTGTACCATATACCAGCTGGAAAGGTGTCTGTCCTGTTGCTGCTTTATGGGAGGTTCTGTACGCCCAGAGGGCCTCTGTAAGTTGATCGTCCCAATCACGACGATGTGTGGCAATCGTTCTTGTTTGAATCGAGCAGAGGATGCGATTGGTGACTTCGACTTGGCCGTTGGCTCTGGGGTAATAAGGAGTAGACTTGCGATGGCGGATCTTATACAACTCTGTCAACTCTTCCATGACTTTATTAAGGAAATGAGTGCCTCTGTCACTTACCAGCTCTAAAGGACTACCAAAACGGGTGATGATATTCTCATACATGAACAGGGCCACGCTGTTACCATCGTCCCGCTTTAGAGCTTTAGCTTCACACCACTTTGTAACATAATCCGTACATATGAGGATGTATCGGTTCTATTTCCTTCTGGTAGAAAGATCGATCGGACCTACGAAGTCGATGCCCCACTTCTCAAACGGCTTCAACGAAAGGATAGGTTGCAGTGGCATGGCACTTGTCTTTGTGGGTTTCCCCATTCTCTGACAAGTATCACATCTTTTACAGTAATCATAGGAATCTTTGTGAATTGTAGGCCACCAATATCCTGCTAGCAGAGCCTTCCTGGCTGTAGCTTCTCCTGCAAAGTGACCTCCACATGGCTCGTCATGGCAAGCCTTCAGAACAATCCCAATCTCATTTCCTGCAACACATCTTCGAAGCACTTCATCTTTGTCTTTCTTGTACAGTGCACCGCCTAGCAGGGTGTAGGGGGCTGATTCTAGCATAAGCTTCTTCTTTTCCCGACTAGAAGTACCAGGAGGGTACTGTTGGGTTGCCAGCAGATTGGCAATGTTTGCATACCAGGGAGTTACAGTTTCTACCAAGAATAGGGAAGCATCAGGGAGGTCTGGATCATCTTGCTCCTCGTCTGCAGTTTGTGGGATACGCGACAGATGATCAGCCAGAACATGGGAATGACCAGGCTTAGTAATCACCTCGAAGTCGAACTCCTGGAATAAAAGGAGTCATCTCATCATTCGTCCTTTCACATCTGCTTTGTTCATCAAGAAGGACAGGGCCTCATGATCCACATAAAATTTAAAGTGGGTGGATAGGAGGTAATGGCGAAACTTTTCCAAGGCAAACACCATTGCCAAGCACTCCAGCTCTGTCACTGTATAGTTCCGTTCCCTATCAGTGACTTTTCGGCTTGCGTAATAGATCGGTTGATCCAACTTCGAGGAGCCCTTTTGGCAGAGGACAGCACCTAAACCTTCAATTGATGCATCCGTGTGTACATGGAACTCTTTCGTCCAATCAGGAGGTTGCAGAATGGGTGCCTCAATCAGACACTGCTTCAGAGTGTGGAAGGCTTTGTCACATTCTTTTGTCCAAGTAAACTCTGCATCTTTCCTCAGAAGCTGGTGCAAGGAGGTTGCCTTTGTTGCAAAATGAGCTATGAACCTTCTGTAGTAACCCACATGGCCTAGGAATCCCCTCAACTGTTTAAGGTTGGTGGGTGCTGTCAGAGCTGCGATCTTTTCAATCTTTGCAGGGTCTGTTGATATCCCTTGTGCAGAGACAATGTGGCCCAACAGAACTCTAGAAGAGACCCCAAAGATGCATTTGTCGGGGTTAAGGGAAATCCCATACTCCCAGCATCGGTCAAAGCATTGTTACAGGTGTTCCCAGTGTTCACGGATCAAACTATAGACACAGAAGTCATCCAAATATACCTCAATAAAGTCGTGCAGCTGATTCTGAAATGCAGCCATCATGACTCGTTGGAAAGTAGCAGGGGCATTGCAGAGCCCAAATGACATCACTCGGTAAGCGTAGGTCCCCCATTCTATGGTGAAGGTTGTTTTGGATTAGTCTTCTTCTGCGATCTGCACTTGATTGTATCCACTGAATCCATCCAGAAGGGAATAAAGCTCATGTCCTGCCACTGTGTCCAACAGTTGGTCTGTGAAAGGGATAGGAAAGTGATCCTTCTTCGTCTTGGAATTGAGCTTTCGGAAATCCACACATATTCACAATTTGCCATTCTTCTTGGGTACAACCACGATGGGTGAAACCCATTCACTATTTGCCACTGGATAAATGAACTCGATTTCCAGAAGCTTCAGCAGCTCCGCTTTCACCAATGTGGAATAATTCGGGTTCATTCGCCTCTGTCGTTGCCGTACTGGCTTGGCATTAGGTTCCAAGTCAATATGATGCTGACATATTGTGGGATCAATCCCCTTTAGGTCTTTGTAGGACCATGCAAACACGTCCAAATTTTCTTTCAACAAGTTGTACAAGGTTGACAACTCCTCTTCTGGGAGACTGCTACCCACCTTCAAGTGGCGTTCAGTGCCTTCTGCATCCACAAAGGTTAACTGCCGTTCACCTTCTACTTCACGGATGAAGGTCCCACGGACTGTTTCTGGATACAGATCCGACTCCTTCAAGGGAGTGGTATCCTCTTCTGATGTCCCACTAGAACCAACTTCTTCTTCTGGTGGAGACTTAGGTTGCTCCTTAAGATGTTGGAATGGGATAAGAGCCATTTCAGGTTTGGTTTCAAAATTAATTACCTCTTGGCTTGAAGACTCCTCTTCTGAAGATGACCCATCCAAGAACGTTACATAACAGGGACTCTCGGATGCCTGTTGGGTTTGTGGGACTGGTGCTCATTGGCACGGTGCATCATCATCATCTTTCTTCGGCAAGGATGGGTTAGGACGGCATGAGCTACTGCTAAAAGACAGCTTGTTCTTCTTAATCCATTCCTTATAAAGGTTTTGCATATGAGAAGATCCATTTACTAGACCAAATGGTACCATCACCATTCTATCCCATAACATGAGCTCCTCTGTTTCTGATGCTTCTGGAACTTCTTCAAATGTATCCTCTTCAGGTGGGATAGACTCTTCCATTTCACTTTCATAATCTTCTTCGTCCATATCATATCCATCCTCTTCTGTCTCTGCTTCTGTTTCTGTTTCTGCTTCTGCTTCTGTCTCTACTTCTGTTTCTGTTTCTGCTTCTGCTTCTGCTTCTGTCTCTGCTTTTGTTTCTGCTTCTGCTTCTGCTTCTGTCTCTTCTTCTGTAGGAGCTCTATAACAGAAGAACAGATTCTCTGTTTCCTCTTCTGCCTCTGTCTCTGTTATGGCCATGTAACAGGGGGAGCAGTACATCCATGCTTCTATCTCACTGTCAGAAGTGATTTCAGAAGTCATTCCTGGTTCAGACAGGAAGTATTCACCCATTGATAATGGCTTTGCATCTTTTAGAAGTCGGCTTACAGTATCCACTGTTAAGGAACATACCACTGTTTTCTTGGGAAGGATCTATTTGACAGCATCTTCGTCTGCTGATGTTCCATCTGTAGCCTCATTAGGGGAGTCAAAAGATAATTCCAAGGAAGTGGATCCATGTCCTTTTTGAGAACCATAGAGCTTCATCACCACTTTGTTGGGACCTCGTCCCAAGGTCAAGGTTCCTTTGAACCAATCCGTCCTTGCTCTGGCTTCAAAAAGCCATGGTCTGCCCAGTAACAAAGGATAGAATGTACCATAAGAGTTTGGCTTCACCACCAGATAGGTTAGCCAATAATCTTTTCCAGCCACTGTAGTCTTCACATATGGGAGAATGCCCAAGGGCTTGATTCTACTCTGATCCGCCAGTCTGATGAGCCATTGGGTGGGTTGCACACCTTGTAGGCCTAGATCCTTCATTGTCACATCCGTCATAATGTTCATTGATGAGCCTCCATCAATCAGTGCATTTGCAATGAAGCAGCCTTCAATCCACACGCCAGTCTCTGGAGTACCCGGATCTAGGAAAGCATTAGCCACGTTCACTTCTTTTACAGGCTCTGGAGCCGTGTTGGACTTTGTTGCTGTTGAGGGAGCAATCCTTAAGCCACGTCTTCTTGTCAGTATACTTTTGAACCTTTTCCGGCAACTGGGAGACAACATCAATAATTGTCGGAATGTGAGATTTGGTCTAAAGGTATCTAGATCTCTGACCAGATCATATTCCTTAATAGGATCCACTGGCTTCTCTAACCGATTAGGGAATGGGGCAACACCCATTTTCATTCTCCCTCTTTCTTCCAACAGGGACATCATGGGAACTTCTTCTGCCACCTGTGGCACTTTCTCCTCTTCTGTCTCCTGGACCTCTAGTCCGGTCTCTGTAATTGTCTCTGTAACTCTCTGTGGCACTATAGTGCTCTGTACGGCACTGTTAGGCTCTGTTCTGTTCTGTTCTTCGGGTGGAAGATTGAACTTCACTGTTCTGGCAGGAGGGTTATTTTCTTTCTGGATAGGTGGTTCCTTCTGCTTTGCACGCGTGATGGCAGCAACTTCCAATTCCACCAAATTGGAGGTAGGCTCTTGGGCCTTGGCCGGACTATCAGTAGCACTGTTTTTCACTCGGGCTGGGCTTGGACAGTCTTTTGCAGTGTGGCCTTCTCCTTTGCATCGACTGCATAAGGGCTTGTAATCCACTGACCTTCGAGGATTTGGACAATTTGGTGAGATGTGTCCCTTTTCTCCACATCTATAACACTCCACTTCTGATCTCTAACCACCGCCAGACTGTCTTCCTCTGTAACTTTGAGAGGGAAATCTTCTGGGTCCGAAATTAGGACCAAACTCTCTAGGCTTGGGTCCAATATCTTGTGTTGTCGTTTTGGATTCCAACAAGTTAAATCTTGCATCTTCTTCCTTCCTTCTCCTATCATGCATCTCCTTCAGAGAGCAAATGTCCTCTGTATGGTTCTTCCGCAAACAGTAGGAACAGAAGGCCCCAGGAATAGTTGGTTTTCGTGTACATTCAGTGGCTAAATGGCCTGCTTGATGACACTTACCACACCAAGTATTTGACCACATAACATCTCTTCCTGCTCCTGCAACATTGGATATGCTGGCAGTATTCACTTTCAGCGTCTGTAGTTGTTCTGTAATCACATCCATCAACTCCTTTTTTATGTTGGCAACTGAGTTAGATAAGTAATCCTTCAAGCTTTCTCCTCCTGAGGCATTGGCAGGAGGGTTTTGAGGAGTCTCTATAATCACTGCATAAACCGGTTGGGCTGGTACAGAGGGGTCTCTATTCTGGTTCTGATTCAGAGCTCCTGTTTGAACTGTTGGCTGTTGGCTCCAGTTGGTAGGGTTCCACTGTTGCTGTTGATTTGGCATTGAGAAAATTGGTTGGGACCATTGTTGAGGTTGAACCACCATTTGAGGCATGGATTGTGGCCACTGTGGATTTGGTGCATTGTACTGTGATACTGGGGACATCTGTTGGTAAGGGTAGGGGACAGTCCTTGGAGCTGCATTTGGTGGGTACATCATTCCTGGCATCAGAGGAGGTAGGACTCCTCTTCCTGGATTCATCGCTAGTCTAGCTTCCACTTCATCGTATAGTCTTGCACCTTCTGTTGCAGCTTGCAGGGTGGCTGGTCTTTGCAGCTCCACAAATTTACGGACTTCTGGTTGTAATCCTCTGAGAAACACCCCCTTTTGAATGCCATCATCTAGATTATGGTTAGTCCATCTCTTCAGGATGAATTCCATTCGTGAGACATAGGCTTCTACTCTTTCTCCAGAGGATTGACTTAGGTTCATAAATTCCTCTCTCATCCGCTCTTCAAAACCTTCACGCCTGAATTTAGTGAGGAAGGCCAACTTTAGATCGTCCCATGTGCCAAAAGTTCCTGCTGCTTGTCTCTCATACCACTAAAACGCCGCACCCTTGAAAGTGGCGGGGAATATTGCCAACCAATGCTCAGGGGTTCTGGCATTGTTAGCCACACATGCTACCATAAACTCTGCTACATGAAGATCGGGGTCTTCATTGTACTCTCCCTTAAAAACTGGCAATGGGACTACATTCGCTGGCCTGTCATCAATATTTCCAGGACGGATCTGGCTTGGAAGTGGACCTCCAGCAGGAGAAGGAAGGGCTTGATGTGCCATTGGGACTTCTGTGATGAAGAGTTCCGCAAGGGCGTCAAAGGCGGCTTTTGATGCGAGCTCGTTCTCAGCTTTGATTTTTGCTTTCTCTCTTCTCACGTACCTCTGGACTCGTTCTAACGCTTGCCTCTTTATTGTGTCATTCATCAGGGGGTTGGCTCCACTCTGTTGTTAGTGCTCCACAGAGGGTTAACAGAAGGCTTCAGTCTCTGGAGGACTCTCTTGCCAACATTTCTTCTACCTCTTTCTTTTCAACGTCCCTGAATTCTACTTTCATTCCACTGCATAGAGGAAGGTATTCAATTCTGAAGGTGTCAAAATGCATACGTCTGAGCATTGTGGTGGTGCCATCATCATAGTAATGCCATCTTCTGATGGTCTCAACAGTGTATGTTGTGAAAAACACTCTGTCTACCAACTTCCAGTGGGTTGCTAATTGAACAGACAAAAGATTATCAGTACACCAAGCATCCCATGTATCTTGCTGTTGAGCATCCACAAACAAATTTCAACCCTTTTTCTTCTTGTCTTTGTGAACCTCTACAGACCAAGACTCCTGAAGCTTCTTCACAATCTCCCACTTGATGTTGTCTGGAAACTTTTCAATGAATGCCAAATCTTCCATGGATTGTCATTCTCTCTGTTTCTGCTCTTCAGTTTGTTCCCAAACAGTTTGCCACCAAGATGCAAGTTTCTGTTGCTTCAATAGGAAGAGGAAACTGCCCACCACATAGAGCATGCATCATGATGGTGATGTGTTTCCGCCATTGTGGAATGAACTTCTTGTGGAAGGTGGCTTTGATTATGAGAAATTCCAACTCTTCAGTGGAAGAAGGAACTTTACAAACATCCATTGAATTCTTCTCTTCTTGGCAATGCCATTTCCTTCATTTTCCACCTCTTCTGGTGCTTGTTGATGGCAAGTTTCCCCGACTACGCACCAAAAACATGGAGCCCCAAGAGGAACACCAAGGAAAAGGGAATTCTCTTGCAAGAAAATCTATCTTGTAACATCAACAAGCTTACTTATCATGTTTCATATGATCACAATGAAGAAAAGAACACCAGACACAACAAATCTTCATACAGCATCATGTAGATCTCCCACGGATTTGATAGAATCAACCATATTCTTCAATATCTTCATAAAATCCATCAATAGAACAAAGAAAGCAAAGGAATACACCATCTTTGAATGGAAATACATCACATAGTATTCATCTTCAATATCTTCATAATCTTCTCTCTCAATCTCTCTTATATAGTCACTCTGTTTGAGTAGAATTGGCTATCTCTGACTCTCTCTCTCTCTCTCTCCATCAATAATACATCAAGTCCTCACTACAATCTCTCAAAATCACTCTCAATAATCCTTCTTAGTTCGTGGATACCCCTTCCAAGAGATATGTCTGATATGAAGAGTCACCAGAGCCACTACAGTGTCCTTTCATAGCTCACTACTGTCACTTCACTCTAGTCTTCACTTGAGTCTTCAGCAGCTACTTCTTCCACTTCTTTCAGCTCTTTTGCACTTGTATTCACCTCTTTCCAAGGCTAGAAAACTTTCCCAAGCTACACTCTCATCCATCAGAACACATACAGAAGCATACAGAACAGTCACAGAATAGTACCAGAACAGCTACAGTACAGAATAAAACAGAACAAAACAGAGACAGAAGCTTTACAGAAGACCTACAGAAGGTTACAGAAGATCATCAAAACCACATAACTCATTCTCAAACCATTCCAAACTCTCACAAACCATTCAATAAGCTTTCACAATATCTCAATCTTCATCAATCAATACTCCATCCCTCCTTACAGAAGACAATCAGAACGAAACAGACCAAAACAGAGCGAAACAGAAGATTTACAGAACCAATCAGAACCTATCAGAACATCACAGAACCACTAATAATCATCATGATATTCCAAAACACAATCAATATCATCCAAAAAACTCTCAAATCACTTCCAAATCAATCAATCATCTCATAAAATCAACCAATCCAGCTCTCAAAAACAACAAAAATCAGCCAAAAAACAAGTCATTTCAACACTCAACACTCCGGTGCAAGGTACTTTAGATTCGTCTTTTGTTCCTTCTTCTTTTACCTCTTCTGCTTTGCAATATTATGGTAGAGATCATGTGGAAGAAAGAATCCAGTCTATTGACTGGAAAAAATGTCCACTTGAGGACCAATTCCTGTATGTTAACACACATCGTGGGGATTATAAGAAAAAGCCAGGTACCTCTTCTTCTACCCTTTCTTCTTTTCCGTCTACTTCACAAAATCAGAATGAATTTGGTGATCTTTTTTCTTCATTATATGGTGCATCATCTTCACATTTTCATTTCCAATCATTAAATGATAAAACATCTGCATCTCATACACCTCATTTTCGAAACCCACCCATCCCATCACATCCATGTGCTGCTTCTCCACTTCCATTCACACCATTCACTTTTCCATTTCAGACACCTTATATCGCACCGCACATCACACCGGGGGTTTATGGAAACATAGGCACATCCTTTAGGACCTCATCCTTACCTCTGCCAGGTGGTGTTCCACCTACTTCACACACACTTTTGGGATCATTGCAGCCTGGGTATCCCCCCCAATCTCTCCCAAGTGTGGATCAATTGACTCTACAATTTGTCTCCATGGCTTTACCTAGTGGACCTTCTTATCATACTGCTGTGCCCTAGCCTCACTTTGGTCCGGGCTTTCGTGTCAAAACGCCTCCACCTACACCGACACCTTATGGAAACATTCATGTTCTAGTATCTCTGCCTCGATTGTCACTCATTGGACACTCACAGCATACTTCTGCCTACCCTTCTTTTCCCCCTCCTCCTTCTTATCAGACACATCCACCTCCACCATCTTACCCTCCACAATCTTATCCCCCACATCCATCTTACCCTACCTACCCGACACCTCATGGTTCTAGCTCATCTTCTGTCGAGCATGCATTTAATGACAAGACTCATTTTAACGGATCAAACTTTGCTATTCGGTCGAACTTGATGAGACATGTCCTTGACTCCCAAAACCTATGGGATCTTGTGCAGGGGTTGGAACCCCAACCCGATCCCGCCTTGTTCCATACGAGGTTGTCTGCTCATGGAAGGCTAGGAATGCCTCTACTATTGTTGAGTTGATGCAGGGCTTAATGCCTGAGATTCATTCTCAACTTCAACATTTTGACTTAGTGTCAGAGCGATGGGCACACTTGACTAACCACTATGTGGCTCGGGATAGGACCCGTCGTATTAATCTTGACCATGAGCTTTAGCTTTTCAAAATCACTGACTGGGATGACGTGAAAGTCAAGTTGGCTAAGTATCGAGGTCTCCTCGCTGAATTCTCCACTACGGGGACTCCTAAGTCCTCTGACGATCACGTCACATTGTCCCTAAACAAACTCCCCAAGAAATACTTCAATTTTGTGGAAGGCATAGTTTCAAACCCTACCATGCCTACATTCTATGAATTTGAGTGACAGTTATTGCGTTACACACGGTTGTTGGATCAATTTCATGCAAATTCCTCTTCAAAGGGGGCTCTTGTTACTCATTCTCAGAAAGAGCAACCTCCACTCAAAATCAAAATCAAACTCAAAAGCAAAATCAATCCAGGGACTCACAAGGAACATCCCAATCCCTCAAACCTGGGTAGTAGAATGTACCTAAAAAAAATAGGTATTGTCAACATTGTCAAAAGGCTGGCTATTTTGACGACGAGTGTCAATCAAAGGCAAGAGGCATAGCACCAAAACCTAAGTCTCAGACCCCCGCCCCTCAGTCGCGCAACCCCCAACAAGGAAGGCAGCGTGATGGCAAGGGGTAGTTTAAAGGTCAGGCTCATACTGCCACTGCTCAACCATCTCAGCCGACAACATTCTCAACTCCAGAGGGCTTGTCTTACTGGTCTACAGAGGCCCACATCGTCTCCATAGAGACATCAAATGCGAGTCTCATCCACAGATGTGAGTTTCCTCCTCATGAGGTTACCGCAGAGGCCCACTCATCACAGTCGAGCACTTCAGCTCTTGTTTGGATTGTGGACAATGGAGGTACACATCATATGACTCCTTTAGCGGACATTTTCCATTCCTGAGCCCTGCAGCCGGACGGGTCTGCGTAGGAAACAACTCCTCGGTCAAGATTTAGGCTCAAGATTGCATCAGTTTTGCCATTGACAAGGGTCCGGATCTGGCTACGTTGGACAATGTATATTATATCCCTCAGCTTGGGGTGAACGTGTTATCTATTCAGCAGCTTTGCTGGTTGGGGCAAGCGATTTTATTTACAACAACCATATTCGAGATACTTGACTCTCAGACTGGTTTAGTGATTGCTTGTGGTGAGGCATAGCCTAATGGCCTATACCACATGACTCACTTTCTGACCGAGCCGACAGCCGAGAGCTCTGTGTTCCATAGCTTCCAGGCCTTAGCCACATCTCGGGAGCCTACGAACAGTGAGCGTCTTTGGCATTTTCACTTAGAGCATCTTGGTTATGACTCACTTTATGAGTTGTCACGCCGTGAGCTGGTTGAGGGACTTCCATGCCTGAAGCTAGCTCGAGATGTCTGTAAAGCTTGTCAACTCGGGAAGCAGCACCGTACCCATTTTCTTAACAGACCTCACATAGAGCTAAGGCACCTCTTAGATTGATTCATGTTGATCTTTGTGGACCGACATCCACTGCTGCCTTGAATAACACACTATACTTATTTTTGATAGTGGATGATCATTCTAGATACATATAGGTATACTTCCTCAAGCATAAGTCCGATTCTTTCACATACTTTTCTACTTGGGTGTTGCTGGTTCATAACCAAACTGGTCGTCGTGTTGGTTGCATAAGGAGTGATAGTGGTGGTGAGTTTTGTTGGGGGTAAAGGCGCCTCCGCCGTGCCGCCCCGTGTATTACTACACTGACAGTACCCGCCACTGCACACTGCAGGTGGCGGGCGTCCGTCACGTCACTTTATTGTTTATTCTTTTAGTGACAGTTTGAATAAAGGAAGGCCCGGTCACATATTGTGACTGTTGGAGTTCCCATTTCTTGTCTCTCTCTTTCTTGCTCTTGCTCTCCTGCCATAGCTCGCGTGCAAGCTTCGATCCTTCTCACCTTTCAACTGGTATCAAAGCTTGGCATTCTCTTGCTGGAGCTCGACTCGGTGCTTCCCGACCTTCGCATTGACTCGCTTCACGCATTGGGTCTCCATCCCGGCAGCCATATCCGATCTCCCCGAGCTCCCGTCACTCCCCAGCTTCCCGAGCACCTTCCCAGCCTATTGAGGCACCTTCAAGGCATTGATACTGAGGTATTTGATCATTCTTTCAGGGTTTTATTTCAGTCTACAGGTTGCAAACAGCAAGGGCAGCCATGGCTTCAAACCCTTGAAGCTTATTCCCCTCATATTGTGCCTTACACCTATCAAGGCTCAAAGAGGCTTGTCATAGGCCTTTGATAGGCCCTTCTTGAGCCCCCCATTACCCCCTTTTCAGCCCATGTGGAGTAGCAGCAAGTTCAGCACCAACAGGGCAGATTGCATCATTTTTTTCCAGGCTGTGAGCACTCATCTACTTCAGCTCCACACTTGGCCATTGCTTCTTGCTCTCTACCTTGATCAAGAGGGCTATAGACTTCATGTTTGATGTCATTCAAGCTTTGGGCATTGGTCTTGATCATTCGGGGCTGATTTCTTCAGATTTGGGACTGTCATAAACTGTCATAATAGGCTGAAAACAGGGCAGCACCATTGGCATTATCATTTGTTGCTTATACTCCATTCCGGTTGTGCTATTTGATGCCCGTATGCGGTCTACATGATGCCTACTGCCTTGGGAATGTATGCACATGATTATGCCATGATTTTGGCTTGAAATATTGGCTGATTTGGAACTGTTATTTACTGTTATACAGTGCTGGAAACAGGGCAGCCACACTTGGCATTGGCATTTGATGCTTATACTCTACTCCGGTTACCTTATTTGATGCCCGTATGCGGTCTACTTCCTACCCAGATGTATTGGGGATGTATGCATTTGGTTTGACCATGATTTTGGCTTAAATTTGGGGCTGAAATCTACTGTTTAGAACAGTAAATACATGCTAGAATAACAGTGGGCTGAAGGTACTTTACATGCTTTGGCACTTACCTATCGATACCGGATGTATGCTTTGAGCTTTGGCATGATGTCTCTGACATTTGGGGACGGCTTGGAGCATATGTATGAGATTATGGGATGCTTTTGAGCTTCGCATTAGCTCCGTCTTCACTGGCATTTGGACCAACTTGGCATGCTCGTGGACCGCCTATGCCTCATGTCTCTGCTTGACAGTTAGGCTTTTGCATTACATGCTTTGGTTCGTGACATATGCTATTTGGTTCGTGTATGCCATACCGACATTTGGAGCTTGGATTTGGATGTATTTGAGCATTCCCGGCTTACTTGATCACTGATCTTGGTTGCTATTTGGATGTCATTGAGTTGACCGAGAGCTTATTTGGGCTTATGTATTGCTTCATGGTTAATACAACCGGTGCTTCATATATGTCATGCTCTCTTGGATGCGCTTGATGCATTGACAGGGTCACTTATCACTGGTGCTTTCTCTTGGGTTGTTTAAGTTTCTGAGCTTTCTTTGTACGCCTTTTGTGCCAGTGGGAGCATTTTACATGCTTGCTTGACCTTTGATAGTTGCATGCTATTGGAGCACTTACATGTATTTGGAGCAGTTTATGTCTTGAGCAGCTACATACGCATTGAGACTTTGGGATCATACTCCGATCTTTATGGATATGCATTGATGTACTCTTGGTTCACAGGATGCTTATGAGCTGAGTCTCATATTTGGATTTTTCTCTTTGAGCAGACACCTATTTGTGTCAAGTTTTGGCAGTTACAGGAACACTTTGCCTAGAGTGTCTGGGGGTGTGCCTTTCACTGGCAGATGTTATTTTGACATGCTTCGGTGTTGAGCTCATGTTCTTTTCACTGTCATTGGCCTTGCTTATGTCCGTTTCATGCCGGCTTTGGACCTAGCATTGTTTGCTTGACATTGGATCCTATTTTGGGACAGTTTGCTCTCTAGACTGCATACCTGCAATTTATTACAGCAAGCAGTTATTGGTGGACTGAGGTGTACTTTTCATGCTGAAATATCCTGATTTGGTGTACCGCACCTAGTACTAAGTGGGCAGCAACATTTGGCTCACTCTGCTCGCCCTTTGGACCCCGTTTTGGTCATTTTTGGGCAGTTTCTGCAGTAAAACAGCAAGCAGTTTTGGACTGTTTGGGCATTTCTAGCCTGCATAATGGCGTCATCTTCGCATGATAGTGCCATCTTTAACATTACAATGTTGGATGGTACCAACTACTCTTATTGGAAGAGTCAAATTTGGCAGGTCTTGGTGCAGAAATCTCAGATTAAACCACTTCGGTTAAGTGGGGAGCAGCCTGAAACTATGGACAATGAGGACTCGCTTGAACTTGATGAGCTATGCAAGTCCACGATTGTATTGTCTCTCACTGAACAGGTACATTATAATGTATTTGAGGAAGCACAAAGTGCATGGGATCTATGGAATAAGATCAAGAATCTTTATGATAAGAAAAGTCCGGCGAGTCAGATGTACTGGTTGAAGCAGCTTATGGATCTGCGTATGAAGGATAATGTGACTATGTCTGCTCACTTGAGCCAGTTCCATGCTATACTGAAGAACCTGACTTCGCAGGATATCACATTTGGAGAGGAAGTAACTCCTCTTTTCTTGCTTGGGACTCTGAATGAGTCATGGGATGTTTTCCGTACTGCTCTTTGTGCCTCTAGTGCTACTCTAAAATTGACAAATGTTAAGAGTGCTCTTCTTCAGGAAGAGGTGAATCGCAAAAACTTGGATGCCTCTCGTGGTAGTCATGCTTTGACAGTTAGATGCAGGAATGACAGGTATGACCGTGGTAATGGCCGAGGCCGTGACTCGCAGAAGGGTCGGTCTAAATCTCATGGAAAGTCACGTAGTAAGTCGCGTGGGCGCAACGCTAATGTCACTTGTCATCATTGTGGGAAAAAGGGCCATATTAGACCACAGTGTCATGAGTTGCGCAATGAGAAGCGCAAGGATAAGAGGAAAGATAAAGTGCAAGAGAAGTCCTCTGATCGTAGCATAGTACCTGCGAAGTCCAGCGTCAAGATTGAGGAAATTAATGTCACGCAGACTGAGGAGTCCGATGGTGGTGATAAGTTTATACTTGCAGCTAGTTCTTCTGATGCTTCACACTTGACTGAGACACCTAGTATGTATGCACAATGCTGGTTATTGGATTCAGGAGCATCCTTCCATGTGACGCCTTACCGTGAGTGGTTCCACTCTTACCGCACTATATCTGGTTCAGTCAGACTTGGAGATGACAGGTCTCTTGACATTGTGGGCATGGGTGATATTCAGTTGCAGTTTTTCACTGGCAGTTCATTTTTGCTTAGGGATGTACGTCATGTACCTGCGCTTACGCGCAGTCTTATGTCTGCAGGACAGTTGGATGATGCAGGGTTTCATGTCTGTTTTGGGGATTCTGCCTGGAAGATTACCAAAGGCAGACTTGTGCTTGCTAGAGGCGCCAAGGCTGGCAGCCTCTATCCTCTTGTTGTATCTGGGTCTTCTGTAGACCATGTTTTGGCAGTGGGCTCTATCCCACATGTATCACTTTGGCATGCCCGTTTGGGGCATATGTCTTTGAAAGGAATGAAAATGTTATCTGGTTTGCAGTATCTTCCGCCTTTGGACTATGCACGTTTTGACTCGTGTGATCATTGTCTTTATGGTAAGCAGAATAGGTCTACGCATAAGAAATCGGGTAGGCCACGCCTGAGTGAGCCCTTGGCATTGGTGCATTCCGATGTTTGTGGGCCTATGCCTTGCATGTCTATGGGTGGCGCGAAGTACTTTGTTACCTTCATTGATGATTTTTCTAGGAAAGTGTGGGCTTATCCCATAAAGCAGAAGTCCGATGTCTTGGCAGTTTTTCAGAGATGGCTTGCTCTTGTTGAGAACCAGACTGGGTATAGGCTGAAATGCCTTAGGACAGATAATGGGGGAGAATATGTCTCGCATGCTTTTGAGCAGTTTTGTGATGACAGGGGTATTAAGCGTTAGTTGACCGCCCCTTACACCCCACCCGAGAATGGTTTGGCTGAGCGCATGACCAGGACTATTCAGGAGCGTGTGTGCTCTATGCTTAGCCATGCAGGCCTACCCCAGAGTTTTTGGGCTGAGGCAGTTAGTACGGCAGTGCATGTCATAAACCGATCGCCTTCCAGTGGATTGGATTTCCAGGTTGCAGAGGAAGTTTGGGCTGGTAAGCCACCCTCTTATGCGCATCTCCGTGTCTTTGGATGTGAGGCATTCTACCATGTGCCCAAGGACAAGAGGAGTAAATTGGATCCAAAGAGCATTAAATGCATATTCCTTGGCTATGGTGAGTCAGGAGAGATGGGCTATCGCCTATGGGATCCGCAGACGCGGAAAATAGTACGCAGCCATGATGTCCTCTTCCATGAAGACAAGATGCACAGGTAGCCTGAGAAGGTGGTTGAGATCCGCAGAGTCATCTTTCAGGAGGAGCCTAGAGCTCCAGCACAGCCAGTAGTACAGCCTGCAGCAGTTCCTCCACAGGGCCAGGGTGTTGGACAGGCAGTTAGACAGGCAGCAGAGCCTGCGGTGAGACGGTCTGCTAGAGACAGACATCCACCTGACAGATTTCAGCCCTCTATGCATTATGTTTTGGTTACAGATGCAAGAGAGCCTTTCACTTATGATGAGGCTATGCGCAGGGGTGACAGTCACTCCTGGGAGAGGGCTATGCAATCTGAGATAGACTCCCTGCATAAGAATGAGACTTGGGATTTGGTTGCCTTGCCTAAGGGCAAGAAGGCTTTGCCATGCAAGTGGATGTGCAAGCTAGGACACCCCAAGCCGGCATACAAGGCCAGATTGGTAGCAAAGGGTTTTAAGCAGGAACATGGTGTGGACTTTGATGAGGTCTTCTCTCCTGTGGTTAAGATGACCACCCTGCGCTTAGTCTTGGCTTTGGTTGCACAGCTTGACTTAGATCTATATCATATGGATGTCAAGACGGCTTTTCTACATGGGGACTTGCATGATGAGATCTATATGGATCAGCCTAAGGGCTTTGCAGAACCTGGCAGGGAGCACCTAGTGTGCAAGTTGAAGAAGAGCTTGTATGGCTTGAAGCAGGCACCTCGAGAATGGTATCATAAGTTTGATGCCTTTATGCAGTCACAGGGCTACAGCAGGAGTGCTATGGATCCGTGTCTTTACACAAAGAAAGCCCGTGATGGCAGTTTTCTTATCTTGGTACTCTATGTTGATGATATGCTGATAGCAGGGAAAGCTCATGATGAGCTAGATGCTCTTAAATCTCAGCTGAAGAAGAGCTTTGAGATGAAGGATTTGGGACAGGCCTCACATATACTTGGGATGTGCATTAAGCGCGATAGGCATCAGGGGCTTTTGTATCTCTCACAGCGGGAGTACATTCATAAAGTCCTTGGGTGCTTCCGCATACAGGACATAAAGCCTATTGGCTGTCCATTACCTTCTTATGTGAAGGTATCACAGGCTGATTGTCCGCAGATAGATGAGCAGAGGGCCGAGATGGCCAAGATCCCTTATACTTCAGCCGTGGGCAGTTTGATGTATGCCATGATAGCCACTCGTCCAGATATTGCGCATGCAGTTGGTGTTGTGGCATGCTATATGGCTACACCTGGCAACAGACATTGGGATGCCGTGAAGGGTATCATGAGGTACCTGAAGGGCACAGCAGATATGTGTATTTGCTATGGCAGCCAGGATACAGGGGTCGTGGGGTACACTGTAATGAAAGCAATCAACCATGGAATGAAATCTAACTGAAATTGAAAATTAACTAAGCTACAACAAAGAATTAACAAATCTATTGCACCAAGACATCCTCATCATGTATTAATGGTTGGAGATTCAAGAATACATGACGGCATGGCTGAGTGCTTCATAGGCTAGAAAGAAGCTAACTCCAAGAAAATGGTAAAGCCAAGATTATTGAATGATCAAAAGATGTCTTGCCTTTGGCCTCTAGTCCCTTTTATTCTAACCCTCTTCCAAACTTAAGGGCTGTTCACACATGTACATATAGGCTAAAGCTAAATTTACAAAGGCTGGAATTAATCCAAGGTGCAAATATTAATGTTGTATTTTTCCTTCATGACAAACCATCCCTTCCCAAAGATGGTTTTGTCCTCAAAACCAAGAAGTAAGGGCCTATATCCAAGTCAAGAATAATAGTAATCATGCCCATTCATCTTCCAAATGATAAGAAAGCACTGTCCATGAAAAGAAGACCTTTTGCATGCCAAACTGTGAGAAAACTGGCTGCTGTCCAAACAGGGCTGATTCACTAAAACTGCCATAACTTTTGATATATTGGTTCAAATAAGGCGTACGAGGTGTGGAAACGAAGTATACACTCCCAAGCATCACCCCATAACATCAGAATCAAATTTTGATGAAGTCAGGACAGTTTTATTGTCTGCAGAAATTTCATACAGCAAGCTGTCTCTGCACAGTCACTGCATACTGCATCATATATCATCCTTGTAGGCAATACTCCAAATAAAGATATCAAGTACCCCCGGGATCAAAAGGAAATCCCTCAAAAATAATCGTCATAATCATGGGTACCTGTCCAAGAATCATGCATATCATCTATTCCTTCCGGGTCAAATGGGAAACCACCCAAGAACTCATGATTGCCATCATGAATGCCTGGATCATAGGGAAATGATGCATTCAAATCATATGACATATCAGCACCATATTCAAAATCATATACATGAGAATCCGAAGAAACGCCATTAGGTAGTTGCAGTCCTTGATCAACTATGGGCTGATGTAGATCAACCATGGAATCATAAGAATCATGACCAAGGATGGGTTTATGTATCTCATCAACATGATTATCCCAAGGTAGCTCATCATCATATGGATATGCATTCTCATCCATTTCTGCAACTAACTCTCCTTGTGAACCATCATCACATATCTTTGCATCCTCATGTTCTTCCTTATCGATTAAACTCTCTTCTTCGTTTTGATCTTCACTCGAAGCCCACGATGTCTACCTTCAATTAGGAATCCTGGTTTGCATTATTTTGTACCCAATTACTTGAGCTTGCTTGATGAACTCCTCAAAGCCAATCTTGTAGTAAACAAGAATAGCACGGCTGCTTGCTGCAGCTGTGAATGGAGACCTGAAGCAGTTGTTTGGGGCATCACAACCAGAAGAGACCCTTCTTACATATCTTGCCAAGGGAGCTTTTTTTTTTAAATGCTGGAGGATCCTGAACTGATTGGACTACTTGCAGAATTCCGAGAAGGATTAGAGGAACTTCAAAGCAAGATTGAACCCCTTCTAAACAAAGCCAAAGCAAGAAATCTTGTGACCAAGGAGGGTCTCCAATTTCTAGAGACAAAACATATGCTGCTTTTGTGTTATTGTCAGTCCATACTGTTCTACTCAATCATGAAGTCAGAGAGATGATCTGTTCAAGATCATCTTGTGATTGCTCGGCTTGTGGAAATTCGCCTTCTTATAGAGAAGATTCAACCAGTTTAGCAAAAGCTCCAGGATCAGATGGATAAACTGTTGCGTGTTTCAACAGGACCTTCCATGTCTAAGGAAATTGAGAAATCTATTTACAGCAGTGATAATGTGAAAGCACATAAACAGGCTAATGTAAAGCTAGCTGTCAAGCCAGTTTCCAAGCAAACTACCTTGATGGAAGGAGCTACAGTACAAATTTAGCTTTCAAGGTGCTTCTGCAGCAACAAGGCTCTAACAGAGTGAACCCTTTGTTCATGTTGCAAAACCATGCCAACCCTTCATCCGGTTCCTTAGCTATTTTCCGCCACTTGCTGCATGAATCACACTGAACCCAGATATCTTCCACAATCTGGTAATTCTTCAGTCTAGCAGCATAAGAGGCCACAGTACCAAATCGATGTTCCCTCTTTTCACAAATAGAAACTGTTGAGCCATCTGCTGAACCATCCACAACTTGCAGGACCTGATTCTGAAAGGCGATGCCTCACAGGCCTACTACTTTGGAAAACTCCACATGTGGACTCTCTACATCGCCTTCCTGTCACCCAATCTGTGCTCGCACCAGTTGACATGAGTCCCATCAGGTGGAGTCACAAATGTGCCCTGTGTCTTCAAGATGAGACAAATGGCTGTCACAGTTTTTCCTAGGCCTGGTTCATCACAGAAAAGGACACCTCTGAAGTCAGTAAAGAAAGAAGGCTGTGGAGAACTCTCCTTTCTTGGAGAATCTGAAGAAGAAAGGATATGAGGTTCTGTTCATGGTGGATGCTGCATGACGACACCGCTCAAAGAGGCTATTCAGCCGTGGAAGACATGGCGAGAATGACTGAAGACCATAAGAGAAAGTGTTAGCGAAGGGTTGATGCAAGTCATGAGTTATCTCTTGGGGTTCTGACATGAAGGTGCCTCATGAACAAGAAAAGCAGGGTGCTCAACAGGATGACCCAGTTTTGAAGGTGCTTAAAGCTACAGAGGATGGTCCCTTGATGGTCAAACCAGAGAGAATGCTACGCCCTCGCTTTGTTTCAGGGAAAGAAGGCAACATGGATGAACAGGGAAAGAGGACACTAGAGAGTGACGAGCATCGAAGTAAAGCAGTTGACTCGCTTATGTCCCTGTATCATCTCCAAGATTCAGACAGAAACAAAAACATGATAAATAATGATGATACCAATTTCAAGTTGATACTCAAGTCAGCTATGGGTTCACTGGATGATGCCGAAGGTACTGGACAACAAATGAGCAGTTCTTAGGAGCAAGACTCCATAGAGAACTTGAAAGAGTTTATCCAGAGATATGGTGGGGAACTTGAAGATGGCTGGCAGGTTGAGATCCAGAAGAGGAATGGAACGTCTTAAGTGACTAAGCTTTTCATCTCCCCTGCGCAAGAAAAATTCAGGTCACGTCTCGAAGTTGCCAGGCATCTTGGTCTTCTGGGAAGTATGAAGAAGCATTCTGGAAGCACAAGCCACGTACAAGCCCAAGGTGGACAGTCGCAGGCCAATAGATTGGTCAAGAGATTGCTGATGGGAAAAAGGGTGGTGACAATCTGCACGTAGCCAGAAAAGAGCCCCCAGAAGCAGACATGGTATCACAGCGATGCCACGACGTTCTTCGAAGCATTATTTCAGCTTTTCTGGTAAAAAAAATGCTGGAAGATACAGGAGCAAAAATCAAAGTAGGAGATCCAGTTCCTGATTGTGACGAACGGGTGCTTCAAATATCTGCAGGCGAGTTCATTGACAGTCTAGTTTCCCCTGCCCTTGATGCTACGCTGCAAGTCTTTCACCTACTTGTGGATCTTCAAACAGAGAATGATGGCCCTCAACTCTTTTGAAGCAGAAGTATAGCAGCGATCAGCAGGGAACGGAGTTCTTATCGGGAACCCGAGAGACAAGCAATCAGGCCTTAGAGGTGCCAAATGTAGGGCTTGAAACTCTGCAAACGTAGCATGAATCGAAAGAAATTGTACAGAGCGAAGCCTCAGAGCAACACAAGAAGGGGAATGAATCCCTAGAAACAGAGAATGGAGGGTCTGGGACTCTAGAAAGTGTGTAGAATGATGTTGCCCAAGCAGCCTACGGCTGCACCACCACAGATGGAAGCCTCCAAAGATCCGTCCATAACAATGCCATTGGAAGCATGCTCAATATGAAAAATGAGAGATAAGGCTTCGAAGGTGTAACAGTTTGAAGCTTCTTGACAAGGAGATTGGGAGGGTTAAGGAGCTATGGAAGCTTGAAAGAGAGCTTGGGAAGAGGAAAGGAAAGGCCTCTCTTCAAGAGTAACCCTAACTTAAGCCTTCCCTCACTGCTGTTACCACTCCTTTACCAAAATACCTTCAAAATTGGCTTGAGCTTGCAAAACGAGCTGCCATCTTTGTCTGTCTGCCTCCATTTTTGGTCCAAGTTCCATTTAAGACTCCAAGAAAGGCTGCCATGGTCTATGTGGTCTTCATGAAAGCTGCCATTAATGCTTCTGCATGCAGTCCTTGTGGTCCAGAGGTGTAAACTCCGAAGAAAGCTGCCATTAATGCTTCTGCATGCAGTCCTTGTGGTCTAGAGATGCTTTGGAAACTCCCCTACTGCTCCCGTACTTGTGTACCTATGACTCAAAATTCCATGTAACTAGAAAGTTGTAACTAGGTGAAAATGAGGGACTAACTGGGATCAAGAACCAAGGCTCTGATACCAATGTAATGAAAGCAATCAACCATGGAATGAAATCTAACTGAAATTGAAAATTAACTAAGCTACAACAAAGAATTAACAAATCTATTGCACCAAGACATCCTCATCATGTATTAATGGTTGGAGATTCAAGAATACATGACGGCCATGGCTGAGTGCTTCATAGGCTAGAAAGAAGCTAACTCCAAGAAAATGGTAAAGCCAAGATTATTGAATGATCAAAAGATGTCTTGCCTTTGGCCTCTAGTCCCTTTTATTCTAACCCTCTTCCAAACTTAAGGGTTGTTCACACATGTACATATAGGCTAAAGCTAAATTTACAAAGGCTGGAATTAATCCAAGGTGCAAATATTAATGTTGTATTTTTCCTTCATGACATACACTGACTCCGATTATGCAGGACATGCAGATAGTAGGAAGTCCACTTCTGGCTATGTATTCACCTATGTTGGAGGGGCTGTCTCTTGGATGTCCAGGGTTCAGAAGTGTACGGCTTTGTCTACCACTGAGGCCAAGTATGTTGCAGCCACTGAGGCTTGCAAGGAGGCCATATGGTTAGGCCGTCTAGTTGCTGACCTTGGGATTGATGCTACACCTACACTGCATTCGGATTCTATGAGTGCCATTCAGTTGGCTAAGAATCCGGTCTTCCATGCGAAGACGAAATACATTGAGGTGAGGTATCACTTCATACGTGGTGTCGTGGAGGACAAGTCTGTTGACCTTGTCAAGATCTCCACTGACGAGAATCCTGTAGATCTGCTCACGAAGAGCCTCACTACTGAGCGCTTTGCCTTCCTCAGGAGGTTGATGGGCATTGGATGAGATGTGACCTTTCCTCATCACTTGTACCTATGTACATTTGTACTGTCTTTTCTTTTTCTTTTCTCTCTCACTAGGGCAGATTCGCCTTTTTTAGTGGGAGGTTGTTGGGGGTAAAGGCGCCTCGGCCGTGCCGCCCCGTGTATTACTACACTGACAGTACCCGCCACTGCACACTGTAGGTGGCGGGCGCCCGTCACGTCACTTTATTCTTTATTCTTTTAGTGACAGTTTGAATAAAGGAAGGCCCGGTCACATATTGTGACTATTGGAGTTCCGATTTCTTGTCTCTGTCTTTCTTGCTCTTGCTCTCCCGCCATAGCTCGCGTGCAAGCTTCGATCCTTCTCACCTTTCAAGTTTATCCCCCACGAGTTCTCCGATTTTCTACAGCAGCATGGCATTTCTTGCCAACTCACCTCTACCAACTCTCCTTCTTAGAATGGAGTCGTAGTGCGTAGAAACCAAATAGTCATGGAAATGGCACATGCACATGCCTATCGCTCTGTTGTAGGAAAAATTCTTTGGTAAATTCACACTAGGCTAGATTTAGCTTACTTAGTTAGCATACTCAATCAGTATTTCACAGCACCTAGGATGTCACATTGGATTGCATGTCTTCGTGTGTTGCGTTATCTGCGGTGTACTTATTCTTATGGCCTGGCATATGGTTCTGGTTTATGTTTGAAGGGGTACACTGATTCTGATTGGGCAAGAGATCCTGACACCTGGCGTTCCCATGGCGGCTACCTCTTTACCTTAGCCATGGCTCCCATTTCTTGGTCCAGCCGTAAGCAGGAGACGGTGGCGGCTTCCTCAGCCGAGGCTGAGTATTAAGCTCTCTTTGATGGCACCATCGAGGCCATCTATCTAAGGAGTTTACTAGCGGCATTTCATTTTCCTTGGTCTCTCCCACAGTTGTCTACTGCGACAACCAGAGTGCCATTGCCCTTGCGGGCAATCCAATCATCCCACCTTGGACGCAGCATGTGGGCGTCCACCTTCACTTTTCCAGAGAGTAGGTTGAGCTAGGCACTATTCGCCTAGAGTTTAGGCATTCATCAAATAATTTTGCAAACATTTTGACCAAAGCGGTCAACCGGCCGGTTCTTCAGTACCTGCTACCCAGGATCGGCTTGGGTACACCCTCCCCTACTTCTTCAGCTTGATGGGGAGAGGGTGCTTCCCTCTTGCTTTTCCTTTTAGTTTGAGAGGGGGCGGCTTCTACTCTTGATGGTGACAGTGATGATGCTTACAATTTTTAGACATTACATTCATTTATTCTTTTGTATTGTATTATGGACGTTTGTAACTTTATCCGCACTGTCAGGATGACCTGATTGTAAAAGGGCACCTGGACGAGCGAACAATTCCCCTGCGAGGGCATTATCCAAGTGGCACCGTTACATAGCATATTGTATAAGCATGGCATCTTGCATCTCTCTTTGCATTACCCCATGCATTGGCATTCTGTTCATGTAAACATACATCTGTGAGCATTTATCCCTCTTCGATCTTTTGGAGTGGTCGACTCTAGGATCCACCATATTCGTGGTGTAACACATGGCAATTCTCCTAAAGACAGTTTCCCTACCCTTGCTTGCTTGCTTGCTTTGCTTGTCTTGCTAAGCCCACCATCATCTTTTTTGCCTCTCCCCATATCACCACATGATTGGCACACACACACACATTTATCATCCTTAGCACTTATCCTAGTCAGTGTAAGGGATTGGCTTGCTAGTTTTGTGAATGACTTGGGTTTAAAACTCTCTTTATCTTTTCCTATCTGTCACTTAATCGGCCACTGCCCCTATATTACTTATGTATTGCAAAACACTTTTCAAACAACCACCCAAAAAAAAAACAAAACAAAACAAACAAGTCCATTGTTGTTTCCATCCGCCTTTGTAGGACTTGGTAGGCCCTTGGACAGCCACCACTGAGCACCCTTGGTCCGATGCCTTGGCCTCTCTGGGGTGATCACTTGGGCTCCCTTGGTAAGATAACCATCACCTCTGTAGTCTTGGCAGGCCACTGGGCAGCCGACGTGCACCCTTTGTCCGATGCCCTGGCTACTTTGGGGTGGGATGCCTTGGGGTAAATTAAAATTTAGGCTAGCCTACTTTTCTAGCCCTATTTTGGGTCTAAGAGGGGGATGTTGTGCTAAAAAATGCACTTAGTCACTTAAACAGCCCAAAACATGCTTATTTTAGGCTTATTTTAGCCAAATCCCTAAAATGGGGAGAGGATCGAGAGAGTTAAGTGGGAGAGGATCTATAACTCTAATTTTCTATAAATAGGCAGCTAGCCCTCCACTCTTCTCTAATCTCATTTTGCAGATTTCAGGTGTTTCAGCTTGCTGCCCACTCCCCATTTGCGGAGGATATCTCAACCGAAGCTGTCCATTGTTGTCTCCATTAATTGATGCCTGGTTTCCAGCCCTCTTCACACAGTTTGAAGCTGATTCCAACCAATCGACTACTATTCCTGTGCAGACCTGTTGCCGCACAGCCTGCCACGTCATCACAATCCTGCTGCCTAAGTTTTTAGTATTTCTCTCTCCTGCAGGCTATCCTGCCTACGTTTTTAGTATTTCTCTCTCCTGCAAGCTATCCTGCCTGCGTTTTTTATCTCTCACTTGCTACCTACGTTTTTAGTCTTTCTCTCTCCTGCAGGTTGTTCTGCCTGCGTTTTTAGTCTTTCTCTTACTTGCTGCCTACATTTTTAGTCTTTCTCTCTCCTCACTATTGTCTGCATCAGATCTAGCTTCTCACTACTACATTTGCTAGTGTTCGACATTCGGAGGCTGCACTGCTACGATTCGGAATCCATTCGGAGTACGACACACTCTCCAACTCATTACCCCGGCCCTGATCCTTGAAATATAGGAGTTCGAGGTTCACTATTCATTCACTACATAGTGTGTTTGCGGTATAAGCATCATATTATTCAGTAGTTATATCACTTCATTTATTTACTGTGTTCATTGTCTCTGAGTTACCCTAACCCTAACTATGTTCTTTTATCAATCTATGCTTTGTCATACGGTTTTCTTTTATGTTTCTGTGTTAGGGCATTTCTTTACACCCCGTCTCTATTGCTTCTACTTTTCCTTCAGCCATTATACGCTCGCTTTCTGATAGCACCATACTCTACTAAATCCTTGATTCTAGTATCGTTCCTTTCCGCCCATCCTCCAACTTTGTCTTTCATCTGTTCGAGACTTTGGTCTTGCTCTTGTGAAAGGATGGTTATCAACTACTCTTGCTCTTTCCATATCGCATGCATCTTCTCTTTGTCTTGGCCTTGGCATTTTACCTGCTTCTTTAGGATGCCATGCTCATGGAGTGATGCCTAGAGTTGATTCTTCAGCTCCGCTATCTTCTTTATAACCTCTTCATCTCTTTGCATCTTTGTGGCCTGCAGCTCGTCTCAACTCATCCCTCTATTGTTTCAACTCTTTGATTTCTAACTCCAGGCGCTTGTTTTTTTTGGAGTTAAAGGCACATTGTTGCTCTAATGCCATGTAACTTTCCCTTTCTTCCTCATATAGGCCACACAGATTTTCGTCACCCTGTCTTGCCTTCAAGGCCTCTTTCCGCACTGTCACTTCTCTTGTGAATACCGTCATTTGCCTTGTCTTTTCAAGTCGGCAGGCTGCAAAAGCATGCTTTTCTGCTTCTAACTCGGCAAGCACAGCTTTTCACTCCTCATTCATTCTATCACACTGACTCTGGAGCTCTTTCACTAGCTCATCATACTCCGTGTTGCGCACTGCCAGTGGTACCGAAGTGGTTGATACCTCAAGGCGTGGCATCTTAGGACCACTAAGGTGTCAATGAGAGTAATTAGGTTGGCTAAGGACGCGTCTCTAATTGTGGTTCGTTCCTTTCTTCACTCAATTATCAGGTGGTTTTAGACTATTCACTTCTCAGTGTTGGGTTTCTTGGTTTGTTTCTATGGTCCCAAGGGTTTTGCAAGTCCTACTGGTGGGTTTGTTTCTTAGCTTAATTCCCCTTTAGTATGTTCCTTGTTAATTAAATCACTTCGCAAGTTTATGCTTTCTCACACACTTGGATGGTACAATGCAAGGTGAGTTGTGCACAATCAGGCTTTCAACTTTTCTCATATACCTAAGTGCCTACAATGCAATGTGCAACCTTCAATGAAATCATTCACACATACACCTTGCCAATCAGTTCCGTATAGTTGCAGCTCTTTTACGCAAGTTGCGATTGTTGAGATATCGAGCTCCACTCATGATACGCCAGGGTGACCGTTGTGTATTTATGTCACCGACTTGTCAGTTGCAGACGCGGTTGGTACACCGCCCATGAATAATAGCTACATGATAGCTATCCTTATCTACTCTAGTTCGTGGCTCAGTTAGTATGCCACCTTAGTTAGTTGAGTTTGGTTTGAGACCCATATATAGGGTTCTTCTATTTCTTTGTAAGAGAGTTCTTTTGGCTTACACAACTAAGAAGAGGAAAACTGTTTTCAGCCTCCACCCTTGTGTGTATTCCCCCATTGTGCAAGCAAGAAAGCTTCAAGTGAGACTCCTTCCTTCTCTCCCACAATCTTGACATGGTATCAGAGCCTTGTTCGTGGTAAGGAGCTCAAGAAAGCAAGCCAAGCTCGCGGTGTTCTGGTAAGAGGAGCAGTATTGCTTTCATTTTCTGTTTTGGGAGCGGATCTCTGCAGGTAGCACAGCCGGAAAGTGCAGGAGTGCATTGTCTCAGGTTGAGACGCCCTTTGCGGTGAAGCAAGAGGACCTTGTTTTTTTTATTTAAGGCCATTTCGGGCCCTGTTTTGGAGGCGGAAGTTTTCTGCACGCACTCAGGAAAAGGCCCAGTATTATGCTGTGCAACCACTGTTCTACAGGTCGGTGAATAGTTACTGTAAAAATTGCATTGTATGCTTGTGCGCAGAGACATTGGGAGTTACAGAATCATCCCTGTTGCCTGTTGATGCAAAATCGTCACTAGGAAGTAACTGTGTGGTCAAATACCACTTTCGCTAGTTTTGTAAATTTTCCCTTGTGAGGGTGAAGCTGTGGTTTTTGCAGTGACAGAATTTTTTACAGTCTTCTGTAATGGCATCTCATTCTCTTTCACAGATTGTCACTGAAAAGCTTGACAAGAACAACTTCCAAGCATGGAAGTTTAGAATGACGAATTTCCTTATGGGAAAAGGATATTGGGAATTTGTTATTGGAAATGAAGAAGAACCAGTTTTTCCTGATGTTCCCAATCAACAGCAAATGCAGGCATTTAAAGCATGGCATGAGAGAGCCAGGAAAGTTATGTATTGGCTGTCTATCAGTATTTCAGACTCTATGATTGTGCATATTCAGGATGCAAGTACGCCAAAGGAGGCATGGGATACTTTGTCAAAAATGTACAGCACAAATACTCAAGCCAGGAAAATACAGCTCAAGCAAGAGTTGCATAATGTGCAAAGAGAAAATATGAGCATCAATGACTACCACATGAAGGTGAAGAAGATTGCAGATGCACTTGCTTCCATTGGGTCGCTAGTGGAAGATGATGATTTAGTTTCTGTGACCTTGAATGGCCTAGGAAAGGATTATGCACAGTTTCGGACATCCATTTCAGTTCGTGAAAGATTTCCTGATTTTGAGGAGTTGATTGCTCTTCTAATTTCTGAGGAGTAGAGAAATGGTGGTGCATCTTCTTCAGGAGGAACTTCAAAAGAAACTATCTTCTACTCAAATGCTGGAACAGGTAGAGGCAGAGGTAGAGGAGGCCGATTTGGAGGCCGTGGCAGAAATCAGAATATGCAGAAACTCAAGAAAACCAGTCCTATGGAGGAGGACGTGGTAACTCTAGAGGCAGGGGGAGCCAAAGAGGTCGTGGTGGATGGCAAAGAGGCCAAAATGCAAGCAGTAATGTTGAATGCTACTACTGTGGTAAAATGGGTCATATGGCTAAAGACTGCTATAAAAAGCACAATGACATCATGAATGGAAAACTGCAACAAGGAAATTATGCATCTTCTAGTAGACAGGGTGATGACAGAAATGAGCATTTGTTTATGGTGCAGCACATGAACAATTCTGTGACAAGTGCAGAAGAAAGCAACGATGTGTGGTATGTTGACTCAGGTGCATCAAACCACATGACAGGTCATGCAGAATGGATGGAGGATGCAAGGAAAATGGAAAAACCAGGATTTGTGGAGACTGGTGATGATACTGCACATCCGATTGTGCAGATTGGAAAAATTCATTTGTCTATGCAGGATGGGAAAAAGAAATACCTGTCCGATGTATTTCATGTCCCGAATATCACCAAGAATCTGGTTTCTGTTGGTCAAATGGTTGAACAGGGCTTGCAAGTCAGATTTAATCCTCATGGATGCTTTGTTGAGGATATGAAAAATAAAGGTCGCTTGATAGCAAAAGGAAAGAAGAAGGGCAGAATGTGTACGTTGGATGCAGACATGTCTGAATTGAGTGCAGCAATGTTTGCACATGGGACCGGTGTAGTTGCAGATATTGATATCTGGCATAAACGCATTGGTCATGTTAATGTACAGCGACTTAAATCAATGTAGGCCCAAAATATTGTTGCAGGTTTGCCTAAATTCAAGGTTGCAAAAATGCATAAGGTATGTGAAGCCTGTCAGTTTGGAAAACAGGCAAGGAAACCATTTCCTAGACATGTTCAAGAGAGTGAGAAGCCATTGGAATTAATCCACTCTGATGTGTGGACTACTAAAGCTGCATCTCTTGGAGGCTGTCATTATTTTGTCACTTTTATTGATGACTATAGCAGAAAAGTTTGGGTGTATTTTATGAAAAAGAAAAGTGAAGTTTTTGGGCACTTCAAAACTCTTAAAGCTATGGTTGAAAAAGAAACAGGCATGCAAATAAAATGCCTAAGGTCAGATGGAGGGGGAGAGTACCTCTCAAATGAGTTTGCAAGGTTCCTGCAGGAGCATGGCATAAAGCAGCAATATTCATGCAGTCATACCCCACAACAAAATGGAATTGCAGAAAGGAAAAACAGGCATATTGGAGAGGTATCTCGTGCCATGCTCAATGAAAAAGACTTGCCAGATTTTTATTGGGCTGAAGCAGTTGCTACAGCAGTCTACATAATGAACAGGATTCCCACTGCAGCAATACATGGAATGACTCCAGAGGAGAGGTATACTGGTAGGAAACCAGATATTTCTCATTTGAAAATTTTTTGTTGCATTGCCTATGTACATGTGCCAGATGAGTTGAGATCCAAGTTGGATCCAAAAGCTGAGAAGTGCATCTTTTATTGGTTACTCTCTGCAGCAAAAAGGGTATAGATACTATAACCCTTCTACTCGTAAGTTTACAGTGAGCAGAGATGTTGTTTTTGATGAGATGAGTAGCTGGTATAAACCAGTAAATGTGATTGATGATGTAGATGCACAAAATGGTAATGCTGCACAGAATTCACAGCAGCAGTCACAAAATATTAGTGGACCTGGAGCGTCCTCTAGCAGTGGTTCACATTCTTCGCCATGGACAGGTAGATTGAGATCAGGAGAATCTTCTCAAAGCAATGCAGACAGTGGTATGCAGGTATCACGAAAAGGAAAAGAGAAGGTTGATCAGCCCATGTTTGATGTGAATGCAGGTCACTCTTATGTGGATGGTGAATCCAGTGGCTCAGAACAGAGCATTGATGATGAGTTGGGTATTCCTTCTATTGTTACACCTGGAGTAAGGAAGACCAGGGATGTTTTGAGAGCACCTGGGAGTGAACCTACTTTGCGCAGGTCTACGAGAGCTAGGTATCCTGTGGATAGGCTGAAATATGATGGATTTACAGCCATTCACTATGTATATATGGTCAAAGTGATACAGGAACCAGAACCCACTTCTTTTGAGCAAGCCATGGGAAAAGAAAAATGGGAGAAAGCCATGGATGAAGAAATGGATGCCTTGGAAGCAAATGCTACATGGGAATTGGTACCTTTGCCTGAAGGTAAGAATGCAATTGGCTGTAAGTGGGTTTATAAGGTGAAGCACAATGCAGATGGTTCTGTGAACAGATACAAGGCAAGATTAGTAGTCAAGAGGTATGCACAAACATATGGCATTGACTATGAAGAAACATTCAGTCCGGTTGCAAGGATGGCAACCGTAAGAGCAGTCATTGCTATGGCTGCATCAAAGGGATGGTCTTTACATCAGATGGATGTAAAGAATGCCTTCTTGCATGGTGATTTGCAAGAAGAGGTTTATATGGAGCAGCCACCAGGTTATGTGCATGCTGTTCATCCTGAGTTTGTTTGCAGGTTGAAGAAAGCTTTGTATGGCTTGAAGCAAGCACCTAGAGCATGGTCTGACAAGATAGGACAGTATCTTGTCACTATTGGCTTTCAGATTTCCAAGGCAGATTTCTCACTTTATGTGAGAAAAACAGAGAAAGGTATTATGCTACTTGTCATTTATGTTGATGATTTGATTATGACAGGTGACAGTGATGAAGATATCATTCATGTGAAAATGCTATTGAAGCAGAAGTTTGAGATGAAGAATTTGGAAGAGCTGCGTTATTTCTTGGGCATTGAGGTGATTAGATCACCAAGTGGGATACAGCTCTTGCAGAGGCAGTATGGATTGGACATGCTGTCCAAATATGGGATGACAGGCTATAAGCCTATTTCAGTTCCTTTGGAGCAGAATGTGAAGCTGAGCGCAGATGCAGGTGAGCTTCTGGAAGACCCTACTATGTACAGACGCATAGTAGGAAGCTTGATTTATATGACTATTACCAGGCCAGATTTGAGCTATGATGTTGGATTGGTAAGTCAGTTTATGCAGGCTCCAAGGAAATCGCATTTGGATGCGGCTAGACGCATACTCAGGTATGTGAAGTCCACATTGCAGTGTGGACTATTTTATGAGACTGGGGTTCAGATACAGCTACATGGGTACACTGATGCTGATTGGGCTGGTAGCATTTCTGATAGACGATCTACCAGTGGATATGTGTTCTCTTTTGGGAGTGCTGCAGTCACTTGGAGCAGCAAGAAACAGCCTATAGTTGCCTTGTCCAGCACAGAGGCTAAGTATAGGGGTGTGTCAGAGTGCAGCGGTGCGGAAGCGTAGGACTGAGAGAGAGAGAACGCAGAGAGAGAAGGGAGAGAAAGAGACAGTGTACACTGAAGATCTGCTGTATAAAGAATGCTGAATACAAAGATATACACGGGCGCAGTGCGCTGGACTGCGTGTCTCCACCTCGACGATGCGACCTGCTGTCCACCTCGAAGTCTGCTGCAGTCTGCACTGTCTGCTGTCAGAAATCTGCGAACAGAGACAAAGATCTGCACGGCACCGGTCTGTAATCTGCGACAGAGAATGAATGCCAGACTGCTGAAAACGTCAGCAATAAATAGGCAAAAATCTGCCTAGGATGGGGCGCCAAAATAGGGCGCAGCCTGATAAAAATCAGCTGCAGGCAGTCGGACTGCCACGTGGCAGTCCGACTGCACAGTCCGACTGTGCAGCTGGACTGTGCAGCTGTTGCCTGCTGCTGCCTGCCTGAAAACAGGCTATGATCTCTGACACCCCCTCTCAGAGCCTGGACAGGGCAGAAGCCTGAGGGATCTGGAATGTTGCCGAAGTAGAGCCTGAGGAAGCGCCTTCGTAAACAAGTCCGCAAGATTATCCTCCGTCTTGCAATACTCCACAGTGATGGTCTCATCCAAAAGCTTTTCTCGGATGAAGTGGTACCGGATCTCAATGTGCTTCGTCCGGGCATGAAAAACAGGATTCCTCGCCAAGGCAATGCAACTCTCATTGTCACATCGCAGCAATGTAGGACGAGTCTGGGGGCACCCAAGCTCCTCCAACAGTCTCCGAAGCCACACAACCTCGCATGTGGTGGAAGACGCGGCCCGATACTCCGCCTCAGTAGACGAAAGGGCTACCGTGGGCTGCTTCTTGCTACTCCAAGAAATAACACCTGCACCCAAAGTAAAGCAGTAACCTGTTGTAGACCGCCTGTGGTCCACGTCACCGGCCCAATCCGAGTCGCTCCAACCTGCAAGTACAAGATCTGACCCATCTGTCCCTGCGGGGTAATGAATCCCCAAATCAAACGTCCCCCTCAGATACCGAAGTATCCTCTGAGCAGCCTGCCAATGCACCGTCTTAGGTTCACTCATGAACCCTGCCAAGAGCCCAACAGCAAAACATAGATCAACCCTGGTGTTGAGAAGCCAAATCAAAGACCCTATCAACTGTCGATAGCGGGAAGCATCCGCCAAAGGAGAAGCTGAGTGGGAAGTGGCCTTCCAGTTCGGATCCATAGGAGTAGAGAGGGCCCGACAATCTTCCATCTCAAAAGACACCAAGAGCTCCTGAACATATCTCTGTTGGGAGAGAAAGATCCCCCTCTGAGACTGAAAAATCTCATGTCCTAAAAAGAAATGGAGTAGCCCCAAATCCGTCATCTCGAACGTCCGATGTAAAGCTGACTTTGTCTCCTCGACCTGCTGTGCATCATCACCTGTGACAATCAAATCATCAACATATAATACAAACAGCATACAACCATCCTCGGAAGTGTGAACATACAGCTGCGGATCGGCCTTGGACCGCCGATATCCCAACTGAGATTGGAGGAACGAATCAATCTTCTCGTTCCAAGCTCGCGGGGCCTGCTTGAGACCATACAGGGCCTTCTTCAACCTGTAGACTTTCCCATCGGAAGAACCAAAGCCAGGAGGCTGCTCAACGTAGATCTCCTCCTTCAAATCACCATTCAGGAAGGCCGACTTCACATCCAGCTGATAAACAGGCCATCTCCTATGGCCAGCCAAAGCAAGAACAGCTCTAATGGTTGCCATACGAGCTGTAGGGGCAAAGGTGTCATGACAGTCAATCCCTGGGCGCTGGGCAAAACCCTTAGCAACAAGGCGAGCCTTGTGCTTATCCAAAGTACCATCACTGAGATATTTGGTCTTGAAGACCCACTTGACTCCAATCACCTTCTTCTTCGGGGGGCGTGGCACAAGTGACCAAGTGCCATTCCTCTCAATAGCCTCCAACTCAGCTTCCATAGCTTTCTTCCATGGGGCGGACTGTAAAGCCTCCTTCACGGAGGTGGGCTCTCGATCCTGCATAACTCGGGACATCAAACAATAATTGGAGCACACAAGCCCGAAGAATGCGCCTGGTGCCTCCGTGACCGCCGCGGACCATCCTGCGGTCCCCACTCCTAAGGAACCCCCTCGATCCCTGAATCACGGAGTGTGTCACGGGCCCAGCGAGGAGGAGGCCGAACCTCCCCTCGTCGTTCTCCATCAGTAGAAGACTCTGGAATGTCCACCAGTGGTAACTCCTCAGAAGGATCCGGTGGAACAGTAGACTCTGTGTCAGAAACAGAATCATAATCAAACGGCACAGGCTCCAGTGGAACTGTAGAAGGAGCCAAACTCTCCCCTGGATCTCCAAGAACGGGATGCTCCTCACCCGTTGAAGAAGCCGGAACCTCCACAAACCGCACATCACGGCTAGTATATACATCCCGCTTAACGAGATCATAGAGTCGGTAGCCTTGGGACTGGGAGCTGTAGCCAACAAATACCTGTTTGCGGGAAGCCGCTTCGAATTTGTCACGGTGAGCTTTGGAAATGTCAACATAGGCATCACACGCAAAGACCCGAAAGTAAGAAACATCTGGCTTCGTTCCAAAATACGCCTCAAATGGAGTCATCCCTTCCACGGCCGAAGTAGGAGATCGGTTAAGGATGTGGACTGCAGTAGCCACAGCCTCGGCCCACAGAACCTGGGGGGTCTGTCGGTGCTCCATCATGGTGCGCGCCATCTCGATCACACTGCGGTTCTTCCGTTCGAGAATACCATTTTCTTGTGGAGTATTCGTATTGGCAAACTCCTGGTGAATTCCTCTATTTGCACAAAACCGAGCAAATTCATTAGAGACAAATTCACCTCCCTTGTCGGATCGCAAGGTCTTCAACTTCCGGCCTGATCGGTTCTCCTCAAAGAGAAGCCAATCCTTGAAGTGCGAGAAAGCTTCTGATTTTAGTGCCAAAAAGTAGGCCCATGTCATCCTGCTATAGTCATCCACGATCAGCATGAAGTACGAGCTCCCACGCAGGGACTCATTCCTCATAGGGCCACATAGATCCGTAGATACTAACTCCATCGGTGAAGTAGACCGCCGCGAAGCGGTGTGGGGAATGGCATCCCTATGCTGCTTCCCCTTTATGCAGGAGACACATGGCTGCTGGCTCACCACTATATCCGGCAACCCTCGAACAAGCTGTCCCCGTGACGCCTTCCGAAGATAGTCATAGTTCAGGTGACCAAACCTAGCATGCCATAATTCAGACTGTGACTGTGAGGTAAGAAGAAGAGTAGAGAGGGCAGTGGAAGACTTCAGTTTGTAAATGCCGTTCTCCTCATATCCCGATGATAGAACCTTCCTCGATTCACGATCAAGGACTCGCACTGTAGAACTGTCAAACTCCACCAGAAGACCAAGGGAGCAAATCTTATGGACTGAAAGGAGATGGTACCCCAATCCTGATACATGCAAAACCTCTGAGGTATGGGTGCCACCTCGTCCATCCGGAATAAGCTGCATCTTACCCCGACCTGCAATAGAAACTGAAGAGCTGTCTCCAATGAGAACCTGCCCACGCGAAGGTCGCAGCTGGGCAACACCATCCGATGAAGGAGTCATGTGCCGTGAGGCACCACTATCAATAATCCACTCTCGAGATTGGGAAGCCGCCATCGCAGCATCAGAAGCATTCGGTGAAGCGTCCTCAATGACAACTAAATGTAGAAATGCAGCTGATGAGGGTGCAGCCACCGCTCCAGAATCCTTGGTGTCCTTCTTCTTGGTGTCCTTCGAGTCTTTGTCAGGGCAATCCTTCTTCCAATGGCCAGTCTTTCCACAAATATGGCATGTGGAGTCTTTGTCCTTGTCCTTCTCCTTGTCCTTCTTGGACTTGTTATCCCCCTTCTTCTTCTTTTGGTCCTTCCCCTTCTTCTGAGAGGCTTGACCTGTCAACGCCTCCGTCTTGGAAGCATTCTGTCCCTTTAACTGTTCCTCTTGGTCCAAGACCATAGGAACCAACTCCTCCCACCGAAGAGTAGACTCTCGCCCTGAAGCAATAAGGGCAGAGTAAAATGTACCGAATCGTGGCGGCAACTGGGACAATAGTGTAATCGCCATGTCTTCGGAGGAGATCGGCTTCCCCGCATTCTGAACCTGCATCTGTAGCTGCCTTAGCTTATTAATGTGTTCCCTTAGCGAAGAAGACTTATTGACGGACAAGGTCCGCATCTGTACCTCCAAAGAAACCCTCTTCATTAGGGTCATCCGATTGTACATTTGATCAAGCTCCAGCCATATCTCACGAGCCACCGTCAAGTGCTCGATGTGAGCGATCACGGCTGTAGTGCATGATAGAAAGAGAAAGGATCGAATCCGGGCATTCAGTTTGTCCCAATGAGACTGGGCCCTGGCCAACTCCGCACGAGCATCGGAAGAGAGTTTGGACTCATCTCTTACCGAGGGCCGGTCAATATCTTCCTGTACCAACTCCGCCAAATCATAGGACTCTAGAATGGCCAACATCATAACGCGCCAAATGCGGTAGTTGTCGCCGTCGAGCTTCTGATCTGTAGGAAGAGCCGGTAGGACAGGCACCTTCCGGTCCATAATCGCCTGGAACTCCAGGTCCATCTCTGTAGACATCTTCACCTGCAATGCCTTCTCAAACGCAAAAGCAGCCCCCTCTGACTGAGTAGACTCAGCCTGCTAAGGCTCTTCAGCGTCCCGAAACTTCTTCACCCGCCGGAGGCGATGAAAAAGCAAAACCTGCACTTTTAGGTTGAAAACTCAAACTTTCTCCGCGACAAACAGCAGTAAACAGCAGCAAATCCACCACCTGTACTCCTTTCCTGTGCGCCCACACTCGTTTCAGCCTTGTTCCAAGGCGCAGCCCTCCTGTCTGCCCTTAAACGCAAAAAACGCAAATTTGTGTCGCGATGGAAACTCCTCTTCAGGTTGATTCTGCGCTCAGTCAGCCCTCATACACTGCTCTGATACCATGTCAGAGTGCAGCGGTGCGGAAGCGTAGGACTGAGAGAGAGAGAACGCAGAGAGAGAAGGGAGAGAAAGAGACAGTGTACACTGAAGATCTGCTGTATAAAGAATGCTGAATACAAAGATATACACGGGCGCAGTGCGCTGGACTGCGTGTCTCCACCTCGACGATGCGACCTGCTGTCCACCTCGAAGTCTGCTGCAGTCTGCACTGTCTGCTGTCAGAAATCTGCGAACAGAGACAGAGATCTGCACGGCACCGGTCTGTAATCTGCGACAGAGAATGAATGCCAGACTGCTGAAAACGTCAGCAATAAATAGGCAAAAATCTGCCTAGGATGGGGCGCCAAAATAGGGCGCAGCCTGATAAAAATCAGCTGCAGGCAGTCGGACTGCCACGTGGCAGTCCGACTGCACAGTCCGACTGTGCAGCTGGACTGTGCAGCTGTTGCCTGCTGCTGCCTGCCTGAAAACAGGCTATGATCTCTGACAGGGTGCAGCAATGGCTGCATGTGAGGTAGCTTGGTTGCATAAGCTACTTTATGATATGCATCAGTCTACAGATAGGCCAGTTGTCATTTATTGTGACAACATGAGTAGTATACACTTGGCAAATAACCCAGTCTATCATGCTAGAACAAAGCACGTTGAGGTGCATTATCACTATGTGCGAGAGAGGGTTTTACTAGGTCTTATTGATCTAGTTTATGTCAGCACAGAGGATCAAGTAGCTGACATATTCACGAAGGCGTTGGGCGCAGAGAAGCTGCGCAAGTTTAGAGACCTGCTTGGTGTGCAGGAATTGGGATTGAGCTCGAGGGGGAGTGTTGAGATATCGAGCTCCACTCGTGATACGCTAGGGTGACCGTTGTGTATTTATGTCACCGACTTGTCAGTTGCAGACGCGGTTGGTACACCGCCCATGAATAATAGCTACATGATAGCTATCCTTATCTACTCTAGTTCGTGGCTCAGTTAGTATGCCACCTTAGTTAGTTGAGTTTGGTTTGAGACCCATATATAGGGTTCTTCTATTTCTTTGTAAGAGAGTTCTTTTGGCTTACACAACTAAGAAGAGGAAAACTGTTTTCAGCCTCCACCCTTGTGTGTATTCCCCCATTGTGCAAGCAAGAAAGCTTCAAGTGAGACTCCTTCCTTCTCTCCCACAATCTTGACAGTGATCACACTTGGCAGTCAATTTTGATCCTCTATAGGTTCCTGATGGGTGGTCCGCCCAAGTAGTCAAATAGTGTCTCTATTGGGAAGTAAACTATAAGTGACCGACTGATTTGGTGAATTCTTGGGCTTGTCAGGGTAAATTCCGATGTTGGTCAGCTCTATGGTCACACTTACATGTCTGCATCCAACTAGGGTCACCCAGTAATTAGCTCACAACCTTTGGTATGTTTGGGGGGTCTATACGGTCCCTAAAAATGTGTTTTGGTTTAGGTTGTCTGCAAATTCAGATGTCCAAGTTGCAAGTTTTTGTCCATCTGAGTCCCGGACTCAGCTGTCCGAGTGGTACAATTTGGACTGTTCAAGTGGTAGGGTCTGACTCGGACAGGGGTGCCCGTTCGAGTCCAAGAGGGTGCATCCGAGTGGACAATTTGGCCATCCAAGGCCATCCGAGTGAGAGCTATCCGAGGGGACTTTTAGGTGTCCGAGTGGATTGACTCGGCCATCCAAGTGGGACCAGTCTTGAGGCAAGAGTTGTCCGAGAGGACAAAAGTTATTCGAGCGTTCGAGGGGCCAGTTAGGGCTCAACTGTCCAAGGCCTAGGGCATCATCCAAGCAGTGGGAAAACATATAGAACGACAAAAAGCGATGACGAATGACTTAATAAATCACAAGTGCACCAGTGATGATCCTGTCTTTATTCTTCAATCAGCAAGGAGGGTTTTGAGCATATCTGGAATCACCAACAGTGATGATACGACAGATTTCTATTGTTGCTCTCTTGACATGCTGCTCTCTCTCTCTCAATCTCTCACATACTAAAACGAGCTCTTCCCCCCTTTCTCTTCTTTTAATGATCTCTCTTTCTTCCGTTACTCTTTGTTTTCCTTCTAAGGTATTCAAAATTTCTTTTCTTTTCTTTCCCTACTTCCTAGTTGTTACTGAAACTTATATTTTCTTTCTTTTTTCTTATTTCCTCAACCTTAATGCATCCTACTAATAAAAAATGCCATATCACTGATCTAACTAACGTTCCTAAATCTTCCAAAACCTAAACTATTCAGCAAAGGAGATCGAATACCTTCTGACTCTCTCACTTCCTACCTACACCAAGTGCTGTTTTGGAGACGAACTCTTACTCTATTGCTCGATTTGGAGCGCACAAGCACTCAAGCTTGAATCTGTTTGTCCCGACAACGGAACCAAAATGTCATCATTATCACTAGCAACCGTTGAGACCCTACAGACCGCTTATCAAGTCAAGCGTTTTAAGTGAGTGGCAATAGCTACTTCTCACATAGCCATGCACGCTCTCACACAAGGATATAGTGAGCTTACCATTAAATCCGATCGTTGCAGTCCTCTTCCTTGAATCCTTCGATTGCTCCATGATTCAAGGGGCTAGCTCAAGCTAGCTCCATCTCTATGCTCCAAGATCCAACATCCATAGTTGCGTGTGCAAGAAAAGAGGAGAAGAAGGAGAAGATGAGAAGAGGAGAAGAGCTTCTCCACCATCCCTCGATCTCACACACACTCCCCCTCTCTCACACTCCCTCTCTCATGCATAAGCAGGAAGCAAGAACAAGAACAAGAAGAGAGCTAGTTTGCGCACACACCAAGAATGAGCTTATCCATTAACTTTTTGGCTTTTATACATGTCCTTCTCCCTTAGGTGCCCAATCCATTTCCATGACCGATTGTCCGGCCTTGGTCCTCTTTTCCAACCTTTACATGCGCCTTTCATTTACAACTTGCACAAGAGGAGGCCTTGTGCACTTTTACAAAGGACTAAAATGCGCTTTATCTCTTGTGTGCCTTGTTCTTGATTTTAAAATTTTTCCTATGCTTCTTGGTCTTCTTTTTCTATCGCGTTGTCTTCGCTCCTTCTTAAGCCTTCTTTGTGCCTTGTTCGTTCCAAGGGTTAACAGACCCCATTTGCACACAGTTTTTTTTTTGCTGGGGGGTTTGGGACAACACGGAATGTCGTATCCTCTACCCCTTAGAGAAATCGAAATGTCCTCATCTCGAAAGGAACTTAGTGTTTATCATTCTCTAAGATAAGTTATTATTCCATCTGGGACCTATGGGTTAGGACCGCCACACTTCCACTGCGCTACTCCGATCGCGTACAAGTGCTCAAACTTCAAGATAACTCAAAGCAATCGAGGATAAAAGTTATTGCGATGTATTATAACTCAATTGTTATTGCAATAGTAGGGGACCATTACAAGTATTGGACTTATTATATCTCATGAAGAGATTTCTAGAACTTCTACTCACCTTCAAAGATAGGGCTCTAGGCATTCATCACTATCAAAATCTTGGAATACACTGAATGTTGAACTTATATAGCTTCGTTCCATTGCTCGTTCCTCCTCTTCTTGATCCAACTCAGGGCAATTAACTTAAATATACCCTAGCTCATTACAATAGAAGCATCAACGATTGGGACATCTCTTTCATATGTGCCCTATCTCACCCACTTTCTTGGCCTTTTGAGTCATCCTAGTCTTCGTTGCCGCTCTCTAAGAGAACTACTTTCAAGAAGTAGATCTCCACTAGGCCCGATCAACAAAGCTTTGGCCGGTATGAGAGCGTCTTGCAAGTCAATCGACCTTTGGACTCTAGATGAGTGTCCAATGGTTGATTTGGTCCATGGCACAATTTGGCCACTTGTTGGGGAGTATTCATTGGTGGCGCACATTTTTGAAGTGTCACAAACAGAGAATAATAGGCCATCAAGCTTAGTCCTAGCTAATACAAGGAAAAAAACTTGTTCATCTTGATAGAATGATAAGAAGGCAATAAGTATCTTTGTCTTACGGCCTGCTTGATATCTTTCTAGCTTAGAAGGGTTTTGGTGGTAGTGTTGTCTCAACACCACTGCTCCCAACATAAGCATACCTCACCTATTAGCTTAAGCTTCACAATCATAGCCTTGTTAGCTACACTTGTTCCTGTCGTATCAAAATAATCTTCAAGGGTTTTAATCTAGACTTCAATATCAGTCTCAACATTGGATCCTTTTCTCGTGAACTTAGGCAGCTTGATTTGCTTCAAGAGAGATTTCTTTTCTTCTAGATCAACATTCATGGTTGCAGGAGGCACCTATTGACAACCAAGATCACAATACTTAGAAAATCCCTTTAGAGTGTCTTTAGCTTCCTTCTTCCTCGAATTCGTAAAGCACATCATTAGGCAAACACATGCAAAGTTGTTTACTCCACTCATTCAATAGTCCATCAATAGATATTTCTAAGCGACACCATCCACAACTCCTTGGAATATCACGGAGTTTGTTGTCCATATTCCTTGGAGTCTACCCCACAAGGGAATGCTTCTGGCCACAAGGATTGACCTAAATCCAATTCTTAAAAGAGTTAAGGTCACCTAAAATTCTCCCAATGTCGATCTTCATGCATCATGCTTTGCACAAAAACACTCGAACTGAAGCAAACCCATGTTGCACTTGGTTTAAAAAGAGTGAGAAACGAGGGGGAGCTAGCACGTTGACCCCTCTATCCCTAAGGCAAAGTCTCACCCTAGTCCCCTGAAATGACATGGAGTTAGACTCTCTATAATATTGTCTAGGACACTCATCGTTTAGCCCTTTTCTAAATTATCCTAATTCTATTGCATTTAAAGAAAACTCTTGACTCACTGAGACGTCCCAACCATGGGATAGACCCATTGGGGGTTCCAGCCTCCCACTTCCCTCAATGGTGTGTTTTAGTTATTTAATTAATCTAACACATTTATGTTTGACATGTAAGCTTCCTTAATTAGCCTATTAGCACCAGGTTCATTCATGTAATTTAGGTACAAACAAAAGGACAAGATCAAATGGCCTTTAGAAAACAATTACAATAATGTATTTATCTACACTTTCTTCAAGGTACAATGCTAATTTAGCCTTCCATCCCTTACACCGAGACCCATATCCAAACACCTGGATACTCCTGTCCAAGTCCCATGGACATAATCCATAATCCACCCTTTATCTAGATTAGGGTCTTCCAACATCCGCAGACATTAGGCCACGAAGGTTTTTCAACTCCGACCTAGGTAGCATGGGGTGTCCAAAGCCTCCTTGACCTGCAAGCTACCATAGGAGCCAACCAATGTTCTGTGGTAGCCTTTACACCACTCGACCTTCGGCCAATGTATCAACCAATGCCCATCTGCATCTCTTTCCCTTCTTGGCATCTTTTTTCCGTGGTGCAATCATGGAGGTGATCCACCTATACTCTGACATACCCTCGGAACGAATGTAGCTCTCCCCTTTAGGAGATTCACAAAAATTCAAACAAAAACAAGGCAAATGACCTACCTTTAAGCTAATAAAAGCAATCCTTTTCCATAACAAGAATAACATCTCTTCAAGATGAAATGCAACTCAAAACAACGCCCTTGGATATCCCACAAGGGTCAATAACTTGCCAATACGATTCTCCAAAGAGTGTAACTACTTAAGGAATAATATAGATAACAATCCTGATTTATACTTAAGTTGCAAGTCAAGATAATGCATTTCAAGCCTCTTCATATCACACAATTATTTCCCCTTAGAATGTGTAACCTTAACCATGCACGGTCTATTTCTTATGATGTTATGAGTCATCTTACCTTTACATCTAATTTAATCTAGGGTTCACTAGATCCCTTGAATTTTCATGCCATGATTCAAAGCATAACTTAATGATTGAGAAGTCCGGTTTTATGTCTAATCCTCCCAAGGAAGGGACTTGAATAGACATATCTCTCTTTCAGAAACATTATTAGGTTTCCCCTTTCAAGACTATTAAGAAAATTCTTTCCCAAACAAATAGTACCTAGTAATAAGGCAATCAAAAGGCCTTTACTTCACCTTTTAGCAATAGACAGACAATTTATCTTAGTATTACAAGTTCATGTTTGATTTCCCTAACGCCTATGCATAGTACAATTTCTTTTCACAATTTAGATATACAATCAAACTTCACAAATGAGCCCATTTCTAAGCCATGATATTAATTTACTTGTATCATCATTTACTTCAACTTTGTGCAAAGGCACTTGGAGGGCTTGAGACAAGGGTGGAATGGACATCGTAGTCGCAATCGAGTGCTTTGTATTCGAGGTGTTCCTCTTGGGAGCCATCATGCATCCAAAACTCCTTGTGCTCTTTCTCGAATCTCGACAATGCTTGTGCTTATCTTCAAGCTTCAAGGTTTGAGATCGTGCTTCTTTCCATATGCTTATGAGTCTCAACTTACCACCTTCAGCTTTGATAAGGTTCAAAGTCAATGGCTCATTGTCCACTCGGTAGTAGTTCCGCACTTCCTCGATTTCTCTTTTCCTCTCTCTCTCAATACCTACTTCTCCCTCTATCTCTCTCAATCTCTCCTTCCCCCCCCTGTGTGTGTGTGTGTGTGTGTGTGTGTAGATAGAACCTTAGAGGGTAACCCCCCCTCTTTTGTTAACAACTCCTTTCTCATTATCAAAACGAGCTGCAGGATGTGTGGACACATGGCTGGGAAGTGGATTGATTTGCATTGCTAGTGGGGGTGATGTTTACGATGGAATGGAGGGGGTGGTGCTATAGTCGTTGGTGGCGCACATAGTGACTTTGCAGCATGACAATGGGTGGACAACAACCACAGGTAATGTAAGGTTTTGAAAAACTTAGTTTTAATAAATGCCACCCCCTAGCCCCCTTTGACCTGGGGGGTACATGGAATCTTACATCCTCTACCTTTTACAGGAATCAAGATATACTCATCTCGAAAGGAACTTAGAGTTTATCGTTCTCTAAGATAAGTTCTTATTGCATCTAGGACCTATGGGTTTGGACCCACCACGCTCCCACTGTGCTGCTCGTATTGCACACAAGCACTCAAACTTCAAGATAACTCAATGAAATCAAGGATAAAAGTTATTGCAATGTATTATAACTCAACTGTTAGTGCAATAGTAGGGGATCATAACAAGTATAGGGCTTATTACATCTCATGAAGAGCTTTCTAGGATTTCTAATCATCTGACACCTTCAAAGATTACAAGGGGCTCTAGGCCTTTATCACTATTTGATTCTTGCAATACACCAAATGTTGAACTTGTACGGCTTTGCTTCATTGCTAGTTCCTCCTTGTCTTCATCCAACTCAGGGTAGTCAACTTGGATATACCCTAGCTCATTGCAATAGGAAGCATCGGCGATTGGGACATCTCTTTTGGATATACCCTATCTCACCACACTTGTGGCATCTCTTTTCTTGGTCTTTTGAGTCATCATAGTAGCTCTCTTTAAGAAGTTGATCTCCATTAGGCCCAAATGAAGCTTTGGCTTGTATGAGAGCATCTTGCAAGTCAATCAGCCTTAGGGACTTTAGACAAGTGTCCAATGGTTGATTCAATCCATGGTAGAATTTAGCCACCTATTGGGTAGTATTCATTGGTGGCGCATATTTTTGAAGTGTCACGAACTGAGAATAATAGGCCTCTAGACTTAATCCTAGCTGGCACAAGAAGAAGAACTCATTTATCTTGATAGAATGATAGGAAGGCAGCAAGTATCTCTGTCTTACGACATTCTTTATATCTTCCTAGCTTATAAGGGTTTTGGTGGTAGTGTTGTCTCGACATCACTGTTTCCACCATAAGCATGTCTCACCTATCAGCTTAAGCTTGGCAATCATAGCCTTGTTAGCTACACTTGTTCTTGTTGCATCAAAATAATCTTCAAGGGTTTTTATCCAGAGTTCAGCATCAATCTCAACATTGGATCCTTTTCCCATAAACTCAAGCGGTTTGATTTGCTTCAAGAGGGATTTCTTTTCTTCTAGATTAGGGTTCATGGTTGCAGAAGGTACCTGCTGGTAACCAAGATTGCACTATTTAGAAAATCCCTTTAGAGTGACTTTAGCTTCCTTTTCCTCGAATTCATAAAATACATCATTAGGCAAACACATGCAAAGTTCAGCCATCAATTCCCTACGTCGTGCCAATGTTTTCGAGCCCTTTCTTTGTCGTTTTGGCCTCTTTTCAGGCTGATTTTCAGATCTGTCTCTTTTCTTAGCCTTAAACAACTTTTTATTTGGCTTCTCCCCACTCTCTATGAAGCCCGAATCCTTCCCAAGCAGCAAAGCATTGGCTGTAGCAACAATCTCTATAAGCTGAGACATGCTAGACACGATGGATTTAATGCAAAAATCCATGATTCCTTTGGGCAATCCACAAACATATTTTTCCACTTGCTCTTGAAGGGGTACAAGGTGATAGGAAGTAATAGACAACAATGCATCCCAAAACTTCTTATTATATTGCTCCAAATTCTTACATTCCTTAGCATTCAGCTTATTCCAAGCTGTCATGATGTCCATCTCAAAGGTACTTGTCAACCAATTTGATGCAAACATTTGCTTGAATAGTACCCACGTTGACAGTGCTCTACCTTGCATCAAAAGAGTGGACCACCACTGTAATGCATTCCCTTTCAAGAAAGTGGCTGCCTTTCGAATCTTTGAGGACTTCGTGAAGTTCCCCCCCTGAATAGGCTGCATCAAACTACTGAATGAAAGTCAAAGCTTTCAATCTATCTTGTACACCGCTGAAGGACTCAAACTTCACTCCTTTTCCACCCTCATCATAGTCTTTTGCTGCCCCTTTGGGTGTCAAGTTGTTATAAACAAGCTACTGCAAAAAGGGTGCATTTGCTGAATTTACATCACAGACCAACACCAAACAGAGCATTTGCATGACCAACATTCATTCCTTGAGCCCCAGGCATCAAGCCAATACTGCCATACATAGGGTTTTGCATATTTCCAACCATACCTGAATACATTGGGCCTTGCACTCCATGCATTGGTTGCTGCATACCATAGGAATTTGTGCCATACATTCCCGTATGCGGTCCTTGTCCAACCATAGTATGAAAAATCGTGCTTCCACCAAAATATCCTAGCTGCCCCATCATAGCATGCATGCCTGGCTGTCCAAAATCCATTGGAGTGGCACTTTCGTGATGGCCTTGTATTTGCATTCCTTGCCCCATAGATATCAACTGTTTTATTTCATTAGCATCTTTGGGAGCTTCAAATGAAGGGTTTGGCATTATCTTCGGTGCATCTTGCTGTCCCGAAGATGTAGAAGATGTCTTGTTCTTTTTGCCTTTGCTGTTCTTCTTTGGAGCATTCAAAAATCGGGAAATTGAGAATCCTTTGTCAATTCAACAAAGAGATTTGTTGTTGTCCTCATCCGTTTCTTGAACTAGTCATCAAATTCCTCTTCACTTTGCTGGTCATCAACCTCCTTATGCCCTGAAGGCCGTGCATCTTGCCTAGCAGCAACATTTTTAGCTTGTTGTCCATAATCCGAACCTTGTCCAAGGTGAAGCATTGCATTTCCTTCATTCCCATGTGAACGTTCATACTGAGAGGCATCATCATTGCTTGAGTCCATCTCACTGTATGAAGACATATTACTGTAATTTCTCAGCTGAGAGTAAAAATCAACACTAGCACAAAGCTTTGGCTTGCAATCAGGTGCCACGGGCCCACCAAATCAAGGGATTGAGTGGTATCCCAACAATGGAACCATGTAACCAACCTTCCTTCCGTGGATGGGTGGTAAATCCTTGATTACAACTTAATTACACCAACAAACAGTTAATGCAAATCTGGAAATACAAATTTACCTATTGATCTTGGACAATGCACATCCAATTGGCCCCGAAATTAGTGCTCCTTTCGATATTTCTTTAGCTTTATTGAAGAAGAAGTAGATTTACAACGGGATTCTCCCAATCCCTTTCGGTATTCCAACTTTCCTTTCTGTTCAAAACCACCAGTAAGTCTTTAATCTAATTTGCCCCTTGATTTGGGCAATCAATTGGCCTTCACCCGCCTTGATGGAGATGGAAAATGCCCCAAATTCAATTATTTGCTGGTCCGTCCACTTGAATAGGCTAAAAACAGCTTCAGCCCTGTTCAATCCAAGTCTTGGAGCTTCCAATTTCTGGCACGATTCCCGAAGCTGCTTCTAAACCCTAATTTCTGTTGCAGATTAGGATTTACAGCAGAGAAATCTGAAATTTCCTAGCCTCCAAGGGTCCAAATGCTGAGATCTTCGGAGCAAGGCTGAGAAATGGCTGGGAGATGAGAGGGAAAGCTGTAGAGAGAGAAAATTCAAAGTTTTGTCGCAAAGAATGACTGAAAATCAGTTAAATGCAACTGCTGCCCTGCCACAACAGCTTGTAGATGCAAAGAACTGAAGAAATTCAATCATTTACTGCTGCTGCCCTATCTCAACAGCCTGTAGATGCTGTCTCCTGCTGTTGATTGATCTTCTCCTACCCATGGCAACCTTAGAAGGTCCTCCAATGGCTGCAAATCAGACCAGCAACCTCCTCTCCCTCTCTCTTGCAAGCTGAATTTATAAAAATGTCTCTCTCCAGCCTCTAAAGACGTTTTTCAGTCTTGCATGGGCATTTTTAACAAGCGGCAACCTTCCCAAATGGTTTTTCCAACACTTTTCATAATTAAATATTAATTTTCAGTCTTTAAATACTGAAAATTAATCTAATATTTATTTTTGTGCCCTGAAAAATAATCTGACTGACCAATAATTAAATTGGCTTGGCAACTTCCATTCCCGAGTGTCTCTGCGCCATCTTTGACCATCAGATTGACGTTAGGTATCATTAAACACCACTTCTCTAGTGTCACCAACAACTGACACTTATGGCCAAATGGATGACCTAGGCCAACAACTGGCACCAAATACCACCAAGTACCTATGAGACATAACTTATAGCAACTTTTGCCTTTGACATCCCATGATTTCCTCGCGTCCCGAGCTCGTAAATTTACTCTAACCCTAGTTGCATCTCACATGTGCAACATTTACTTAATCATGTGATTAAAAATTAATCCACATGTTAAGTGAGATTTCAAAAGTACATATCCTCATAACACACACATAGAGAGAGAGTGTGTGTGTGTGTGTGTGGTGTGTGTGTGTGTGTTCTAAGAAAAATATATGTGCGCGCGTGCACACGTATGTGAGCAATCACCAAACAGATGTAGCTCAATCATCTTGGGTTCAACTCCTTCATTCTGTACCGTTATTTATTATAGGTGTAGAAAAAAGAGAGATTTCAACCCAAGTCAGTAGGCTAATAAAATAAATGGCTTACTACCAGGGTAGCCACTTAATTACAAAAAGAGGAGAGTGTTTTGGAGGGGCGGGGAGGTGTGGAGAGAGAGAGAGAGAGGGTGGGTGGGTGGGTGTATGTGTGTGTGTGTGTGTGTGTGTGTGCACGTGCACGACATACTAGAGCATACATTGAGCAAATGGGCAAAGATGCATAACATCAGGCATGTGGAAAGAGTGTATTCTACTCTTGGCCACATCCTCACGCTCTGAGCTTTCATCAAGGAGGGCAGACCACATAAGAGGAGGATCTATTGTTGTTTTGTGGAGCTTCACAAACTTGGTTTATCAATTGGTTAGTAAAGCATGTGTATCCGCCCATGATCCCTTTGTCCATGCTTATCCAATGACACAATTCCTGTCTTGCAGCTCAATATGACCCACCTTGAAGGCATGCCACTTTATTTCATTCCTCATGTTCACTCCTTCACAACACTTCTGCTCTTCTGGTGAGGGCATTCATTTCAAAAAGCATACGACCTTGGGTATAGATAGTAGTGTTTGACTCTCGTGGGACATGAGCATCCCCATTCTTGATTTCTTGATATTGGGCTAGATGCACCATGCACTTGTCACAAACTTGTTCTTTTGTAACATTCCTCAATGCTTGTTATAAATGCAAATAGATTGGTCACTCTCAACAATGCAAAAGGGGAAAGTTTCTTTCAAAGTTACTTTTGGTGAAAGTAGTCTTACCTCAAAAGGGCTTTGTGACCACTTTACCTCCTAAGGCACCTATGGTTAATTCTAAAAAGATTTGGAGAAGGGTCTTTAAGGAATGAGCTATAGAATTGGATGCTACATACCTCAAAATACAATTTAAAGATGTATTCTACAATGAGCATGGGCAAGTATTTGTTCCAGTTTTCCTTTACCTTGAAGGGGATGATGATTTAATGATTTTGTACTTTTGAGGATACTATTTGTCACCACTTAAAATCCTGAGGCACCTACAGTTAACTCCAAAAAGATTTGGAGAAGGGTCTTTAGGGAATCAGCTATAGAAGAACATACATGACTGGTAGTAGAATGTGCATCTAGCCACAGTCTCGAATTCTTTTGCAGACCTCACAGTACATGTACACATCTTCAGAAAGTTGTCGGCGTATCTCAGCCAACGGGTCATTTCATGGCATCAATGGTACCTCAATCAGCAATGGGTGCTAGTAGAAGCTTTTCTTTTCTTCAGCAGTAACAGGCCCAATCTGTTCCCTCCCTGCTCCACACACCCACCCTTCCGCTCCCCCTTGTCTTTGCTCTTTTTGAATAACAAATTGTATCTCAAAGCACACAACTTCAATGCAAATTTACCTTTAGCTCCTCAAGCCTTCTTGGAGTAGAATGACAGCTTCCAGGACTGTACCCAGTATAAGCAAAATATGAGTGATTTCTTTTAGGAATCAAAGGAGACAAATCCTGCAAAATCCCCAACCACTGCTCAGCATCTAACTGAGAATATTCCACCAAATACCAAGTAATGACCAGGCTAACAGGATTGTTTTTGAATGAGACATGCACTGTTCCTAAAGAGACGGCCATGGTCTGGCATGTGGTTTAAATCCACATGAGCACAGGCTCAGCAAAGATATATTACAAGATTTCACAATCTAAACTTACAGATGGAGCATGGCATTTATCCAATGCGAAGCTCGGCGACAGTTGAGAACTGTGTGACGCTGGAATTTGGTCAATTTGTTCGAGCTCATGGAGTGGAGCACAATCAACTTTCTGTGAGTTGATCAACTGGGATGAGGATGTGCAGCCCTCAACAGTTGCTGTGCTCCATGAACGTGCCAAGAAATCCTGCATTCCATTCTGTGATGCAAATCCAGGCACGTTGAAGGGTGATCTTTCATACTCCCAAAAGGAAGAGGGATCATCAAGATCGCATAGGCCATCTGGAGCAAATGATACATTGAAATTCATGGTGCTACCTTTTTTGCGAGAGATTTCACAGCAGGGTACTGAGATGTGAATTGCACTTCCCATTGTCCCGTGATGATGAAGCCGGTTACAGTGTAAATCTCTAATTCCAAATTATTACATTGTTCTCAGGTCTTTATCACTGAGACTGCTTGGTATCCCTTGGTTGATGATGCTAGTTTATGGAGTGTGAAGGAACTGCGTCATTCAGTAACTACCAACAAAATGATGGAAACAGGTGGCATAAGTACATGAACTCGAAGATGCAATGTCAATGCACAAAATCCAACAGAAATAAAGAGAACCGATCGATCGATGGCAGAGCAAGCAGCAAGCTTCAAAGAGATCGTCAGTAGACGATGGTACAGCAAACCTGAGCTGCCATAGTTTGCATGGAGGGATGATCTCACCGGCACTACCTTCTACAATCGAGCACCATCCTTCGCTTCAAAGGGAATGTGTGATCATCAAATGACCATGCTTATTGCCGAACCCAGCAGAGATCGTTCTGCAAAATATAACGCACACGACTCACGAGTACGAAGAAGAATAAGTACAGCCAGACAAATTTAATGGTAGATTCTGATAAAGAGTTGTCAGCCAATACTCTTCATCGAGAAATGATCTTCAAAATTTAGCACCGAGCTACAGGAGGGGGTCTTATTACTCGAAGGGGGATCAGAAATGATCTTCCGCACTTCAGGAGGACAAAACGATCCATTATTATTAATTGATTGTTTATGGATATATTCTTTACGAATGAAAGAAACACAACGACGTCATCGATCCACTGTACGGAGACTGCGAGCCCGCACCCAAGAAAAAGAAAAGAATCGGGAGTTTTAAGAAACAGCAGCCCACACCCCCGGAAAAGAAAAGGGAGGCCGGAGGAGCAAGTGGGAAACAGTCGGGTAGGCATGTATGTATAATGTATATTCACGATTCACGATTTCACACAACGGCATGGCCAATGGCCATCCGCGAAGACAAAAGCCAGAGCGCGCAGCCAAAAGGCATATTAAATTTTAAAAACCTTCGACCAGAAAAAGCCCGCAGAGCATGAAACCTGCCACCCACCCAGCATTTCACCAAAAATGTGTGTCCCCACACCAAAAGAAGCATTTTCTGCGTTCTCCTAAATGCATGAACATCACAATGTGAATGGCCACTTTTGTCATCTTCTAGCCAAGCTCATGGTTCAACAACTTTGCATGTGTTGACTTCGTATTAAAGCTAACGTATAGGCATGCCCAATATTTTGGTGGAATCTAATGACTTACATCATATTTACATGCAAAAGGCACTCACATTAAGAAAGATAAACTACTATGAAAGCAATATGTAATTAGCATCTTTTTTTTAAATAATGCGACTAAGAGTTTGTATTATCAAAAAGGAATATGTACAAAGCCACCGAGGACCACCTTCAAGAAAGGTCTTAAGCCTTGGACATAGCTTTATAAAAAATCTTATAGACCTTGTTAGACAAAAACACAGCCGTGCAGGGCTATCAAAATCTCTTTCCTAACTCTATCCCGCAGCTCATTGGTCCCAATATCTCTCTTCCTTTTGCCAAAAGGCCCATTCCTATGTTTCCATATTTGTTGAAGAGTGACCACTCTCGCTACATTCCAGAGCTTTATGGTCTACTCATCCTTTTGTCCTCTATCACCAAAAAGAACTAACTTGGCATCCATTTTCTCATTGAAGTTTGCTTTCCTTATCCAAGCTTTGAGCATGTTTTATATGCCCCTCACCTCCCTGCATTCCCACAAGAGGTGCCTAGCAAATTCTTTGGCACATTTGCATAGCACACATAAAGGTGAAATGCTCATCAACTTGCTTAGCCTCTCCCTCATGGGGGGGAGCCCGTTCATCACAACCTGCCAAAGAAAGAAGTTTAGCCTTTTGGAGGGAGTCGCCCTCTTCGTTCTGATAACCCTACATATCCATGTCTTCCTCCTAGTGCATGGATGCCACTTCTTCCAGCTACTATCAACCACTCGTGTGAAGTGCACCAATGACTAGGCGCTCGTTACTTCTCCACTTGCTTAGAAAATTGCCTTTGGAGGAGACCATGTACTTGGTGATATTGTTGTACACTTCCCGCTTAGACGTCGGCTAGTTTTCCTTGAGCTTGCTGATCACTTCAGCTACATGATGTCTTTCAACCTCTAATAGGTTAATAAACTTGGCGGCCATCTCCTCAATACCCAAAAGATTCATTGCAACAACAAGATCCCAAACATCCCCCCACCTTAGCATCCCTTTACTAGCTAACCTCCTAGTCATTTGAGGATGTACTTCTAGAGGACTGTATGGTAGGTCATATGCCTCGCTAAAGGACCGGATCACTTGCGTTAGTGCAGCATCTCCTCTTCTATCTTAAGCCCCAACCCATTTGGCTTCAATCTCAATATTCCTTGCCATGCAAATGATAGCTCCTCCGTTGTCTGTGATTGAGGTATTTGGATTCTTCCTAGCAATGTATCCGTCCAGCTCATGCCCTAGATTCCCAATTTCCTTTCACCATACTGCATCAGCCAATAATGAGGACCATCCATGGTCGGTTTCCATCAACTCTCTAAAGTAGTCCCGGTAATAGTGCATGGGCTTTGTTGGCTAGTTTGGAGACTCCAAGTCCACCCTCTACTTTGTCTATAGGGATCAAGGACCAGTTAATAGGTCTCCATCCCTTGTTGTTGTCATCCATTTACTAGAGAAAGCTTGCAAAAATGTTTTTTATCCTCTCCCAAGCAATCTTATTGAAGTGGACAGTCATTGCTAGAAAGGTGATTGAGGCCCCCGACATTGTCTTGACCACTAATAGCCCTCCTAGAAAGGAGACATGTTTGCCTTTCCATGCATCAACCTTGGAATTTAGCTTGGTTTCCATCCAATCATATCTTTGCTTAGGAGTCATCCCTACCCCCATAGGGCACCCTAGATACTTGAAGACCTGGCCATGCTTTATTTGTTTAAAGCAAGACAAGCTCACGCAGCCAATCTGAGGGTTCTCCATGGCCCAAGTAAACTAGCTCAATTTTGGCCTTATTGATTTGTGAGCCTAACAAATAAGATAAATCTCCATACACCTCGAGAAGCCCATTAACATACTGTTGGTCAACATGGAAAACATTCAAGTTGTCATCCGCGAAGAATTGTGAGACAAACTGACTATCATCAAAGGATCTAAAAGTCCAACAAGGGCTAATTAACAACTTTGGCACTTTCATACCAAATACATTACTTCTGCACAATGAAAACTACCTTAGCTTTACTAGTTGTAGAGAATAATTTCTCTACACATTGTCTTATTTGATTTGCTTGTAATGTCTCCCATGTTGAGGGCTCATAATTGTCTATTGAATCACAACACTTTGCCTCCAAAAAGATAAGTTGTCTAAGTATGATATGTTGAATGCATATAAGTTAACTTATTGTTTTAAATTACATCTAGCAGCTTAGATTTATCTTTTTTTGTTTGAGAGAATTTATTGTTTACATTACATGCATTTTCAATGTATAGTCCTTTATTCTTGCATGAATTTAAATAGCATGTTGTGAAAGTCAAACATAATGATGGTGGTGATACATATTACTATTCTTTGCATGGAGGGTGTAGCAAGCCTAATTGAACCTATAGCATTACTAGAGGAAGTTCTCTTCTATTCCAAAAATACAAATCACTCCACTTCCAAAAGAAGCATGTGTACTAGTCACAATAAAGAATTTTCTATGTCTTAATTTAAATGGGAAAGGGAATATTCAAGGATTGGATGTTTAGGGGAAGGAGCATTTGGGGATGATACACTTCTTCTATTGCATGCCTTTAAAGGAAACATTGGAGATATATTATCTCTTCGATCTAGTAAAAGTCCCAACTTATTAGTATGTTTGAAGAAAATGTGCAAGTGGATATCTAGCCAAGGACATCAAAAGGGGATAATCATGCTTTTTTCCATAAAATTTTATGCACCTCAATCTCACATTGGAGGCCTTTTTGAGTGGATCATGTCAGATGAGTGAACAAACAACATGTCCTAATTATTGTGGCCTACGAGTACATAGGGTATCCCTTTACATGAATTCTTCTACGTAATGTTGGTTAAATTGTAAGAGAGAAAATTATACTTACAAGGGACCTTTAGTATATAAAAAAGGCATTTTTGACAATATGGTCTACGAATTACCTCAAAAATGTATACATGGGATTGTATGCATGCGCTTGCGCCACCAATAATCTAATTTTTAAAAATGAATTGCATTTGTACAGACTCGTAGTCTAGTCTGGTCAAGTCAATCTAAGTAGGGGTTGGGATGTGAATATGACTCACCATGCATTAATGGAAAATTCAATAATGAACTATGACGTATTGGTCATCTAATAAAAATGAGTCGTGTAGTTTTCACCCACCCACTTCACCGCACCATAAGTATATGCCATATGCTTATCATGGGGATTGGGGTAATGGGGCTCAAATGCACGTGATATAGAAACTTTCTTAATAGTGATTGCCTTGAGGAGTAACATTGCCACTCTCAAAGATTTTGAGACCTTGGATTTCATAATTTGGAGTTACACATGTGATGTAAGTGGAGTCGAGCTTGAAAGGTGAGAAGGATCGAAGCTTGCACGCGAGCTATGGCGGGAGAGCAAGAGCAAGAAAGAGAGAGACAAGAAATGGGAACTCCAACAGTCACAATGTGTGATCGGACCTTCCTTTATTCAAACTTTCACTAAAAGAATAAAGAATAAAGTGACGTGACGGGCGCCCGCCACCTGCAGTGTGCAGTGGCGGGTACCGTCAGTGTAGTAATACACGGGGCGGCACGGCGGAGACACCTTTACCCCCAACAACCTCCCACTTAAAGGAGAATCTACCTAGTGAGAGAGAAAAGAAAAAAAGAAAAGACAGTACAAATGTACATAGGTACAAGGGATGAGGAAAGGCGACATCTCATCCAACGCCCATCAACCTCCTGAGGAAGGCAAAGCACTCAGTAGTGAGGCTCTTCGTGAGCAGATCTGCAGGATTCTCGTCAGTGGAGATCTTGACAAGGTCAACAGACTTGTCCTCCACGACACCACGTATGAAGTGATACCTCACCTCAATGTGTTTCATCTTCGCATGGAAGACCGGATTCTTAGCCAACTGAATGGCACTCATAGAATCCGAATGCAGTGTAGGTGTAGCATCAATCCCAAGGTCAGCAACTAGACGGCCTAACCATATGGCCTCCTTGCAAGCCTCAGTGGCTGCAACATACTCGGCCTCAGTGGTAGACAAAGCCGTACACTTCTGAACCCTGGACATCCAAGAGACAGCCCCTCCAGCATAGGTAAATACATAGCCAGAAGTGGACTTCCTACTATCTGCATGTCCTGCATAATCGGAGTCAGTGTACCCCACGACCCCTGTATCCTGGCTACCATAGCAAATACACATATCTGTTGTGCCCTTTAGGTACCTCATGATACCCTTCACGACATCCCAATGTCTGCTGCCAGGTAGAGCCATATAGCATGCCACAACACCAACTGCATGCGCAATATCTGGACGAGTGGCTATCATGGCATACATCAAACTGCCCACGGCTGAAGCATAAGGGAACTTGGCCATCTCGGCCCTTTGCTCATCTGTCTGCGAACAATCGTCCTATGATACCTTCACATAAGAAGGTAATGGACAGCCAATAGGCTTTACGTCCTGCATACGAAAGCGCTCAAGGACTTTATGAATGTACTCCCGCTGTGAGAGATACAAAAGCCCCTGATGCCTATCGCGCTTAATGCACATCCCAAGTATATGTGAGGCCTGTCCCAAATCCTTCATCTCAAATCTCTTCTTCAGCTGAGATTTAAGAGCATCTAGCTCATCATGAGCTTTCCCTGCTATCAGCATATCATCAACATAGAGTACCAAGATAAGCAAACTGCCATCATGGGCTTTCTTCGTGTAAAGACACGATCCATAGCACTCCTGCTGTAGCCCTGTGACTGCATAAAGGCATCAAACTTATGATACCATTCCCTAGGTGCCTGCTTCAAGCCATACAAGCTCTTCTTCAACTTGCACACTAGGTGCTCCCTGCCAGGTTCTGCAAAGCCCTTAGGCTGATCCATATAGATCTCATCATGCAAGTCCCCATGTAGAAAAGCCGTCTTGACATCCATCTGATATAGATCTAAGTCAAGCTGTGCAACCAAAGCCAAGACTAAGTGCAGGGTGGTCATCTTAACCACAGGAGAGAAGACCTCATCAAAGTCCACACCATGTTCCTGCTTAAAACCCTTTGCTACCAATCTAGCTTTGTATGCCGGCTTGGGGTGTCCAGGGGTACTTTTCAGCTTGTACACCCACTTGCATGGCAAAGCCTTCTTGCCCTTAGGCAAGGCAACCAAATCCCAAGTCTCATTCTTATGCAGGGAGTCTATCTCAGACTGCATAGCCCTCTCCCAGGAGTGACTGTCACCCCTGCGCATAGCCTCATCATAAGTGAAAGGCTCTCCTGCATCTGTAACCAAAACATAATGCATAGAGGGCTGAAATCTGTCAGGTGGATGTCTATCTCTAGCAGACCGTCTCACCGCAGGCTCTGCTGCCTGTCTAACTGCCTGTCCAACATCCTGGCCCTGTGGAGGAACTGCTGCAGGCTGTACTACTGGCTGTGCTGGAGCTTTAGGCTCCTCCTGAAAGATCACTCTGTGGATCTCAACCACCTTCTCAGGCTGCCTGTGCATCTTGTCTTCATGGAAGATGACATCATGGTTGTGTACTATTTTCCGTGCCTACGGATCCCATAGGCGATAGCCCATCTCTCCTGACTCACCATAGCCGAGGAATATGCATTTAATGCTCTTTGGATCCAATTTACTCCTCTTGTCCTTGGGCACATGGCAGAATGCCTCACATCCAAAGACATGGAGATGCGCATAAGAGGGTGGCTTACCAGCCCAAACTTCCTCTGCAACCTGGAAATCCAATCCACTAGAAGGCGATCGGTTTATGACATGCACTGCCGTACTAACTGCCTCAGCCCAAAAACTCTGGGGTAGGCCTGCATGGCTAAGCATAGAGCGCACACGCTCCTGAATAGTCATGTTCATGCGCTCAGCCAAACCATTTTGGGGTGGGGTGTAAGGGGCGGTCAACTGACGCTTAATACCCCTGTCATCACAAAACTGCTCAAAAGCATGCGAGACATATTCTCCCCCATTATCTGTCCTAAGGCATTTCAGCCTATACCCAGTCTGGTTCTCAACAAGAGCAAGCCATCTCTGAAAAACTGCCAAGACATCGGACTTCTGCTTTATGGGATAAGCCCACACTTTCCTAAAAAAATCATCAATGAAGGTAACAAAGTACTTCGCGCCACCCATAGACATACAAGGCATAGGCCCACAAATATCGGAATGCACCAATGCCAAGGGCTCACTCAGGCGTGGCCTAACCAATTTCTTATGCGTAGACCTATTCTGCTTACCATAAAGACAATGATCACACGAGTCAAAACGTGCATAGTCCAAAGGCGGAAGATACTGCAAACCAAATAACATTTTCATTCCTTTCAAAGACATATGCCCCAAATGGGCATGCCAAAGTGATACATGTGGGATAGAGCCCACTGCCAAAACATGGTCTACAGAAGACCCAGATACAACAAGAGGATAGAGGCTGCCAGCCTTGGCACCTCTAGCAAGCACAAGTCTGCCTTTGGTAATCTTCCAGGCAGAATCCCCAAAACAGACATGAAACCCTGCATCATCCAACTGTCCTGCAGACATAAGACTGCGCGTAAGCGCAGGTACATGACGTACATCCCTAAGCAAAAATGAACTGCCAGTGGAAAACTGCAACTGAATATCACCCATGTCCACAATGTCAAGAGACCTGTCATCTCCAAGTCTGACTGATCCAGATACAATACGATAAGAGTGAAACCACTCACGGTAAGGCGTCACATGGAAGGACGCACCTGAATCCAATAACCAGCACTGTGCATACATACTAGGTGTCTCAGTCAAGTGTGAAGCATCAGAAGAACTAGCTGCAAGTATAAACTCATCACCACCATCGGACTCCTCAGTCTCTGCGTGACATTAATTTCCTCAATCTTGACGCTGGACTTTGCAGGTACTATGCTGCGATCAGAGGACTTCTCCTGCACTTTATCTTTCCCCTTATCCTTGCGCTTCTCATTGCGCAACTCATGACACTGTGGTCTAATATGGCCCTTTTTCCCACAATGATGACAAGTGACATTTGCATTGCACCCACGCGACTTACTACGCGACTTGCCACGAGATTTAGATCGACCCTTCTGCAAGTCACGGCCTCGGCCATTACCACGGTCATACCTGTCATTCCTGCCTCTAACTGTCAAAGCATGACTACCACGAGAGGCATCCAAGTTTTTGCGATTCACCTCTTCCTGAAGAAGAGCACTCTCAACATCTGCCAATTTTAGAGTAGCACTAGAGGCACAAAGAGCAGTACGGAAAACATCCCATGACTCATTCAGAGTCCCAAGCAAGAAAAGAGAAGTTACTTCCTCTCCAAAGGTGATATCTTGCGAAGTCAGGTTCTTCAATATAGCATGGAACTGGCTCAAGTGAGCAGACATAGTCGCATTATCCTTCATGCGCAGATCCATAAGCTGCTTCAACCAGTACATCTGACTCGCCGGACTTTTCTTATCATAAAGATTCTTGATCTTATTCCATAGATCCCATGCACTCTGTGCTTCCTCAAATACATTATAATGTACCTGTTCAGTGAGAGACAATACAATCGTGGACTTGCATAGCTCATCAAGTTCAAGCCAGTCGTCAATATCCATAGTTTCAGACTGCTCCCCACTCAACCGAAGTGGCTTAATCTGAGATTTCTACACCAAGACCTGCCAAATTTGACTCTTCCAGTAAGAGTAGTTGGTACCATCCAACTTTGTAATGTTAAACATGGCACTATCATGCAAAGATGACGCCATTATGTAGGCTGAAAATGCCCAAACAGTCCAAAACTGCTTGTTGTTTTACTACAGAAACTGCCCAAAAATGACCAAAACGGGGTCCAAAGGGTGAGCAAAGTGTGCCAAAAGTTGCTGCCCACTTAGTACTAGGTGCGATACACCAAATCATGATATTTCAGCATGAAAAGTACACCTCAGTCCACCAATAACTGCTTGCTGTAATAAATTGCAGGTATGCAGTCTAGAGAGCAAACTGTCCCAAAATAGGATCCAATGTCAAGCAAACAATGCTAGGTCCAAAGCCGACATGAAACAGACATAAGCAAGGCCAATGACAGTGAAAAGAACATGAGCTCAACACCAAAGCATGTCAAAATAACATCTGCCAGTGAAAGGCACACCCCCAAACACTCTAGGCAAAGTGTTCCTGTAACTGCCAAAACCTGACACAAATAGGTGTCTGCTCAAAAAGAAAGATCCAAATATGAGACTTAGCTCATAAGCATCCTGTCAACCAAGAGTACATCAATGCATATCCATAAAGATCGGAGTATGATCCCAAAGTCTCAATGCGTATGTAGCTGCTCAAGACATAAACTGCTCCAAATACATGTAAGTGCTCCAATAGCATGCAACTGTCAAAGGTCAAGCAAGCATGTAAAATGCTCCCACTGGCACAAAAGGCGTACAAAGCAAGCTCAGAAGCTCAAACAACCCAAGAGAAAGCACCAGTGATAAGTGACCCTGTCAATGCATCAAGCACATCCAAGAGAGCATGACATACATGAAGCACCGGTCGTATTAACCATGAAGCAATACATAAGCCCAAATAAGCTCTCAGTCAACTCAATGACATCCAAATAGCAACCAAGATCAGTGATCAAGTAAGCCGGGAATGCTCAAATACATCCAAATCCAAGCTCCAAATGTCGGTATGGCATACACGAACCAAATAGCATATGTCAGGAACCAAAGCATGTCATGCAAAAGCCTAACTGTCAAGCAGAGACATGAGGCATAGGCAGTCCACGAGCATGCCAAGTCGGTCCAAATGCCAGTGAAGACGGAGCTAATGCGAAGCTCAAAAGCATCCCATAATCTCATACATATGCTCCAAGCCGTCCCCAAATGTCAGAGACATCATGCCAAAGCTCAAAGCATACATCCGGTATCAGTAGGTAAGTGCCAAAGCATGTAAAGTATCTTCAGCCCACTGTTATTCCAGCATGTATTTACTGTTCTAAACAGTAGATTTCAGCCCCGAATTCAAGCCAAAATCATGGTCAAACCAAATGCATACATTCCCAATACATCCGGGTAGGAAGTAGACCGCATACGGGGATCAAATAAGGTAACCGGAGTAGAGTATAAGCATCAAATGCCAATGCCAAGTGTGGCTGCCCTATTTCCAGCACTGTATAACAGTAAATAACAGTCCCAAATCAGCCAATATTTCAGGCCAAAATCATGGCATAATCATGTGCATACATTCCCAAGGCAGTAGGCATCATGTAGACCGCATACGGGCATCAAATAGCACAACCGGAATGGAGTATAAGCAACAAATGCTAATGCCAATGGTGCTGCCCTGTTTTTAGCCTGTTATGACAGTTTATAACAGTCCCAAATCTGAAGAAATCAGCCCCGAATGATCAAGACCAATGCCCAAATCTTGAATGACATCAAACATGAAGTCTATAGCCCTCTTGATCAAGGTAGAGAGCAAGAAGCAATGGCCAAGTGTGGAGCTGAAGTAGATGAGTGCTCACAGCTTGGAAAAAAACGATGCAATCTGCCTTGTTGGTGCTGAACTTGCTGCTACTCCACATGGGCTGAAAAGGGGGTAATGGGGAGCTCAATGATGGCCCAAGGTAGGCACATACCAAGCCATGAAGGCCCAATGCAAAGGGGAGGGAAGATATGAGCTATGGAGCTCAAGAAGAGTGGCTGCCCTTTGTTCCTACCCTGTTTCAATCTAAGAATACACTCAAATGCCTGCAAATGCTGAAGCAATATCTCAAGGGCAAGCCCCTGATGAAGCTCAAGAAGGCCAGGATGGAGCTCGGGAAGCCGGGGAGAGTCGGGAGCTCAAGAGGTCGGCTATGGCTGCCGGGATGGAGACCCAATGCGTGAAGCGAGTCGATGTGAAGGTCGGGAAGCACCGAGTCGAGCTTGAGCAAGAGAATGCCAAGCTCTGATACCAGTTGAAAGGTGAGAAGGATCGAAGCTTGCACACGAGCTATGGCGGGAGAGCAAGAGCAAGAAAGAGAGAGACAAGAAATGGGAACTCCAACAGTCACAATGTGTGACCGGGCCTTCCTTTATTCAAACTGTCACTAAAAGAATAAAGAATAAAGTGACGTGACGGGCGCCCGCCACCTGCAGTGTGCAGTGGCGGGTACTGTCAGTGTAGTAATACACGGGGCGGCACGACGGAGACGCCTTTACCCCCAACAGAGCTTCTATTTTTTGCTATTGAATAAGAAAATCCTTTGGATTTTGATGCTTATGGATCTAGTCAAAGACAAAAATCCTCATCGCCCCCTCTCACTAGATTACTACTATGTGACTTATTGCTCTCTTGCTCAATTAAAAAGTGTCAAATTTGCTAGACTTCTAAAGGAGATGATTGCCTCTTGGTATATTTTAAAGGATAAAGTGGTTTGTAAAGCTTACCAAGTGCTCTTAGTGAGATCTTTGTTGTGGAGTTGAAACTTTAATTCTTGTTTGAGGCTTAAATTTCCACATGTAGTAGGTTTCTTGACTTTTAAAAGTTTTCTAACTAGTGGCTACATGATGGACATGGGTTCTCTAATGTAAGGCTTAATTATGATGGCAATTTATCACACAATGCCCTAAGCTTGGTTGTAGGGGTGAGCACAAACTCAACCGCCAAGACCATAGACTGCTTATTGTCCAAGCGTTTCAAGTGAGCACTAATGGTGGCTACCTCTCACATAGTCGACGCGCTATCCTTCTCTACGAGTGTAGTGAGCTTATCTTGTTGCCCCATCGAATTGCTTCCTCTCTCAAGCACTTTGCTAGCTCCACGATTCTTGATGCAAGCTCAAGCATCCTCAAGCCTCCACCTCCAAGCTCCATCCTCCATAGCCACACGTGAGACAAGAGAAGAGAAGAGAATAGGAGAGAAAAAGAAGAGAGGAGATGGTGGAGAGCTTCACCTCCTTGATCCCTTACCCCCACACACTCTCACACTCCCTCCCTCAAGCACACACAAGCAAGCAAAGAGAAAAGAAGAAGAGAAAAAGGTGAGTCTCTTGTTGCCACACACCCAAGAATGAGCTCTCATTTACTTTTTGAACTTTATATACAAAGCCCTAAATCCCCTTTGGGCGGTCATCCCCTTTTCACATGGCCATCCATAGCCTAAGGCTATTTTTTCTTGTTCGTCTATCTTCCTAGCTTCCTTCCTACCACCCATCTACATTTACAATTTGGATGGGTTAGAGCCTGACGCTCTTAAAATAAATCATGGTGCACCTTGCGCTCTTTTACAAAAGTATTGACTTGCACTTTTTCTTGTGTGTCTCTCCTTAATTCAGGACTTTTTCACACTCCTTGTGTTTTTCGATTTTTCTTGGCGTGCCTTTGTTCTCCATTCCGCTTTTGTCTTGGCCTTGTCTTTTGCTTTAGCTTTTAGGGATTTTCCACCTTGTTCATCTAAGGGTTAACATTACTCCCCTCCTAGTTAAGTGCTAGTTCCATGGCACTTTGCTGGGTGGTGAGTCGAACGGTGTTGTTGGGGTAGCCATGTGGATTTTTGAGTTTGTAGACAAGCTATGTTGGGGGGTGGGTTGGAGGGATTTATGGAACTGGAAGGTTCTTGAGTTGGGAATGAACCCTAGTGTTGGAGGGATGTATGAACCTGTTGGAGGTATTTATGGAACTGGAAGGCCCTTGCATGGGATATGATCCCTGGTGCTGGAGGGATTTATGGAACTGAAAGGTCCTTGCGTTGGATATGATCCGTGGTGCTAGAGGGATTTATGGAACTGAAAGGTCCTTGCATTGGATATGATCCCTGGTGCTGGAGGGATTTATGCACTTATTGGAGGGATTTATGGAATTGAAAGGTCCTTGTGTTGGATATGATCCCTGGTGATGGGGGGATTTATGGACTTGAAATTGATGACGGTGTTGGATGATCTCGATGGGGAGAGAGGCTAATGGGCGGATCCATCTTTAAAATTGAATATGGTGCTAGATGGATCCGTCTCCTGGCCCTCCGCGGTTGCCTTCTCTTGCGCTGTTCCAAATGAGCTTCTTCATTCACTTTTTTATTGGGGCTCTGCCTTAGTATGCCCCTGCTTTGTTTTGCCGGCATGGTGACATTGTCGCATAAGATGGGGAGCGCATTGCATGGATGATGGGGTCTCCAGGGTTGGTGGTTGGGGCCTTTGTTTGTACCTGAAAAGAAAAGAAGGTGCACTACCTGGGGGTGTCTTCCATTGTCATGTGGTGCAATGTGCTCATGCTAGTGGGACTGGGAGCAAGCTTGGGCATTGCCACTCACGTGAGGACTTAGTTTGTACATAAGGGAGGTGTGGTGCATGTAGCTTAGGGCAATAGGTCTAACCATAGGCGATTGTTACCTCCCTAGGTGTGCCCTGCCCTTGATTTTTCCTAAGTGCGAAGTGAGGGATCAAAATGAGGCTAGGGGGTTAGGGATAGAGCCGGCCGATCGAAGCCACCAGACACTCCTAACTTGAGGACCCCTAGGTGCAGTGACTATGGTTGATGTGCAACTTGTGGTGGCGATGTGTGATATCTTTTTGTTTTTCTTTCCCTTCTTGGTTTTTTAAAATAATAATGATAAAGTTACATAGGCGTGATAGAAGTTTAATCTTCGTCATCAGAGTGAGGTGGAGAAGGGGGCTTAATAGATTTATTAAGGAACTGGCGACTTTGGAGATACCCCTTGAGGTTTAGGTGGACTTGAAAGGTGGTGGTGGAGAGGAATGGATGATTGCAATGGGTGAAGCGACTATCATTCATGTCCTCTAGTAGAGCTAAGCAAAATAAAGGAAATAGAGCAACTCACATCATTAGTCAGGCCATTACACAACTATCTATAGCGTTAGGATCAAAATGGAGTACTGGGAGGTTGTGCTCTTGCGGGGTGGGATCTTGCCTAAGGAGTATCCTAAGCAATCTAAGGTAATTACAGGTAGTACTAAAGGCGGGGTCAAGGCATGAAGAGAATTCGTTAGTGACTTGGATTAGGGTATCATACAAGTTTTCTGATGTGAAGATGAGTGCATCTTCATATGTAGTAAAATGAGGGTTATAAATTATAGGGAAGTCGTAGCAGCTATGGAAAATGGAGTCAAAATTCACTTCCACCCTTCGAGGGTAGGGCTTAAAGAGTGGGTCATTTTGCTCGAAGGGTTGAGTGTTACAAAAGGCCATCCAAGTGTCCAAGTTGGTGTCACAGACCCTTCTTCTCCACGTAGGTTGGCATTCATAGTCGAGCATAGACCTTGGTACTTTAAAAATTTTATTTTGCCAAAATTCGACATCTTTAGTGGCCCATAATGTGGGGCTCTACACTTTCTCCTCCAACCACTTCTGCCCAAGCTTGCCTCCGATGTTAATCACCTCCTCCATCACCTTGATGGGTAAAACCCTGCGTAGGGCAACGGGAAATTGGAAGTTAAGGTTGAAGGGGCTCCTGGCCATTTCTTGCCTCCTCCCAGATTACAAGGTTGGTGTGGAAGCTTGCTAGGGTGTCGTCCGCACATGGTAGGATAGATGCATGGGGTGCCCTCACTCCCTTGGCATTCCATTTTCTCATTATCTCCTCCACCATTTGTTTCCTTCTTTCCCTCAATGCCGCCTTTCTTTCTGCGGAGATGTCTGCGTGTTGTAACTCTTTAGGTCATAGGGAAGGAGATGGTGGGACCAGCTCCTCTTCGTGTGATCCTATTCCAAAGTTCTCATCCATTTCTCTCTCCTGGCTTGGCCCTTGCTATTCTTTTTCGATGAACCTGAGAGCGTCCACTTCCTATGAGGTTAGGCCTGCCAATAGGAGATAATGGCGTTGCTCTTCTAGGCTTGGGCCAACTTCACTAGGTTGTGACGGCATCTGTAGCCCTGCTTTCAATGCTCTATGAGCCAATACTAGTTTCTTTTTTATTGTTTCTATGGACTCTCCTTCCTCTGCCTGAGTGACGTCTAGCAGGGTGTCCAAGAAGGTGTGTTGTTGGGTTTGGAAGCTTACTTGGGTGGCTGTCGCTTTGTTTTCAGTAAATATCCTTTCTTTTTCGACTTGAGTAAGACGGATGCCAAGGCTTTGACTCTTTTTTCATTCTGCCTAACCCACTCTTCAGCCCTCTTGTTCATCTCTTCCAAGCCCTCACCTTGCCTTTGTGACAGGGCCACTATCAACGGCTCCTGCCTTTTTCATTTTTGTACAAGTTCTTCTATTTCTTCTATTAGGCGCTCAATCTCCTTTTCCAATGTTGCTTGTTCCTCCCTTTGTCTTTGCATTCCACGCTCTATTTCTTCTTTTTCTTTTTTCCGTTCTTCTTGCTCTTGTATTCTCTCTGCTTTCAGCGCGGTGAGGTCTTCCATTCTCTCTTGGAATTTTCTCATTTGTGTTTCGAGCTCCGCCTGCTGTAGAATTAGGAGTTTGTATTCCCTTTACATTGTGACCAGCTCATGGTTCTCTTCCTCCAGTCTTTTTCGCCACCGTTCTTCGTCGTTTTCCTTAGCCCTCGGTTCTGCTTTTAGCAAGTGGATTTCTTTTTGTTGCAAGGCCAGTTGGCGGTCTTCTTTAACCGGAAGATATTTGGCATTTCCTTTTCTATTTCCAGCTTCGCCACAACCGCTCTCTTCTCCTCCATTACTCTTTCTAACTAAGTGTAGAGCTCCTTGACATGCTCGTCTTAGTTAGCAGGTTGTGACTGCGTGGTGGTAGCATCTATTCTTGGTCGCTTGGGCCCCTGTTGAGATTCGACGTCTGCAATAGCCAATCTTTTCACTCCTATCGTTGGGGTTCCTGCACTAGAGGTGGGCATTGGGATATGTGCCTTATCGACCAAGAATTGCACCCATGCCATGAGGTTGCTGGCATCCACTGTGGTTGGGGTGCCTGGCATTGCTGTGATGGTCGGGGTATTGGGCAAGAGGGTCGACGGGGTCAAGTGGAGTGCAGCTTTGCCCTTTTCTTTGGGGAAGGTGAAAGTAAGTCTTTTGACACTTGGGCACTGGTTCTCGACTTGTCTTGCCTAGGTGGGCTCATTGCCACTAGTTTCTCCTGCTTGCATTGCTATTCTATGGACATGTGCACAGCTTGTGCCAAGTCCTTCTCTTCTTTCCTTCTCAACTCCTCCTCTTGTTTAGCAGCTTTTCTCTTCCTCTCTTCCTCAGCTCTTTTTGAGTCAGCCTTGGCTTTAAGTAGGTTCACTTCCTCTTTTTCCTTCCTCTCTTCTTTCTACTTCTCCTTTGTCGTCTTCTTTTTAGGCGTCTTCGCCTTCCTCTTGCTGGATTGAGCTTCTTGCTCTCCCTGTTCTTCACTAACCATCCTCTCACTTGATGGTTCTTTGTCGTGACGAGGAGGTGACCTCTTAGGTGTTTCATTTGAACCCTCTCTAGGATTAAAGGGTTAGAGGATGAAGGGCATTCAACACATAATCTTAGTGCTTTACCTTTGCATGAGCCAGGAGTAGAAATTCGGGTTATACTCGAAATTAGCATAGCTATCCATGTCGACAGGGCAGATGCCTACGTGTGTAATGTAAGTGAGGACGTCAAGCAAGAAGTCGCCAAAGTCCTCTTGACTAGTGACATGCAGCTCCTCCTCAGTGAGGATGCGATCTAAATAAGGATGTCCCTCAATGTGTTCTTCCAGGGGTCGGTTACAAATGGAAGTCAGCACCCTATAGGAACTTGGAGCAACATAGGTTGGGTCATATTCAAATGCCTTGATTGCGTGCCACTATTTAGTGTTGGTCATTATTTGGCATCCCTCTAGCTCCCATTGTAGGTGTAAAGTGTACCATTTCTGTAAGAAGGAGGAATTGTGGTCGGTAAGCTGTTTCAACTACTCGATTTCTTGGTTTGTGGCCATGATTGTATTCTTGCGATATGACAAAATGAGACGTTGCATGATTACTTGCTCCTAGGATATCTCAGTTGCAATTAACTCGTGGGCTGATTCGGAAGTCTTAACAAATATAAATTTCGACTCCTCCCAAGAGCAAGGGAGTGTTCGTACTTCCATTGCTATAGGTTCTTCCAATAGAACTAAGTCTAGTCTATCATAGCTTTAGGCCAAGGTCATGAAAGTAGTGTCCAAGCATCGGAGGCAAGCAATCAAGTCGTCCCCTGTATTTTCAGCTAAGTCCATAGCCAATGTTAGAATTGATTGTCGCTCATAAGAGGGTCATGGGTCTAGTGGTAGTTGCGGTTGTCGTGCTACTAGTTGCATTTGAGATCTGAGAGGTATCATCAGCACTAGAGCTGAGTATTTTGCTAGTAGCAGGCTACGATTTTGGACGATAGGGTGGTTCACGCCCTATTGAGCTAGACTTTGGAGGTTCTATGGACTCAGCGGCCTGATTCTCTTGTGTTGTGAGTGTCTCGGGCATGATGTTTTGTGTGGTCAAGCTCGAGGGTGACATTTGAGTAGGGCCTTTGGTTGTTTTGGCTTTAGGCAGCCAAATCCAGGTGTTATCCACATAGTAGCCTTGTGCATGCAATAAGGCCTTGGGGGACCCATCATGGCTTGACCGTACGTTGAGGTTTATAGTTTCATCTTGGCTTCCTAGGTTTCAAGTGTAGATCATTAACCTGGCGAGGCCGTGGGTTTCTATTCCTAAGTTGCGCTCTTTGTCTAGGTGCCCATTTGAATTGGGGTTCATGGGCTTTAGCATTGGCTCTAGTGGGTTGCTAGCATCAATGTTTGGTAGGTTGTGACAAGCACGACCTTCCTCCTTAGTCTTGATAGTGGGTTCCTCTACCGGTTGCTTCGTGGTCTTGGAAAGAGTCGTGCCGCCCTTATTGAAAGCTGTTGCAATGTGAACATTGCCCATGGCTAGGTAGATACGTTGTGATTGATAGTCGATATTGCAATGAGTTTGCTTCTTGAAAGTTCGTCCTAACAGTGATTCTATGCATATATTCTTAGTGTTGGGCAACACATAGAAGATTATCGGCATGCTTTCAGACTCGATAGAAACTGCAACATTGCACTTTTCCAACAACGTGTATGGTTGGCATCCAAAAGGGGTGAGATTAGCATTAGTGGGCTGCAACTGCGGTTTGCCAATTTGGGTCCAATGGTCATGAGTCAAGATATTAAAACCAGCTCCCTCATTGATCAATGCATTGATGGTGCATGTGTGTTTAGCAGTGACCGTCATGCGTAGGTAAGGTGGCGGTACTGCTTCCTCATCCTCACTGTCCACCTCAGTGACAATGGTTACTTGTACATGGACAGGGGGTGCTAGCATTGGGGGCTCATGCAATGGGTGCGTGGGAGGGAAATACTTCTTTATGTGGCTTCCATTAAAGAAGCATATGCCCTCACCCTCTAGGGTTTCTAGTTTGAGGTTGCTAGTCCTTCGGGGGCTGATGGTTCGAACCTTAAAAGGTTCTAGCCCCCTAAACTTGAGCTTTTGCTTATGTCTTTTGACTGAGTATAGCAGTGCTAAGTCACCCTATTCGAAGCTGTGCTGCTTGACATGCTTGTCAAACCAGATTTTGCATCTTGCCTTCTCGCATATGAGAGCATGGGTGGCTAGAAGACAAGTTTCCATTAAGTGTTTGAGTTCAATCAAGTGTCCCATCCATGCCCCCTTCCCATCCCATCTTTCTTGAAGGGCTATCCTAAGGCTTAGCATGAAGAATTCAAAGGGAAGAATTGCATCTGTACCATATGTCAATCTAAAGAAGGTCTCTATCTTGTAAGCCGTGCGGTAGGCCCTCAAGGCCGCCATTAATTTGTTATCCCAATCACTGTGTGAAGCAGAGATGACCTTGGTTAGGATGTTTACTAGGATTTTATTTGTTGATTTAGCTTGACCATTTGCCTATGGGTAATAAGCTGAGGATTCCTGATGGATTATTAGGAAGGAAGACAAGAGGTGAGCTACTACTTTGTTGATGAAGTGTGTGCCCTGGGGTCGCTGACTAGTTTGATGGGGCAACCAAATCATGAGATCATTTGCTCCCATAGGAACTTAGCAGTGGTCCTAGCATCGTTCTTTCTCACAGCTCGTGCTTCTGTCCATTTGGTTGGATAGTTGGTGGCCATAATGATGTATTTAGCTTGTGAATATTGTGCCGTGGGACTAATGGGTCTAATGAAGTCAATCCCCCATTTCTCAAAATGTTGTCATGCAATAATTGAGGTTAGCTCCATGCGATCTTTACAGATAGGGACTTTAGTTCGTTGGCACTCATCATAGTGCTTCACGTATCGTGTTGCATCTCAGAAGAGGATAGGCCACCATAGCTGGGATTGCAGCACTTTGCGAGCTGTCGTGTCTCCATTGAAATGTCCTCCTGCGATTCCGCCGTATGCCTTTGTCAGTACGTCATGCATCTCATGCTCACACACACACCTGCAAACTAACCTGTCTTGTCCCAGCCTGTAAAGTTGTCCCAGCCTGTAAAGTTGGCCTTTTCTATCGATCATTCTGGTAGTCTATGTTCAAGCACTTGAACTATGTCATCTACCTAATATGGCATCATGTCAGCTCTAAACAAATCTTTTTCGCTGGATAAGCGGAATAGATGCACGTTTGGCAGTTCGTCCACAATGCCTTATCTAGCCGCTTCTCCTGTGGGGATGTGAGATAGATGGTTAGCCATGTAATGTTGTTTCCCCTTATGCACTGTCACGAAGAAATCAAACTCCAAAAGCAGAAGAAGTCATCTAGCAATGCATCTTGTAGCGTATAGTTTGTTAACCAGGTACAACAAGGCTTGATGGTTAACAAAGAAAGTAAAAGGTGTAGCCTGAAGGTAATGTCAAAATTTCTTTACAGCAAACACCATGGCCAAGCCCTCTTGCTCCGTTGTCAAGTAGTTCATTTTGGTCTTAGTGAGTTGTCTGCTACTAGCAATGCTCACTGGGTAGTCCAGATTGTGTTTACCAAGTTGGCATAATACAGCTCCTATGGCGAATTTCAAAGCGTCGATGTGCACGTGAAACGTGAGTGTCCAATCTGGGGCTCGTAGTATTGGTACTGTGGTTAGAGCATTTTTTAGTTCCTCGTATGTGTGTTGGCATTTCTTCGCCCATTCGAATATAATCAATAGCTTGTATAGAGGTCTAGCAATCAATGCATAGTTCAACACACAAAGTGTCGATAATACCCTGTATGTCCCAAAAAGCACTGAACACCCTTGTAATCATTTGGGGGTGGAAGATCCACAATGACATTGATCTTCGAGGAATTTGTGGCAATGCTATTCTTTGACACCAGATGTCCTAGGATACTCCATGCTTCATCCACAACTAGCACTTCAAGGGGTTCAATGAGAGGCGGTATAACCAACATTGTTCAAAGACCACTCGGGGACTGTCTAAGTGTTCTCTCCAAGTAGAGTGAACACACAAGTTTTCCATGAAGACCTCTAACTCCTTCCTCAGCATGTCTTTGAATATTGTATACATCAATCATTGGAAAGTGGCTAGCGCATTAGTCAATCCAAAAGGCATGACTATGTAGGCAAAGACTCCCCATTCAGAGGCAAATGCAATCTTATGCCTATTGTTAGGATGCACTTGTACATGATCGTATCCACAGAAACCGTCCAAAAAATTGTAGGCCTCTTTGCCAGCTACTCTCTCGAGCATGTGCTCAGTGTACGGCAATGGGTAGTTATCTCTCTTTGTAGATGCGCTTACCTTCTTGTAATTGACACATACTCTAATCTTCCCATTATTTTTTAGTACAATGACTATGGGCGAGACCCAGTATGTGTGTTCAATTTCCTAGATGAATCCTTCTCTCATCAATTTGTCAATTTCTTCCTTAATAGCGTGAGAATGCTTTGGATTCATGGGATACAGTCACTACTTGGTAGGCATTGTGTTAGGTGTCATGGGTATGTTGTGAGTCACCACACTCGGGTCTACCCCTTTGAATTCTTCTAGGGACCAAGTAAAGACATCTATATACTCTTGCAAAAGAGTAACGAGACTTGTTTCATCTTGCTCGGCCAAGTCATTTTCTCTAAAGATAGATCGGGGCTCTCCCCCTCCCTAGCTAAATTGACCTCCTTGACCTTGGCGGGTCCCTTGATTGGTTCACTTGCTTGCCCCCCTGTCATTTGGCTCTTGGCAAGATTACCACCCTATCTCCCTTTTTGAACTTTGTGAATTGTTTTGGCAGGTCTTGCGATTTTCATTGTTTGTCTGTCCTTGTTTCTTTGCTATGTGCTTGTCATTCCTCCTTTAATCGTCGGCGTCGTAGGTGGATGAGTAGGTCCCCCTTAGTGCGTCTAGTCTTGGGAGGCTGAGGTATTTTTGGGTCACTATTTGAGTTGACTTTCGATTCGGAATTGAACTCTCCGTCTTCACAAGAAGAGGGGCTCTCTCCTGGTGGTTGTAGCTCAGAAGGTGAGTCTGTTTGCAGTAGTGGCATGTCACTTGGTGTTGGGCTAGGCATGCCTGCTCATAGTCAATTGCACCCATGTGCTCCAACCAAGTTCAATCGTAGTCCTTGCGTCTGACTTCTTTCTCTACTCTAAGTGCACTCCACTTGTGTGGTTTGGGGTCTACTTGTATTTGTTCGATTGTACGCCCCCTGGGGTCATACTCTAGGGTATCGATTTCCCTTTTGCTCTCATCATTGAAGGAATAATAGTCCTCATATTCGTTGTTAGAGCTACCTTTGTCTGATTGCTCCTCATTCTCCTAATTCTGACAATTCTCTTCTTTTTGGTCGAGGATTAAGGCCCAATTGTATTTAAGTTTAAATCGTGTACCTTGGACCATCACTATTCAGGCTCATCCAAGGGATCTTGGAGTGGCTTAAGATTCGTTGCTAGATTGCTAGCCAATTTGTTGGTTAAGTACCCTAGGATCTCAAGGAGATCTCATCTATCGTTTGGGATTTGGAATGCAACAAGGTTAGGTCTCTCACATAGGCTCCTAGTCATCATGCAGACTGGCACTAAAGGTATGTCCTTGAGCTTGTCAGTTGCCTTGATGGCCTGTTCATACTCAGTATCCAAGAACGGTAGGTCGATGGTAGCAAGAACATGAATCCAATCTTGCTCTTCCTTAGGGCGTGGGATATACTTGGTAAGGGCCTCATAGGATCCCCTAGTCTGTCCTCACCCTTCAGCATGGTGGAGATGGCATTTAGGTTGACTGGCATAGTCTTCCAAGTGTCCATCTCTACTCTTATGGCTTCTATTTGATTGCCTATGAAGATATGACCATTGCCCTAGTCTTGTACGACTCTCACGTTGCACATCCAGGGTCGGCCTAGCAGGATGTCGTAGTCCACTCCCTTCATGACTATGAAGTCAACAGAGAATTGGATTCCTGTGATCTTTACTGGCCAATTTTTCAACACTTTGAATGGTTTCGCCTTCATTCCATTTGACAGTGTGATGTTAAACCTAGTAGTCTTGACCGATGGGTTATCCCAAGTTTGGAGTACTGCATGGCTTGGCACACTCACTCTTGTGCCCCTATGTCCATGATCCCCTTTTTGGTGACATCCCCTAGTGCTAAGACTGGTAGGACTGTATGCATTTCCGTGCCTTCCCAAAAGGCGTTGACATGCAAAGATTTAGGCATGGAGTGCAACGTCAGACTCAGTATTTGGGTTTCTGCATCGTGCTTAGGCAAGTCTATGGTAGTTGGCTCATTTGGTTCTTCAACCCACTGCTTTAGCCCCAGCCATAGCATTGGGTGCTGCCTAAGCATGTTGCCTAAGCTTAGAGTTACCGAGGTGGTCACCAGTGTATTGAAGAGGTTGCCAGTCACTTGCCTCTCTCCTAGGTCTGCAGTTCTTGGACAATGGCCTTGATTGTCTTGCTGGCCCGAAGCATCTAGGCTTTGTCTAGGCGACCCAGCTTGTGGTGTCATTGTCTCCCTTGAGCTTGGTCATGGAAGAGAGATCGGTATGCTTATACTTGAGAGAGCATCAATCTCATCTTTTAGTATGGGCTCAACGTCTTTTAGGTGCTCCTAGGCCTCCTTCACCTATTCTTTCACCTTCTTGATGGTTTCAAGTTGGCGTTTTGGGTTGGGGTACTCCTCGACCTTAGCACTTCCCTTTTCAGCAGATCGAGGAGCCACGTTTCTTCCTCTACGTCAATGACTTTCCTTTCAACAGTTAGTGTCATGGCACTTTTGGTTTTGAGGGCAACCTTAGAATTTGGTCTTTTCTTCCTTTGTCTATGACTCTTCTTTTCAACTGAGGTTGTGTCCACGTTGCTAGGCCCTGGCAACGATATGCCAGCTTGCTTCTTCTACGCGCGGGTCATGACATGCAATGGGATAGGCGTGGCTTCCCCATCGAGTGTCTCGACACCAAACAACCCCAATGGAATCGATGGCTTATTTCCCGAACTAGAGGATGGTCTCCACCTAGGGCAATCGACGAAGAGATGAGTGATTCCACACTCAACACATCTTAGGTCTGCCTTATCTCTATTTGCTTGATCCCTCTCACGGCAACGTAAAGAAATATGTCCGAGGTGACCGCAACTCCAATACACGATTGGCTCTTGGGTTTGCGCTCCTAGGCCACTGCCTCTCCCTCTACCTAACGCCATCACCGATATTGGTTAATAGTCCACGAGGATAGTGGTTCCTTCCTCATTGTATGACACGTATGGGTTTATGTAAGGATCATCGTTGCTAGGCTCATCCACATAGTGGACTGGAGTATCATTAGGTGGATGAGTCACGTAGGGTCCCGCTGGTCTAGGGATACATGTAGGATATATTTCCATTCTAGGGATGGTCGGTTTAGCGTCATTATGTGCTGGGAGAGTCAATGGGGCTCCCCTTCCAAAGAAGTTTGGTGGCCTGTTCGCAAGGTAGGGTTGATCGTAAGGCTGCGGGTATGGGAGCCTCCAAGGGAATCAACAATGCATGGTGTCATGGCCGAACTTACCAAAATTAGCACAAGGTCGTGACCTAGGGTCCTGACACTTATGTTGAGTGTTGAAATGACTTGTTTTTTGGCTGATTTTTGTTGTTTTTGAGAGCTGAATGGGTGATTTTATGGGATGATTGGTTGATTTGGAAGTGGTTTGAGAGTGTTTTGGATGATATTGATTGTGTTTTGGAAGATCATGATGTTTGTTGATGGTTATGTGATGTTCTGATAGGTTCTGAATGGTTCTGAATGGTTCTGTATACCTTCTGTTTTGTTCTGTTTTGGTCTGTTTTGTTCTGATTGTCTTCTGTAAGGAGGGATGGAGTATAGATTGATGAAGAATGAGATATTGTGAAAGCTTAGTGAATGGTTTATGAGAGTTTGGAATGGTTTGAGAGTGAGTTATGAGGTTTTGATAACCTTCTGTAACCTTCTATAGGTCTTCTGTAGAGCTTCTGCTTCTGTTCTATTTCTGTTCTGGTTCTGTACTGTCTCTGTTCTGGTACTGTTCTGTAGACTGTTCTGTAAGTGTTTTGTGGAATGTATGTGTGACTTTTGGGGAAAGTTTTCTAGCCTTGGAAAGAGGTGAATACAAGTGCAAAAGAGCTGAAGGAAGTGGAAGAAGTAGCTGCTGAAGACTCAAGAGAAGACTAGAGTGAAGTGACAGTAGTGAGCTATGAAGAGACACTGTAGTGGCTCTGGTGACCCTTCATATCAGACATACCTCTTGGGAGGGGTATCCACGACCTAAGAGTGATTATTGAGAGTAATTTTAGAGAGATTGTAGTGAGGATATGATGTATTATTGATGGAGTGTGTGAGAGAGAGTCAGAGATAGCCAATTCTACTGAAACAGAGTGATTGTATATGAGAGATTGAGAGAGAAGACTATGAAGATATTGAAGATGAATACTATGTGATGTATTTCCATTCAAAGATGGTGTATTTCTTTGCTTTCTTTGTTCTATTGATAGATTTTGTGAGGATGTTGAAGAATATGGTTGATTCTATTAAAAACCGTGGGAGATTTACATGATGCTGCATGAAGATTTGTTGTGCCTGGTGTTCTTTTCTTCATTGTGATAATATGAAATATGATAAACAAGCTTGTTGATGTTACAAGATAGATTTTCTTGCAAGAGAATTCCCTTTTCCTTGGTGTTCCTCTCGGGGCTCCATGTTTTTGGTGCGCAGCCGGGGAAACTTGCCATCAACAAGCACCAAAAGAGGCTGAAAATGAAGGAAATGGCATTGCCAAGAAGAGAAGAATTCAATGGATGATTGTAAAGTTCCTTCTTCTACGGAAGAGTTGGAATTTCTCATAATCAAAGCCACTTTTTACAAGAAGTTCATCCCACAATGGCGGAAACATATCACCATCATGGTGCATGCTCTATGTGGTGGACAGTTTCCTCTTCCTATTGAAGCAGCAGAAACTTGCATCTTGGTGGCAAATTGTTTGGGAACAAACTGAAGAGCAGAAACAGAGAGAATGAACATCCATGGAAGATTTGGCATTCATTGAGAAGTTTCCAGACAACATCAAGTGGGAGATTGTGAAGAAGCTTCAGGAGTCTTGGTCTGTAGAGGTTCACAGGGACAAGAAGGAAAAGAGTTGGAATTTGTTCGTGGATGCTCAACAACAAAATACATGGGATGCTTGGTGTACTGATAATCTTCTGTTTGTTCAATTAGCAACCCACTGGAAGTTGGTAGACAGAGTGTTTTTCACAACATACACTGTTGAAACCATCAGAAGCTGGCATTACTATGATGATGGCACCACCACAATGCTCAGACGTATGCATTTTGACACCTTCAGAACCGAATACCTTCCTCTGTGCAGTGGCATGAAAGCAGAATTTAGGGACGTTGAGAGGAAAGAAGTAGAAGAAATGTTGGCAAGAGAGTCCTCCAGAGACTGAAGCCTTCTGTTAATCCTCTGTGGAGCACTAACAACATAGTGGAGTCAACCCCCTGATGAATGACGCAATAAAAAGGCAAGCGTTGGAACGAGTCCAGAGGTACATGAGAAGAGAGAAAGCAAGAATCAGAGCCGAGAGCGAGCTCGCAGCAGAAGCTGCCTTGGACGCCCTTGCGGAACTCTTTACAGAAGTCCCAATGGCACATCAAGCCCTTCCTCCTCCTGCTGGAGGTCCACTTCCAAGCCAGATCCGTCCTGGAAATATTGATGACAGACCAGCGAATGTAGTCCCATTGCCAGTTTTTAAGGGAGAGTACAATGAAGACCCCGATCTTCATGTAGCAGAGTTTATGGTAGCATGTGTGGCTAACAATGCCAGAACCCCTGAGCATTGGTTAGCAATATTCCCCGCCACTTTTAAAGGCGCGGCGTTTCAGTGGTATGAGAGACAAGCAGCAAGAACTTTTGGCACATGGGACGACCTGAAGTTGGCTTTCCTCACTAAATTCAGGCGTGAAGGTTTTGAAGAGCGGATGAGAGAGGAATTTGTGAACCTAAGTCAATCCTCTGGAGAAAGAGTAGAAGCCTATGTCTCACGAATGGAATCCATCCTGAAGAGATAGACTAACCATAATCTAGATGATGGCATTCAGAAGGGAGTGTTTCTCAGAGGATTACAACCAGAAGTCCGTAAGTTTGTAGAGCTACAAAGACCAGCCACCCTGCAAGCTGCAACAGAAGGTGCAAGACTGTACGATGAAGTGGAAGCTAGATTAGCAATGAATACAGGAAGAGGAGTCCTACCTCCTCCGGTGCCAGGAATGATGTACCCACCAAATGCAGTCCCAGGGACTGTTCCCTATCCCTACCAACAGATGCCCCCGGTATCACAGTACAGTGCACCAAATCCACAGTGGCCACAATCCATGCCTCCAATGGTGGTTCAACCACAACAACCATAGTCTCAACCAATTTCCTCAATGCCAAATCAGCGGCAACAGTGGAACCCTACCAACTGGAGTCAACAGCCAACAGTTCAAACAGGAGCTCTGAATCAGAACCAGAACAGAGACCCCTCTGTACCAGCTCAACCCGTTTATGCAGTGATTACAGAACCTCCTCAAAACCCTCCTACCAGTACGTCAGGAGGAGAAAGCTTGAAGGATTATTTATCCAACTCAGTTGCAAACATCAAAAAGGAGTTGATGGATGTGATTACGGAACAACTACAGACGTTGAAAGTGAACACAGCGAGCATATCCAACGTTGCAGGAGTAGGAAGAGATGTGATGCGGTCAAATACTTGGTGTGGTAAGTGTCATCAAGCAGGCCATTTAGCCACTGAATGTACACGGAAACCAACCATCCCTGGAGCCTTCTGTTCCTACTGTTTGCGGAAGAACCATACAGATGACATTTGCTCCCTGAAGGAGATGCATGACAGGAGAAGAAAGGAAGAAGACGCAAGATTTAACTTGCTGGAATCCAAAATGACCACACAAGATATTGGACCCAAACCTAGAGAGTTTGGTCCTAATTTCGGACCCATAAGATTTCCTTCTCAAAGTTACAGAGGAAGACAGTCTGGCGGTGGTCAGAGATCAGAAGTGGAGTGTTACAGATGCAGAGAAAAGTGACACATCTCACCAAATTGTCCAAATCCTCGAAGGTCAGTGGATTACAAGCCCTTATGCAGTCGATGCAAAGGAGAAGGCCACACTGCAAAAGACTGTCCAAGCCCAGCCCCAGTGAAAAATAGTGCTACTGATAGTTCGTCTAAGGCCCAAGAGCCTACCTCTAATTTGGTGGAATTGGAAGTTGCTGCCATCACGCGTGCAAAGCAGAAGGAACCACCTTTCCAGAAAGAAAATAACCCTCCTGCCAGAACAGTGAAGTTCAATCTTCCACCAGAAGAACAGAACAGAACAGAGCCTAACAGTGCCGTACAGAGCCCTACAGAGCCACAGAGAGTTACAGAGACAGTTACAGAGACAGGACCAGAGGTCCAGGAGACAGAAGAGGAGGAAGTGCCACAAGTGGCAGAAGAAGTTCCTGTAATTCCCGTGTTGGAAGAAAGAGGGAAAATGAAAATGGGTGTTGCCCCATTCCCTAATCGGTTAGAGAAGCCAGTGGATCCTATTAAGGAATACGATTTGGTCAGAGATCTAGATACCTTTAAACCAAACCTCACATTCCGACAATTATTGATGTTGTCTCCGAGTTGCCGGAAAAGATTCAAAAGTATACTGACAAGAAGACGTGGCTTAAGGATTGCTCCCTCAACAGCAACCAAGTCCAACAAGGCTCCAGAGCCTGTAAAAGAAGTGGATGTGGCTAATGCTTTTTTAGATCCGGGTACCCCAGAGACTGGCGTGTGGATAGAAGGCTGCTTCATTGCAAATGCACTGATTGATGGAGGTTCATCAGTAAACATTATGACGGATGTGACGATGAAGGATCTAGGCCTACAAGGTGTGCAACCAACCCAATGGCTCATCAGACTGGCGGATCAGAGTAGAATCAAGCCTTTGGGCATTCTTCCCTATGTAAAGACTACAGTGGCTGGAAAAGATTATTGGCTAACCTATTTGGTGGTGAAGCCAAACTCTTATGGTACATCCTATCCTCTGTTACTAGGCAGACCATGGCTTTTTGAAACTAGAGCAAGGACGGATTGGTTCAAAGGAACCTTGACCTTGGGTAGAGGACCCAACAAAGTGGTGCTGAAACTGTATGGTTCTCAAAAAGGACATGGATCCACCTCCTTGGAATTATCTTCTGACTCCCCTAACGAGGCTACAGATGGAACATCAGCAGACGAAGATGCTGTCAAACAGATCCTTCCCAAGAAAACAGTGGCACATTCCTTAACAGTGGATACTGTAAGCCGACTTCCAAAAGATGCAAAGCCATTATCAATGGGTGAATACTTCCTGCCTGAACCAGAAATGACTTCTGAAATCACTTCTGACAGTGAGATAGAAGCATGGATGTACTGCTCTCCCTGTTACATGGTCACAACAGGAACAGAAGCAGAAGCAGAAACAGGAACAGAAGCAGAAGCAGAGACAGAGACAGAAGAGGATGAATATGATATGGACAAAGAGAATGATGAAAGTGAGCCAGCGGGGTCTATCCCACCTGAAGAGGATACAAGTGGGGACGAAGTTCCAGAAGCATCCGCAGCAGACGAGCTCATGCTATGGGACAGAATGGCGATGGTACCATTTGGTTTGGTAAATGGATCTTCTCATATGCAAAACCTTTATAAGAAATGGATTAAGAAGAGTAAGCCGTCTTTTAAGTGTGGCTCCTGCCGTCCTAACCCATCCTTGCCAAAGAAAGATGATGATGATGCACCGTGCCAACAAGCACCAGTCCCACCAACCCAACAGGCATCAGAGGGTCCCTGTTATGTGACGTTCCTGGATGTATCATCAGAAGATGAGTCTTCAAGCCACGAGGTAATTAATTTTGAAACCAAACCCGAAGCAGCTCTTATCCGATTCCAATGTCTTAAGGAGCAACCTAAGTCTCCACCAAAAGAAGAAGTTGGTTCTAGTGGGACATCAGAAGAGGACATCACTCCCTTGAAGGAGTCGGATCTGTATCCAGAAGCAGTCCGCGGGACCTTCATCCGTGAAGTAGAAGGTGAAAGGCAGTTAACCTTTGTGGATTCAGAAGGCACTGAACGCCACTTGAAGGTGGGTAGCAGTCTCCGAGAAGAGGAGTTGTCAACCTTGTACAATTTGTTGAAAGAAAATTTGGACGTGTTTGCGTGGTCTTACAAAGACCTAAAGGGGATTGATCCCACAATATGTCAGCATCATATTGACTTGGAGCCTGATGCCAAGCCAGTACGGCAACGACAGAGGCGAATGAACCTGAATTATTCCACATTGGTGAAAGCGGAGCTGCTGAAGCTTCTGGAGGCCGAGTTCATCTATCCAGTGGCAAATAGTGAATGGGTTTCACCCATCGTGGTGGTACCCAAGAAGAATGGCAAATTGCGAATATGTGTGGATTTTCGAAAGCTTAATTCCAAGACAAAGAAGGATCACTTTCCTATCCCTTTCACAGACCAACTGTTGGACATAGTGGCAGGACATGAGCTTTATTCCCTTCTGGATGGATTCAGCGGATACAACCAAGTCCAAATCGCAGAAGAAGACCAATCCAAAACAACCTTCACCACAGAATGGGGGACCTACGCTTACCGAGTGATGCCATTTGGGCTCTGCAATGCCCCTGCTACTTTCCAACGAGTCATGATGGCTGCATTTCAAAATCATCTGCATGACTTTATCGAAGTATATTTGGATGACTTCTGTGTCTATAGTTTGATCAGTGAACACTGGGAACATCTGGAACAATGCTTTGACCGATGCCGGGAGTATGGGATTTCCCTCAACCCCGACAAATGCATCTTTGGGGTCTCTTCTGGAGTCCTGTTGGGCCACATTGTCTCTGCACAAGGGATATCAACAGACCCTGCAAAGATCGAAAAGATTGCAGCTCTGAAAGCACCCACCAACCTCAAACAGTTGAGGGGATTCCTAGGCCATGTGGGTTACTACAGAAGGTTCATAGCCCATTTTGCGACAAAGGCAACCTCCTTGCACAAGCTCTTGAGGAAAGATGCAGAGTTTACTTGGACGGAAGAATGTGACAAAGCCTTTCACACTCTGAAGCAGTGTCTGATAGAGGCACCCATTCTGCAACCTCCTGATTGGACAAAAGAGTTCCATGTACACACTGATGCATCAATTGAAGGCTTAGGTGCTGTCCTCTGCCAAAAGGGCTCCTCGAAGTTGGATCAACCGATCTATTATGCAAGCCGAAAAGTCACTGATAGGGAACGAAACTATACAATGACAGAGCTGGAGTGCTTGGCAATGGTGTTTGCCCTGGAGAAGTTTTGCCATTACCTCCTATCCACCCACTTTAAATTTTATGTGGATCATGAGGCCCTGTCCTTCTTGATGAACAAAGCAGATGTGAAAGGACGAATGATGAGATGGCTCCTTCTATTTCAGGAGTTCGACTTTGAGGTGATTACTAAGCCTGGTCGTTCCCATGTTCTGGCTGATCATCTGTCGCGTATCCCACAAACTGCAGACGAGGAGCAAGATGATCCAGACCTCCCTGATGCTTCCCTATTCTTGGTGGAAACTGTAACTCCCTGGTATGCGGATATTGCCAATCTGCTGGCAACCCAACAGTACCCTCCTGGTATTTCTAGTCGGGAAAGGAAGAAGCTCATACTAGAATCATCCCCCTACACCCTGCTCGGCGGTGCACTGTACAAGAAGGGCAAAGATGAAGTGCTCCGAAGATGTGTTGTAGGAGAAGAGATTGGGATCGTTCTGAAGGCTTGCCACGACGAGCCATGTGGAGGTCACTTTGCAGGAGAAGCTACGGCCAGAAAGGCTCTGCTAGCAGGATATTGGTGGCCTACCATTCATAAGGATGCCTATGATTACTGTAAAAGATGTGATGCTTGTCAAAGAATGGGGAAACCCACCAAGACAAGTGCCATGCCATTGCAACCTATCCTTCCGTTGAAGCCGTTTGAGAAGTGGGGCATTGACTTCGTATGTCCAATCGATCCTCCTACCAGAAGGAAACAGAACCGATACATCCTCGTATGTACAGATTATGTCACAAAGTGGTGTGAAGCTAAAGCCCTAAAGCGGGACGATGGTAACAGCGTGGCCCTGTTCATGTACGAGAATATCATCACCCGTTTTGGCAGTCCCTTAGAGCTGGTAAGTGACAGAGGCACTCATTTCCTTAACAAAGTCATGGAAGAGTTGACAGAGTTGTATAAGATCCGCCATCGCAAGTCCACTCCTTATTACCCCAGAGCCAACGGCCAAGTCGAAGTCACGAATCGCATCCTCTGCTCGATTCTGACAAGAACAATTGCTGCACATCGTCGTGATTGGGACGATCGACTTACAGAGGCCCTCTGGGCGTATAGAACCTCCCATAAAGCAGCAACGGGACAGACACCTTTCCAGCTGGTGTATGGTACAGAAGCTGTTTTTCCTGTTGAACTGGAACTACCCTCTTTGAGAGTGGCTATCAAAGAGCGTTTGGGGGATGATGATTCACTGCAACGTCGTCTCCTGCACTTGGAATGTTTGGACGAAATTCGTCGGATGGCTCTACAGTGCATGGAAGCCACGCAAGCTCGACGCAAGGCTTACCATGACAGCTTCATCAAGCACAAGGAGTTCAAAGAAGGTGATTTGGTCCTAGCCTATGATTCACGATTTGGCAAGTTTCCTGGCAAGCTCCAACAGCGGTGGATGGGCCCCTATAAGGTACTTGCCGTCAACCCAAATGGTTCTATTCAAGTGCAGACCGTTGATGCCTCTGATGATCCCTTTCTGATCAATGGATATCACCTGAAGAAGTACTTCCCTCCTTGGGGATCTTGACAATTACGGATACTTGATCCTTTCCCTCGTTGGCGCAGCACTGTACTTCTTATGATGCTACTTCTGATAGCCGTTCTTCAATCACTCCTGCTGAAGTGGATGCAACCCTCTGTTCCCTCAAACCCCCCTTCCAGCCTTGATCTCTTATCCTCTATTTTCCACCAGCGACAGTGGCGAGGTGGGTTCTGACACATGGTCTTTCTACCATTCCCTTGTTCAATTTGAAGAAAAGTTAAAAAAGAGAAAAAAAAAACAAAACATATCGGTTATGGGAGAAAAGGACTTAGGTCCCTGTCATGCCGACCTATTCTTCGAGAAAAGGTGGAAACACCCTCGGGAATAGGGGAAAACAAGAAAAAAAAAAACAAAGAAGAAGAAAAAAAAAAACAAAACAAATCTGTTATGAGAGAAAAGGAAGCAATTCCCTGTCATAGCGGGCCTCGTTCCAAGAAAAGGTGGTAAACACCCTTCGGCGAGAAGCTGGCTGTGGAAAAGGTGGTAACACCCAGCAGTCCAGAAAGTGGATTCATTAATTGATATCCCTAGGATCCAATTCCGACGCTGCCTCCCTTGGTACGCTGTGTCCTGGGTCTCTTTGCAAAGTGACTACCTGTCCTCTAGCAGACGACATGTTCCTATCCAACACAACATTCGATTTGATGGCTACCTCCCTAGGTACGCCTCCTCAACAACTGATGACGCGATCTTCATCGACAACCCCTTGAGTGATGCGAGCTTTCATCCTAACCGGATGGGGAAGTGAGTACGGTTGCCCTCTGTATCTATTAACAGAGAGTGAGACAGGGGGTGGGGCGAGAGACCAGTCTTTTCTCTTCAAATCGAATGAGAGGTGAGAAGTGTGAATGAAGTGTTGCACGCACGGGATGGGCCTCTCAAAGCACAACGCACGATTTGTTTCTGTGCACTGCACCATAAGGCTCCCTGGCCTTCATTCTCGCACCGTATGCCGGCACAGGGCGGGATGCACTGTTGCACCATCAAATGTGCACAAGGCATACAACCTTTGCACAAGTGACTGTGAGGATTACATCAATGGGTTTCGGGAAAAGGCTGCCCTCCTGTAACTATCAACAGAGCGTGAGACAGAGGGTGGGTTGAGTGTGACTGGAGTTTCTTCAATCAATTACCGAGAGGTGAGATTGAGGGACGTTACGACATTTGGAGTCAGGTATGTTCCTGTTTCCCTATGCACCCACGGGATGGGTTTTTGCCATCATCACAAGACACATCACCCTGTTCTGTACACTGCACTGTAAGGCTCCCTTGCCTTCCTCCTTGCACTTATGCCAGACGGGTTGGACGCACTAATGCACCATCAATTGTGCACCCTGGCATACTCCTTCTGCATCAATTCCCTTTTGATGATTCCTCAACCGGGTATGAGATATGGGTTTTAATCATTCTTCCGCGAGTGATATTAGTCATGGGGCGAGTGACTGTTCTTTCATTCCAAATGAGTGACTGTGAGTTGAGTGCAATATCCCTCATCATCGACGAATTTCCTGCGATTCCTTCCATCAGCTACCTCCCTGGGTGCTGCCGCGTGGTCCCTGCCATGACGAACGTGTGCCAAGAAGATGCCTTGGTCCCTCCAGCGCCGACAACAACACTGGACGTGCCATCGATACTCAACCTTGATTCTTGACGAAACGGGCCAAGTTCTTCTAACCCTACACTTTGGTTTCTTCGTGCCGGTCATGTTTTAAGTGTGGGGACGTTGGTGGATGGTCTGTGGCGTGGTCCTAGGTCCCTGTTGCTCGGTTAACCCTATCCGTTAAGGTCTTAAGTGTGGGGACGCGTCCCTGCGCGTCTACATTGCATATCCTTTGCATATGCCTTACCCTGCTCATGCATGTATACCATGATTTGCTTTTACCCTCTTGGGGTCCCTTCCCACCCGCCCGGTTATGTTCCACCCACCCTTGGGGCTATTCCCTTGCCGTTTTCCTTCATTCCCTGATTTTGAGGTCCTTCCATGTGACTATACCCTACGTTCACCACAATCCAAATCCAACCTTATAGCCCTATTCCTCCCTTTGAATTGATCATTTTTCCTTTTTACCTACCCCTGTTCCGGTGCACGGTTTTTGAGTTATTAATTTTTGAAGCATTTTGCGCGAATTAGCCGGTTTTTCCATGTGAACGCGCTTTTCTTGCTTCGGAACCGTGATCTGACGTCATAGCCCTGATCAACGCTTTTCCCGTGACATTTTTCCTTTTTATTCCGCATCATTCCGATACACGGTTTGTCCGTTATTAATTTTCCGGTTTTTTTTAAAGCCTTTTTCGTGTGTATTTTTGACATATTTCCATGTGAACCTGCCCTATTTGTATCGGAATTCCAATTTGACTTGACAGCCGTGTCCCCTGTGCCTTCCCCTACCTTTTTCCTTTTTCCTCCACCCTTTTTTGACTTCTGGATTTTTACTTCTTAATTTTTAAATGACTTTTCGGGAGTATTTTTGGAGTTTTTCACATGTGAACCCCTCTTATTTCCGCCGGAACTACGTTTTAACGTGATAACCCTATGCCACCCCTTCCTGCGGACATTTTTTCTTCTTACTGCATGTTATTCCGGTAAACGGTTTGTTAGATATTAATTTCCGATCCCATTTTCGGGTTTGTTTTTTGGGTTTTTCCCATGTGAACGCGTCTTCTCTCAGTCGGAATTATGTTTTGAGGTGATAGGATTGTCGGGCACATCTTTCTGCCTAGTTTTCCTTTTTGTTGCACCTCATTTCGATGCACGGATCTTTCGATATTAATTTTTTAAATCGCGTTTTTGGTTCGTTTTTTGTGTTTTTGCATGTGACCGCCCTTTACCCCTCCCGGAACCCTCGTCCCATATTTTTCTTGTTTCCCCCCTGTCGTCCTGGCCACTTTTCGTTTTTACGCTATTCTGTTTTGACATCCGGATTGGGAGTTATTAATTTTTCTTTATTTTTACGTTTTTTCTCGCACTCGTTTTGCGCGTGAACGCGCCCTTTTTCGCTTTAATGCGTCTCCACGCGCCCCGGTCGTGTCCGCGTACCCCGTACCGTCATCCCAGCGTCGTTTCAATCCCGTCACGGCAAATTTTTTTACCCCGCCCCGCGAACGTGCGCGGGACGGCGATCCGCCCCCTCTTGACCCCGCCCATCCTCCCTTACCCCTGCCCACCCACCTTTTATTTAAACAAAAATAATAATAATAATAATAAACCAACAAACGGATACCCCCTCCCGCCAACCGTCCCTTCTCTCTCTCTCTTCTTTCTCTTTCTCTTTCTTTCTCTCTCTCTCTCTCTCTTTCTGTGCGTAGCCATCTCTCCTCCATCTCCCTCCTCCCTCTCTTCCCTCCACTTCTCCCTCCCCTCCACGACTTCCTCCTCCCACTGCTTCTCCTGCCGCCTCCTCCCCTCCTCCTACTCCTCCTTCTCCTCTTCTCCCTCTCCCTCTTCTCACTCCCTCCCTTCCTTCTCCTCTCTGCCCTTCTCCTCTTCTTCCCCTCCACCCTCGCCTCCACCCCCCAACGCCGTCCTCCTCTCCTCCAGCCGCCGTCGTACTCCTCCAGTATGCCCGCCGTCGCCGCCCCTTCCGCCTGCGCCCGCCCACGCCTGCGCTGGACCCTGTCGCCGTGATCGCCGCCCTCGCCGCGCCTGGATCGCCTTCGACCGCGCCACCCCCTGCCGTTGGCCGCCGCCACTGACCGCCTGGTCGCCGCCCGGAACGCCTTCGCTCGATGCCGCGTCTACTCGCCAGTACCGCCGTCGCCGCCAGTATCACCGCCACCACCTGGACACGCCGCGCCGCCTGGATCGCCACGATCGCCGCCTCCTCGCCGCCCACCACTCCCACCTCCCTTCTCCTCCATCACCCCCACTTCCTCCTAAGGTTAGCTACTAACCTTAGTTAACTTAGGATTAATTAATCATTAACACTAACCCTAACCTAACCTAACTAACTTGACTTAGTTAGACCTAACTTAACTAACCTAGGTAGACTAACCAGACTGACTTAGGTTAACTTACCAGACTAGCCTTAGGTAGACTAACCTGACTTACTCCTACTAACCTGACTAATGTGACTTATGTCTAATGTGACTAATGTGATTAATGTGATTAATATGACTTAATTAATCACTACATTAATTTTTCCCTAAAAAAATTTCAGAAAAAATTTCTAAAAATCCCTTCTGCCAGTTGCCAATTTTTGGACCTTTGTCTGCTAGGAATTGCCTTCCCTATAATTTCAGAAAAATCCATCTTTCCTAAAATTACCCATAAATTGCCAAAAAAATATGGAAAAATCATTTAACAAAATTGTAAAAAATTCTAAAAACATTCTAAAAAATTTTCCTCACCTCCCTTGCTCATTTTCCATTTATTCCACCATTTTTTTAAAAAGAAATCACAACTAAAAATAAAATAAAATAAATAAAAATAAAAAACCAACATAAACCAAATTAACACATCTGCTAAGGTGTTGTTTGTTGTTTCACCAGTATTCTTTGCTTTTCCTTTACTGGGACTCTTCCGTGCGCATTCCTGCATTCCATACACACCCTTCCAGGTATTTATTTTATTTTATGTTATTTATTTATTTTTCCCCCTTAATCACAATTAATTGTTAAAATAAACCCTTTCATTCACCCACTGTTTCCACGCGTATTCGCGCTAAACACACACATTTTTTTAAATTAAAATCAACCAGCCGTTCACTTAGCACGCACTACGTGCGCTACAGAGGCACTCTAAAATTTTAATTAAAATCAACCAGCCGTTCACTTAGCACGCACTACGTGCGCTACAGAGGCACTCTAAAATTTTAATTAAAATCAACCAGCCGTTCACTTAGCACTTGGAATGTGATAGGTTTAGGTTGCCACGAAGGGTTCCTGCCATCATGCAGACTAGTACGGAGGGTGTGTCCTTTAACTTGCCAATTGTCTTGATGGCTTGCTCATATGCCTCATGATCTGAGAATGGCAAGTCGATTGTAGCTAGGATATGCATCCAGTCTCGCTCATCCTCCGGGCATGGGATATACTTGGTCAAGGGCCCATAGGACTTCTCGACTTGAGCGTTACCTTTAAGCATCACAAAGATGGTATCCAAGTCGACTGGTGAGGTTTTCCACATGTCCATCTCTACCCTCACAGGTTCCATTCTATTGTCAAGGAAGATTAAGCCGTTACCCCAATCTTTGATGAATCTGGCATTGTGCATCTAGGGTCGGCCTAATAGGATATCGTAGTCCACTCCCTTCATGACTATAAAGTCAACCAAGAACTGGACGCTTACGATTTTCACTGGCTAGTTTTTAAGTACCCCGAATGGTTTCACTCTCATACCGTTTGCTAGTGTGCCATTGAACCTGGCGGTCTCGACAAGCGGGTTTTCCCAATTCTGAAGCATTGTGCGTGGCTCAGGACACTAACCCTTGCTCTTGTGTCTACAATCCCCTTTCTCATTGTGTCACCTAGGGCTAAGACAGGTAAGACCACATGCATCTCAGTGCCTTCCCAGAAAGCATTAACGTGCAAGGACTTAGGCATAGAGTGTAGCATCGGACTCGTATTTATGTCTTTGCATCATGGTCGTGCAAATCTATGGTAGCTTGCTCTCGTGGTCCTTCAATCCACTGCTTTAGGTCTTGCCATAGGGTGGGATGCTGCTTAAAAATGTCTCCTAGGCTCAGTGTCACAAGGGTGGTCACTAGCATGGTAAGGAGGTCATTGGCTGCTCATCTTTCTCCTATTCCAGATTGTCTTGGCCAATGGCCGCCGTGACTGATTTGCTAGCCTGTAGTGTCAAGGCTTTGCTTAAGCGGTACCGCTTGCAGCGCAGTCCATCTCTTGGTTTTGGCCGAGGGGGTGGGACTGGCATCCTTATGCTAGAGAGATCTTCGATCTTGTCCTCTAGGATGGGCTTAGCATCTTTTAGGTGCTTTCGTGCCTCTTTTACCCATTCCTTCACTTTCTCGATAGCCTCTAGTTGGCGCTTTGGATGGAGTATTCCCCTACCTTAGCACTTCCCTTTTCGGCCGTCTTAAGAGATGAGGTTTCTACCTTTGCATCAATGACCTTCTTTCCAGCAGGCAGAGTCGTGGCACTCTCAGTTTTCAGCATGATCTTAGCTTCGAGATTCTTTTTTCTCCGTCTATGGCTCTTCTTCTCGATCGAGACTGCATCGAGGTTGCTAGGGCCTAGCAATGATACACAGGTTTGCTTCATCTGTGCTCGGGCACCTCCATTGAGGTTCTCGATGCCAAACAGTTCCAATGGGATAGATGGCACATTGGTTGGATCTAAGGATGGTTTTTGCTTGGGACAGTCAATGAAGAGATGAGTGATTTTGCACTCATGGCCTCTTAGGTCTGCCTTGTCTCTATTTGGTTGCTCCCTTTCAGGACAACGTGATGAGATGCCCTAGATGAGCGCAAGTCTAGCACATGATTGGAACCTACGTCTGCCCTCCTAGGCCTACGTTGCCCTAGTCATCGTGCAAGAGGTATGGAAAGATGTAAGTCTCATCCTCATTTGTCTCCTCCACGTAGTGGACTGGAGCGTTACTCAGTGGATGGGTCACGTAGGGACCAGGAGATCTAAGTATGCTTGTAGGGTTTATGTCCATTCTAGGAACAGCCAGTTTAACGTTGTTAGGCACAGGAAGGGCCAATGGGGCTCCCCTTCCGAAGAATTGTTGGGGTCTGCTCACTAGATATGGCTGGCCCCATATGGTTGTGAGTACAGAAGTCTTCTCGGTAATCTACAATGTGTGTGACATCATGACCAAATCTTCCACAATTAGCACAAGGTCGTGACCTAGGGTCTTGACACTCGGCCGGCAAGTGGTTTCCGCCACAGTACACGCATTGGATGTGTGGACGTGTTGGTCGTCTCAACATATCCTGCAGTTTGGCTATCTCTATTTTTACCTCACCCAAGTCTTGGTTTGTCTCAATGGCTTTTCCTTTGTCATGGGCCGTTGGACCTGATCGTTCACTAGAGGCTGATGCTCTCTCTGAACTCTGCGAGTTGGTCTTTTCTGAATTTGAGCTTCTGGAGCTCCGCTCTTTCAGTTGGTCGTCTACTCAAATGACCTCTTCAAACACCCTAGCTAGCGAGTCCCGCTGCAAGCTCGAGTTGCCTGCCAAGGCCTTATAAAGCTCCTCACTCCGTATTCCACTGATAAACACTATGGACACCGCTCTTTTGGTAGGTTATTTGCCCATGGGGATTCTCTTGAAGAGGCTCCTCACATGGGTGACATAATCGCGGATGTCCTCTTTCTCTTTCTGTTTAATATTCATCAGTCTTACTAGCAGATTGCCAGAGTATCCGGGCTCGGAGAATCTCTTAATAAAGAGGTTTTTGAGACTGTTAAAGTCTGCTCGTTCTCCAGCATCTAGACTCATGTACCAAGTACTACCCTTGTTGCCTAAGCAAAGCCCAAATCCTTGAGAGCATTGAGTCAAGTCGGTGAGGCCATTGGCCTTGCAGACTTGCTTGAATTGCTCTACAAAGTTGTAGGGATCATCGTGGTGTTGGTACTTGTCGATTTACTTTGCAACAATTGGGATTATAGACTGGCCCTTAGAGCCTTGGTTTGCTCCTAATCCTACTAGTAATGATGTCACTAGTGTTGCAGCACCCTGCTCTGCTGCTGTGTTGTCGAGCAGTCGCTTCATGAGAAGCTCACTCAATATCAAGTCTCCTTTTAGGGATCTCTCATGATCGGTCCGATTCCCACTTGTTAGGTTCAACACCCACTGTACCTCACGCCATTTTGTGTTCTGCCTTAAGCTCCTAGCACAGTGGTCTTGGTTGTATTTTACTATGCCTTGCAGTGCCTTGTGGGATAGCTTCTGTTCCTCTTCCAAGTCTGTTATGATGGCCTCTGCCATTTTGCCACAGTGCTCATACCAAGCGTGCGTATCGTAGCTGCTCACTAGCTGCTAAATTGCCTCTGCAAAAACTCCTAAGTCGAGTTTCTCATTTGGCCTGCAATCTGAGCTTTCCTCTGTCATAATCATATTCTCGTGCTCCACCAAGCTGTCGATCAGGTTGAGTAAGTTGGTTAGATCCACTTCTCTAGCGCCGCTTGCTTGGTCCTACTCTATGCTTTGGTCATTCATCTATGTCTTGGGATCTTCTCCTATTGGTGGGTTCCTTGAGGTATTTATCTGAGTGAGTTCCTTGACTTGTTACATCCACTCCTCTATTTATCTCTACTCGGTGTGTGTGTGTTCTTTCCCGTGCACTTGTGCTCAATCAGGGTTTTAGCCGTCCTTAAGTGTACTTCAAGTGCGAAAATTTAGGGTGAGTGCGGAAAACAAGTATCTAAGCGGCTTATGCACTCTCGCTTCGTTTTAGTCCTGACATGCTTGTTGACCCACTTCTGGCCATCTTGTCAGGTTTTAGGGTTTCTCGTTACATTGTCTTACCCGTTTTAGGTTTGTTCAGGGTCTTTGGCTCAGCTGGTTGTCGCTAGGACTTTGGGTCTCGCAATAGCCTACTTGAGCTACTAAGTGGCTTCATCCTACGAATTTGCATCTTCCTTATGCCAAAATCGAGTTTTACGCAGTGGGAGGACTCACGAAGGCTTACGCGACCGAGCCGGGTGTGGTCTAATTTCTTGAAGATTTGAAAAAATCATGACTCGGCCCAACTCATCTGAATTGCAGGGGCCGAGTGATGGATTCAAATGGGTCGAGGGCCAAATGGAAGTCGTGGGCCGAGTGTGTCGCTTGGACGGGCTGAGTTGTCGTGGCCGAGGGCCGAATGGGAAGCTCGGGCAGGGTGATTCAGACGGGCCGAGGAGATTCACTCGGACGGGCCAAGGGGATCTATTCAAACAGGCTGAGGTGCGCGGGCCAAGGGCCGAGTTTCGATATGGCCGAGTGAACTTTTGGCCGAGTGGGTTCCTTCGGACGGGTGACTCGACTAGTGGGCCGAGTTAGCCGAGAATAAGTGGGCCAAGGGCCAATTCTAGGACTCAGCCAAGAATCGGTTACTCGGACGGGCCAAACGGCCCGCGACGACGGCAGCAAACACACTATTTTGCTTAAATCTTGCGACACATGCAATCATATCACACAAGAGCTTCCAAATTAGTACCAAGGCATAAGGGGAAGGACTTGATATACCTAGAACGTGCGGTAGACTCCCTAGCGGCAAGATCGAATCGAATCTCCAAGAGCTCTCTCTCTCTCTCTCAATGTCAGGGCATGAAAGGAGCTCTTCCTTGACCTCTTGGCTCTTAAACCCCTTCTCAGGTAAGGTTTTGATGTCCCCAATCACTCATTTGCCGACATTAAACATCCCAAGTACTCTTTTTTTCCATTTTTGCATGATTTGTGCCATGTTTTACAGCAGCAAACCCTACGCTTTTGTGATCCGATTTCCTAATCCTAACCTATGCTAAATGCAACAAAAATTAAAGGCAAAAACTGAAATGATTCCTCCATCTTTTCCAATCATCAACCAACAAAATAACCCAAAATACTTACTTGCTTAGAAGATTAAAAAACCCCAAACTTCCTACCTATCTCAAGCTCCGTTTCAAGGATGAATCCCTTACTTTGATGCTCGATATGAGGTGCGCAAGTGCTCAAGCTTGAATCTGTAGGTCTCGGCAAACGGAACCAAAATGTGGGAGCTCTCGCTCAACTGCCAAGACCCATGGACCACTTATTGCTTCAAGCGTTCCAAGTGAGCTCTCATGGCTATCTCTCACCTAGCCGACACGTCGTTGATCCTCTCGGGGTGTAGTGAGCTTATCTTGATGCTGAAATGAGTTGCCTCCCCTCTCACACATGCCGATAGCTCCACGATCCTAGATGCTAGCTCAAGCATCCTCAAGCCTCCTTCATCTTCAAGCTCCATCCACCATAGCCATGTGCGTAAGAAAAGAGAAGAGAAGAGAAGAGAGAAGAAGAGAGAAGAGGAGCTGGTGAAGAGCTTCACCCTCTTGATCCCTCACTCCCAGACACTCATTCCCTCACACTGTCACACTCCCTCTCTCAAGAGCACACACACAAGCAAGGAGAAGAGAAGAGAAGAGAGGACTCTTGTTAGCCACACACCAAAGAGAGAGCTCTCATTCACTTTTTGAACTTTATATACAAAACCCTAAATTCCCATGGGCACCCATCCCTTTTTACATGACCGGCCATTGTGGCAAGGTCCCTTTTTCTAATTCCCTCTTCTTGCTTCATACCCTAAACATATACCTGTCTATTCTTTTACAAATGGCACAGGGGGAGCCTAACGCTCTTTTACAAGAGTTTTTAGAGTTTTCTAAGGCGCCTTTCATTTAAAATTGTGATTTTTGCCCCAGCTTAGCTTTAGGGGCCGCCTCTATGCCTTTGCTCTTTTTCCATCCTTTTTTCGCTTTTTCCTTTTTTTTCTACCATCTTGATGGTGAATTGGGGTTAATAGATGCTGAACTTCATGGCCATATCCTCCACTTTGATCTTGTAGAAACATCCTTAGGGGGATACCAAAATGATATGTTGATGAAAAGAAAAGAGATATAGGGCACTACCTAAGACCCAAACATCAAAAAAAGCTCCCAATCACTACTAGAAAGCATCGTATATCTTAAGCACAATGAGAACAATTAAGAAAATTTAGTGCTCATTATAGAAAACAATAAGAAACATTTATACATGTCCTCTTTATTGAGATGACAAGCTCAACACATGCGAACATTGATGATGGACCGCTTGGTTAGATGGGTCCACACGTCTACACTTAGCACGTCGGTGGTCATTATGACTCTCACATGGCCACTGACTCATTACTTATTATATTCAGGTTGTTACACCTATTTACAACTGGCATAGTTATAGCGCCAGCCGACTAGTGTAGTCAGTTATTAAAAAGTGTGGAAGAAGAAGAAGAAACCAACAAGAAAACGTTTTGGCCTCCATCTCTCTTCTTGTCTCTTGAGTGAGCTTCTCCTTGTGCATTCTGTGTGTGTTCGGTGCAGCATCTTGAGCAAGTCCCCCCATCACGCGATTCTTGACATGGTATCAGAGCCGTGCCACTGAGAGAGGCTGATTTCGAAGGCTAAAGTGAAGGAGAAGAAGCAATGTTCCAGCAAGCAAGCCACGGGTAAGAAGCTCTCCCATCCTTCCACTCTTTCTCTTGGATAGTGCCTGTGGAGACACCGGAAGTAGGGCAGAGCAAAAATCTCAGATTGCAGTGAGATTTGGTGTGCGCGAAGAGCGCATCTGAGACCATTTCAGGCCCCGTTTTAGAGCCGTAAGGTTGTGGATAACAGTTTCGGGGTACACTGTGATTTCGTCAGTTTTGACCAAAAGTAGGTGCACAGGTTACAGATTTCGAATTTGTAATTCTTGAGGTGTTTACAGGAAGTAAACATAAGGTTAATCTACAAACAGGTTGCAGATTGCATGTATTGTTGAGCAGACAGTGAAAAAGGGTGCTAGTGTATTGCTGTGCACTACAGGTTCAGGGTTGCAAAAGATTTGCTTGTTGTTTGGTATTAGTTTTGTGATAATGGCAAAGAATAGTGGAAGCCTCATCATTGAGAAGCTCGACAAGAACAACTACCCTTCATGGAAGTTCCATGTCACGAACTTCCTTATTGGAAAAGGCCTCTACGAGTTTGTTTCAGGTGAAGAAAAGGAGCCGGAGGTGAGTGATCCTCCAACTGCAAAAGAGACAAAGGCACGGAAGGAATGGAATGCAAAAGACAAGAAGGTCATGTATTGGTTGTCTGCAGTAATTGACAATAATATGTTGTGACATATTAGAAATGCAAAGAATTCATATGCAGCTTGGACCATACTTGAAAGTATGTTTTTCGTAAATACAAAGGCACGAAAGATTCAACTCAAGCAAGAGTTGAATACATTGAAGAAAGGGAATATGTTTATCAATGAGTATGCACTAAAGGTAAGGAGCATTGCAGATGCATTGGCAGCGATTGATGCAATTCCCGATGATGATGACTTGGTGTCATCTACCTTGGGTGGACTTAACAATGAAAAGGCTTGGAAGTCTTTTGTAACTTCCGTATATGTCAGAAAGCCATTTCCAGATTTTGATGAGTTAGTCTCCCTTATGATTTATGATCACTGAAGAGATCAACATGCAAAGTGAGACATCCGAAATAAGTGGTGAACAGTTCCAAGCTTTCTACTCCAGTTCAGGAAGGGGACATGGCAGGTTCTCTTCAAGAGGCCGTGGTACAGGATGTGGTAGTGACAACCAGCAAAACAGATTGAATGAGCAATTTGGCGATATGCAGGTTTCAGGAGGTCGTGGTAACTTTAGAGGCAGGGGGAGTTTTAGAGGAAGAGGTGGATGGTAGAACAGAGGTTCTAACAACTCTGGTATTGTGTGTCACTACTGTGGCAAAATAGGTCATATTGCAGCCCAATGTTATGCTAAGAAAGATGATATTCGCAATGGTAAGTTGCAGCAAGGAAACTATGCATAGTCTTCACGAAAGAATGAAGACAAAAATGAACATCTGTTTGTTATGCAGCATATGCTGAATGCTGTTACAGGAAAGGGAACACATAATGATGTTTGGTATGTTGATTCAGGTGCATCCAATCATATGACTAGCCATGCAGAATGGTTTGGAGAGATGCAGGATTTGCAAAATGCAGGTTATGTGTAGACGGGTGATGATTCATGCCATCCAATTTCACACATTGAAAAAGTTCCCTTATCCTTGCATGATGGTAAGAAAAAGAGTCTTTCAGATGTATTACATGTGCCATCTATTACAAAGAACTTGGTGTCAGTTGATCAAATGATAGAGCAAGGGTTGCAAGTCAGATTTAATGCAAAGGGCTGCTTTGTAGAAGACTTCAATGACAAGTGCAGGTTGGTAGTAAAGGGAAGTAGAGTTGGACGTATGTTTACTCTGGATGCTGGAATTCCTACTATGAATGCTCCTATGTATGCTAAAGGAAAATGTGTTGTTGCAGATATTGAAATTTGGCACAAACGCATTGGACATGCAAATGTACAAAGGCTGAAATTAATGCAGTCCAAAGGGTTGGTTACAAGTTTGCCTACATTTAGAATTGCAGAATTTCATAAGGTATGCAAAGCATGTTAGTTTGGTAAGTAGGCAAGACAACCCTTTTCACATGACAGAGATGTAAGCAGAAATATCCTTGATGTTGTTTCTATGAGGCACGTACAGATGTACAGGTGTTTGGATACACAGATGCAGATTGGGTTGTTGTTATGTCTGATAGAAGATCTACTAGCGGATACATGTTCTCTCTTGGTAGTGCAGTAGTTGCTTGGAGCAGCAAAAAGCAATCTACAGTTGCTTTGTCGAGTATAGAGGCTGAGTATAGAGGTGCTGATGTTGCAGCATGTGAGGTAGTATGGCTACAAAAGTTAATGGTTGATTTGGATGTGCACGTGGAAGGTCCATTTGTCATTTATTGTGACAACATGAGCAGTATACAATTGGCTAAGAACCCTGTGTTCCATGCTAGGACAAAACATATTGAGGTACACTACCACTTTGTGAGAGAGAAGGTACTAGTAGGTGAGATTGACTTGGTGTATGTCAGCACACATGATCAGATAGATGACATCTTCACGAAGGCATTGGGTATAGAGAAGCTTCAAAAGTTTCGAAGTTTACTTGGAGTTGCAGAGATGCAGTTGAGCTTGAGGGGGAGTGTTGAGATGACAAGCTCAACACATGCGGACATTGATGATGGACCGCCTGGTTAGATGGGTCCACACGTCTACACTTAGCACGTCGGTGGTCATTATGACTCTCACATGGCCACTGACTCATTACTTATTATATTCAGGTTGCTACACCTATTTACAGCTGGCATAATTATAGCGACAGTCGACTAGTGTAGTCAGTTATGCATTGTTTGACTTAGTAGGCCACTTTCTTTTATGTTGTATCTTATCTATACTTTGTGTACATTGTAAAGTGTGTGGAAGAAGAAGAAGAAACCAGCAAGAAAACGTTTTGACCTCCATCTCTCTTCTTGCCTCTTGAGTGAGCTTCTCCTTGTGCATTCTGTGTGTGTTCGGTGCAGCATCTTGAGCAAGTCCCCCCACCACGCGATTCTTAACATTCTTGTAGCCTAAAAACAAGATAAAAGATCACAAACTTTATGGCCATGATTAGTGGAACATGCAGTATAATGGCAAGTCTATCATACAACTTACTCTTTGGTGAACTCGATATTACAACTCTAGGAGGAACAAATGTTTGCAAATTCTTCTCTAAGGGCACTATGATCCAAAGCCTTCTCTATCGGCACTATGATGCAAAGTCTTCTCTATGGGGCACTATGACTATTATAAAGCAACTTTCTACATTAGATATTATAGTGCCTACATATTTACAATCCTTATCTAAGAAAATCAAGTTGTCTATCCAATACTCACACACTAAGAGCATCAACATCACAATCCTTTGCAACTCTAATCAAAGTGGGCAAGCTTTTGGGGAGATCTCAAGTCCAAGATACTTCCAACCTATAAGGACCAACTCTGTGAGCTCTCTCCACACTTCCATGAACTCCTTCCTTTGAACATCACCTTAGGTTTTTGTTTCTCCACACTAATAACATTGGCCTTCGACTGTCTCCACCCTTCCCCCAACTTTACTCCCTTTCTCTTCTTCTTCATGATCACCTCTAGTGGTGCCTCCACAATCTCCTCTCTATCAACTATCACCTTTTCCCACTGTAACAATTGTGGCCCCCTATTAAAGCCACCCCTCACCTCCAAACACATTCCCTCTCTATTTGTAAAGATAAGGATTTAGCTTTTCTCTTTTGCACCATTTTTTACATCATCATTGAGGCCATTGCATTGCATTGGCCTTTTGCCACTAGCTTTAGCCTCTTTCTTTTCCTAGTTCCACCAATATGGGCATCTCTAGATGCTTATTCTTTGTTTATCATCATCATTGTCAACTTTACAACCTCATTTTTCTTCAAATAACTTTGACTACCTTCCATCAACTCACTTTTCACATCATTATGTGGTACGGTGCCATGTAATCATACTATCAACTTTGCATAGATTCAATCCCATTGGTTGCTTCCATTCCATCATGCTCTCATCAACTTAGTTGCACTCTATAGTGGTCATACTAGGTCATCAACATGGTACATTGGTGGTCAAGAAGGGCTAAGACCAAGCCATTAGTCTCTCCATAGTCAAAATTAACCACATAGACATGATCTTTGGCCTTCCATGCCATCACAAATAACTTTTTGAATGATGCATTTGCTTCTATTGTTGAGATATTAAGGCTTCAACCTATGCATTGACTGTGGTCCTTACACTGATACCAAGACCCTAGAACTCTTTGAGTAGATGTCCATGGATTTCAAGAAGAACCCTACTAGTCATAATAGAAAACCTTAGAAATCTCCTACAAAATCACAGTATGCCTAGCTGATAAAACAATCCAAATTTGTCCTACCAAAAGGCACGAAACTAGTCCTTCTGTCACTCATTGTGACCACTCCATGTGACACCATTCCATCCTTAGTCCCCCTTGGACCTTCAAGAAAAAGCCTTACGAAGTGTGCACATACACACATGGCACATTGCACAACACATAGCACCATCTATAACTATGGTCACCCCAAGTCTAAAAAAGAGCACATGACACATTGCACAACACATAGTCCCACCTATAGCTATGGCCACCCCAATAGTTAGAGCGAAAGATGAGTCCATCTAAAAAAGAGCACAACTCATTTGGCTTCATGGAGCTTTGCAACATACCCTTGATAAGAACATTGCTCTGAAAAATTTATCCAACTAAATCCACAACTATTAAGGATAACAAGTGCTTATAGACAAAGTAGCATTTACCTAGCTCAACAAAATACAAGAAGTATTTGGACATGAGAAAAATGTGGTGAATTTCTCAAGGAGAATGGTTTGGCCCTTCAAAAGAGAAAGAAGGGGGCATGGGGTGTCTTGTGAAAGTAGGTGGGGCCTTACCAAAAAAGAGATGAGCTTTCTAGCTAGAGTAGTGTCACAAAAGAAGGATGATAAAGATATTCCAAAGTCAACATTCAAACAAGCTAAATTAGTGCAAGTTTTGCAGGTTAATTGGGTAGTTTTACAAAATTTATATGAGATCAATGCTAGGGAAAGGCAAACAATTATACAATTGTGGATAGATCTAGCAACACTTGTATCAAAAGCAACTTGATGCACTAATTGCCAAACTTGAGGATGCCATGACAAAGATTAAGGATGGCTCACCTAAGCATTCTCAAAGCCTAAGTGCAAATGAAAAGGAGCCTAGGAGTAAGAAATCATATATGGGGTTTTCCTCAAGTGGCATTGCCTCATCAAGGGGGCCTATTTTGCCCGTCATTTTGTAATCGATCAAAGGGAATGTACAAAAAATCCCTATTTTATTCACATTGTTTCATGCATAAATTAGATTGTCCCCTCATAAAGGTATCAATAAAGGGGGGCTTTTATGACACCACCTTTTCTTTGTCCACCTTTTGACCAATTTTCCTTATAAAATGACCTATAGTAAGATAAATCAAGATATTTCTTTTCATTCTTTATTTGTATCCTTTCATTGCTATTATTCAATGGTTATATGTATGGATGCTTTACTTGGTTATGTATTGTTTGTTTACTTGCTTGATGACCTAGGGTAGGGTGCAGAGCTCATTACTCTTTGTAGCTTGGAATAATCTCTACATGGGTTTAACTACTCTTCATGTGGGTTCATAATGCTTCTTTTGCATGCTTTGATTATTTGATTTGAGTGAGAGAGTGTGTGTGCCCTTTTACGAGGGTTTCTTCATTGTGGGTAGCATTTCTTATTTGTATTTCTAAGGAGGAAATTCTCATACGAATAATGGGATTAGTGATATGTTGAAGGAGTTTAAAGTGAGTGACTAGTTGAGAAGAAATTACCAAAGAGCTCCTTTGTTGTTTTAGGAAAATAGGCTTCTATGCTAGGCAGCAAAGCCCCACAATAGTATAAATGGAGGGTTGAGTTCAAGCAATAAGCATTGTAAGTAAATCTTCTGAAGCATAAGCCAAAATTATAAGAACAATTATTTGTTTAACAAGTAGCAATGAAAGTTTGAAGAGCAAATCTATGAATAAACAAAAGATCATTCTTGTTAAATGTATTTCTCTATGAGCTCCTTGGCAAGAATTGCCTCTATAACTTGATAGAGCTTAGGGATAGGAGGGTAGTATACATGAGTAGTAGCTCAAACACACTTTATATGGAGTGCAAAGATTTTTAAGAAGTATTGAACCGAATAAAATGTCGTCATTGTTAGATGTATTGGGCATGCCATCCTTGAGTCCATTAAATTTCCTAGAAATTAGTCTCCTCTATCAAAGTCTAGTTTCTTAAAAGAAACCTCCATTTGGAAAAGTCAATCTAGTTGGGACCTTGTTTGTTATTGCAACTTGTTTCAATTTTTATAGGATGTTGGCCATATATCAATCAAAGAAATTGGAAAGATTCATCTACGAGTCACATATAATGTTGATTGGACTTTCCAAAAGCTAACTAACACTAGAAGAAGTTACTAGTTTCCTTTTTGTATTTAGAATTTGAAAAAAACACTACAAGGATATGGAGGTAGAGCGACGGAAATTTCCGACGCAAAATAGCGGCGTCGCTATTAGCGACACAAATAGCGATGGTACTCAGACGAAAAAAACGCGGGCTGAAACCCGAGCGCGTTATTTTGCGCACATACACGAAAGAGAGAGTGAAAGGGAGAGCGAACATCTTGCATTTGAGAGGGAGAGGGAGAGTAAGAGAGAAAGAGGGAGAAAGAAACATTCTCATCATTGCCGCTGCCATTCGCGAAGAAGAGGAGGAAGTGTACAGAGGGCGAAGAGGAGCTGCCCTCGCGAAGAGAAGCCGCCAAACCCTTCTTTGAGCCTTTACGGTGAGTGGATTGTTTCTTCTTGCTTTGTTTTTGTGTTTTCTCTTTCTCTTTTACTTGTTTTTGTTAAAATTCATGTGTATTGAGAGAGGGAGAGGAAATGAGAGAGAAAGAGAGGGAGAGGGAGAGGGAGGGAGAGGAAATGAGAGAGGTAGAGGAAGAGGGAGAGGGAGGGAGAGGAAATGAGAGGGAGAGGGAGAGGGAGGGAGAGGAAATGAGAGAGGGAGAGGAAGAGAGAAAATGAAAGAAGAAACGAGAGAAAGAGGGAAAAAACATTAAACATAATAGGGAAAGAGAGAAAGAGAGGGTGAGGGTGAGGGAGGGAGAGAAAATAGGGAAAGAGAGAAAGAGAGAAAGAGAGGGAGAGGGTGAGGGAGGAAGAGGAAATGAGAGAAAGAGAGGAAGAGAGAAAATGAAATGAGAGAGGGAGAGGAGAGAGAAAAACATTAAACATAATAGGGAAAGAAAGAAAGAGAGGGAGAGGGAGAGGGAGGGAGAGAAAGAGGGATAGAGAGGGAGAGGAAAGAGGGGGAAACATTAAACATAATAGGGAAAGAGAGAGGGAGAGGAAGAGAGAAAAAACATTAAACATAATAGGGAAAGAGAGAAAGAGAGGGTGAGGGTGAGGGAGGGAGAGGAAATGAGAGAGGGTTGAGAGAGTTGTGCCAACAAGTTTTTCGGCACGTCTTAGATCATTGAAAAAACATACCAGAGGGGAGCAAGGACTACATAGTAGCATCCTTGCATGAGGAGTTTCCGGTACCATCCATAGCAGATAGGTTTTCTATGGGCTGGATGATGGAGTGCATGCATGCATATATGTCACACAGACAATCAGATACACGCAAGGCACTCAAGAGTAGGGCTGCAAAGCCCGAGTGGCTAGATGCGGACGACTGGCGCCAATTGAGGGAGGAGGCTACAGATTCTCCAGGATGTTGGAGTCAGCAGCGTGAGGCGGCGAGGGCATGAGTAGAGGCCGGAGTGGTCCATCATCTTGGGAGTGGCGGCCACAAGACATATCTGGAGGACTTTGTAAGTTTTTCTTTTGTTTTTCTTGCTTATTTTTTTGCAATATCCTTTGTACTGACAATCATGTTTCTAACAGTTAGTATTTTGTTTCCTTTGCAGCACTCCATTACAAATCACGATCCGACCGGCCTTGAGACTTGATATGTAGAGAGGCACAGTTTCACTGCATTGATCAACCGATTGTATGGACGCAGGAGCCCTGTAAGTCACTCATCTTTCTTGTCCGTAGTTACCATGTTTAATTAGAATGCATTATTGTATGGTGGATTGATGTGTAGTTGTTTCTTTTTTTGCAGAGTCAGTTCGATGCTCCTTTGCGGCGGGACGAGCTTTCGGATGGCGAGGATCTATAGCTCGCCCTTGAATCCCTGGGATTGTACAGTCGCTTTCATTATGCGATCATGTATTTATTTTATGTATTAGTGTTATGATTTAAGTATACTTTGTCTTTATTTACACGAGCATTGTAAAATTTTTTTCCATGTTACCGTCACTATTAGCGTCGCAAATTTACCTGCACATGTCGTTATTGGCGTCGCAAAGCGTCGTTATCAGCGTTGCTATTTGCGTTGCTATCAGCGTCGCATTTGCTGATAACGACGCTGATACCTCGACTATTCTATGGCGTCGCCAATAATGACGCTTTTTGCGATGACGGGGAAAATTTTCTTTATTTACATTTTCGTTGCTTTTAATGTCGGTATAAGACCTATATCTTGTAGTGAAATGAGCACATATTACATCAGCCTTGTACTTTACCTTCCAGAGCCACTTGGTGCCAATAATCCACTTTGCTGGTCGATCCACTAGCTCCCAAGTGCCATTCTTCATTATGCTGTCATACTCGGCTTGCATAGCTACCTTCCATGCTAGATTTGCAAGTGCTTCTTCTAAGTCAGTTGGCTCCTTTACTTCTCTCATAATCTCAACCATCAAGGCCATATTGACTATGTGAGCAGAAGCCCTCTTTTGCTCCTCTGTTCTCTGAGACCTCCTTGGTCCGTCTGCCTTCTCCTCAACAGATGTGAGCATAGGATTATTGTGGTCATAGACCTGCTTCACCCAACACGGCAATGGCTTTTCCGATGGGGTGATGTCAGGTTGGTGAACTTTTTCCTCATCATCAGAAGATGATGCTTCCTCCTCCTTAAGGATAGGGACAACCCTCGAGACAGGTTCATAGTGGACTACTTCTTCACTTGATGATAAAGTGGAAGAACTTGCCTTCTCCTCCTCCACTGTATGTAGCTGCTTCTTGAACACCACATCACGGCTCATGATGATCTTCTTTGCTTCTTGGTCATATAATTTGTAAGCCTTCTGCTCATCACTATAACCCAAGAATATACATTTTCTGATTTTTGGTTGTAACTTGTTTCTCTTCTCATCTGAAATATGTGTATAACACTCACATCCAAAAATTCTGAAGTGTGAGACAGATGGTTTCTTACCAGTATAAGCCTCATGAGGTATTTTTCCCTTGAGAGCCTTTGTGTAGCTCCAATTTAAAATGTAGACTGTAATATTACAGCTTCAGCCCAAAAATGATTAGGCAATCCCTTGCTCTTTAGCATGCATCTTGCCATCTCTACAATGGTGTGATTCCTGCATTCCACAACACCGTTCTGTTGAGGTGTGTGATGTGTCGTTAATTTATGCTTGATCCCTTTGTTCTTGCAAAAGTCTTCAAATTCCTTTGAGTTGAACTCACCACCACCATTTGTTCTAAATTTCTTCACACTTTTCCTTGTTTCATTCTCAACAAGTGTTAGCCATTATTTAAACTTACCAAAATCTCGAACCTTATCACGAAGGAAGTATACCCACATCTTCCTACTGTAGTCGTCAACAATCAACATAAAATTAGAAGATCCCCCCAAGGCCCGTGTAGGCATCTTTCCGCACAAGTCAGTATGCACCTCACATGGTTCCTTCAATTCAGTCATTGCAGGTAGGTGAGCAACCATACCTTACTTTTGCATCTCCTTTCACATTGCAAATCCAATGTGTCTAAACCTTTCATGTCAAAGGTTACTTGTGCCCACTCCAATGGTGGCTGTAAGAGCACTTAGCTCATATAGGTTGTTCCTTCTTTCTCCTTTGACAACAACTTTGCCATCACTGTCAAGAATTTTTGCACTTGTCTTCTTGAACCTCGCTTCATGACCAAGATCAATTATGCCAGCAAACAGATTTCTCCTAATTTTGGGAACATACAACACATTTGAAAGCTTTTTGACATCACCATTTGTAGCAACAAATGAAATAGTACTTGTGCCTGCAACAGGGCATTTTGCATCATTTCCAACTGTCATAGTGATGGATTCTTGTAGAGGCTGCATAGAACTATATAGATCTTTCTTGTTGGTCAAGTGATGGGAGGCCCCACTATCCAACACCCATGAGTCAGTGGTAGATTCTTCTTGAGCCAAGGAGCACACCTCCTCAATGGTCGCCATGAATAACTCCAACTCTGCTTCAGCCCTATTGGCTGTCTCTTTCCCTTTACTTTTAAGGGTACCATTCTTTTCATCTGCCTTCTTGACACAACAATCTGTGATTGCATGTCCTTTCCTCTTGCAGTAGAAGCACTCTCCTTGAAACTTCTTCTTATTGCCCTTCTTCTTTTGTTACCATCATTTTTGGTGGAGGAACAACCTTTGCCTTTTGCATTGGTAGAGAATGCAGCATCTCCATTGTTACTTCATTCTTAGGCTTTCAGCCTCAACTCCTCCTCCAGCAATAACGCACAAAACTCCTCAAAACTCAAAGCTTGAGGTATCACCTGAGTATTAAGGGCAGTTACTAGTCCATCAGACTTTTGTGGACAAATCCGAAGACATCTCCTCGCTAGCTCCTCGCTAGTCTTTTGTATCCCAGCACCAACCATCTGGTCGAGCAGATTCTTAATTCGAGTGATGAATGCTTCAGTTGTCTCTCCTTTAGCAAACTTCTCCGCTACTAGCTGATTCTCCAAGTTTTGAATCCTTGTTTGGTTTCATGTTTCATACTAACTCCTCAGTACATTCCAAGCCTTTGATGCTTTGGTTGTATGCTGAATCAAAGTCAGAACACTGTCAGAACAGCTTGTAATTAAGGCACACAATGCATCTGCATTCCTTCGTTTCCAAGCTCATATAAGATCATCTAACTTTCATTCGTTGAAGGTTGGTGGATGAATCCTTAGTGTTTGAATAGCTGGTACAGCAGCACCACCTCTTGCACCGCTTCTTGATGTGCCAGAACCGCTTCTGAAAGACGACATTGTTCCTCTTTACTATTGAAGCCATTGCCTCTTGCGCACTCTTCGATCCCTAGAGCCCCCTAGGCTCTGATACCATGTAAAAATTACACGGCGTAGTGAACACAATCTGAGAAAGAGATAGAGATAGAGAGTATACAACAAATAAGAGGAGAATTAGAAAATTTCTTTAGCTCCAAACAACTGATACAAAGATGGCTCTGTCCACCCATGCACTTCCATAGTGAAGCTTAGATGGCGATCTAGACAAAAGATAGGTGAAGAGCTTAAGGCTAGTTGGAACAACTCTGACTGGGTGAAAGATAGATGATCGATGTGGCTATGAAGGGTTTAGCTTTTATAGCCCGTGAAGGCGGTTAGGTCAGCATGACCGACCTACCATATGAGCCTCCACTAGTCGACCAAGGAATATTCCAAGAAATATTCTCTTTACCGTCGGGGGCCAGTGGCCCCCTTGGGACCCCCCCAGCCATCGGCCACTTTTGCGGCCCCCGGACCCCAAAATAGGGGCCCCTTTTAACTTCCTTACCTCGCAACTCGATGTAATGTGCATCGAGTTGCTACCAGCTTAACTACTCAGTCCAACCCAAAGATTAGACCCACAATGGTTACCTTTTTTCCATTCGGTCACATAGACCTCATTTGATATACAAGTCAAGACTCAACCAATGTCCGGACTCACATTTGGCTTCTTCTCATAATGGGGGCCTTACAACTTTAAGCACCATGGATCATTGGTGGCACCTTATGAGGGTGGGGCATTGAGCATATCTAACACCTCTCCCTCCCTCCCTCTCTCTCTCTCTCTCCACATATCTAAATTTTTTTCTCTCTTTACATTTTTATTTTATTTATTTTTGTCTCTATCTCTCTCTTTTCAAATCACACACACACATCCCTCCCTTCCTCCCTCCCTCTCTCTCCAAATTCTTCTTCTTCTCTCTCTCTCTAAATTTGTCTTGATAGGCAAAGAGCTTAGGGTAGCTGGATAAACTCTGACAGGGTAAATTATGGATTTAGGATACCTTTAGAGGGGTCTTCTGTTTATAGCCCGGGAAGGTAGCCTAGTTGACATGTTTGACTATATTATGAACCTTCCCTAGTCGACCAAGAATATTCTAGGAAATATTTCCTTTATCATCGAGTCGAGGGTGCTGCCCTTGGACCCCGGTTAGGGGGCCGTTGGACCCCCTGAGACCCTCTAGCCAGGGCCACTTCCACAACCCCTAGATCTGAAAATAAGGGTCCTTGATAACTCCCACACCTTGCAACTTGATACATTGCGCCTTAAGTTGCTACCAACATAGATACTCTATCTAACCCCAAAGGCTAGATCCACAAAGGTCACCTTTTGGCCATCTGGTCACATAAACCTCATCTGACATACAAGTCAGTATCCACCCAATGTCTGTGCTCACACATGGCTTCTCCTCATAATGGGGGCCCTACAACTTTGAGCACCACGGATCATTGGTGGCACCTTACGAGGGTGGGGCATTGAGCATATCTAACACTGATGGTGTGTAGCGAGATAAGCATGATACACTTCATCGGGCAAAGGGGTGGAAATCCAAACAATTGATGGGACAAGCCCTACTCAACAATGACACTGCCACACCATCATCAATATGAAATCCACTCCCTTTTTCACTTCCTCTCATTGTCATCCATCCTCCTCCATGACACTATCTCTACCATCTAGGGCCACCACTGCAATGTTGGCCTTACATGCCACCTTAGTCTCACCACCTGCCATGTGTCATCACCAATCACCAGGCCACACTTGCTCTAGCACACCCTCCATGTGTCCCCCTTCTTGACCCTCTTACATCCCCTAGCCTTCTACGACATTGGATCATACACCTCGATCATCTTGTACCACATCCAGGCTGTGCTTTAGCTTCCTACATAGATCTTGCCTCTACACTTGTAACATGTCGTGCAATTGTTATTGCATATATCTACTTGAGTTTGACCACAAGAGAGAGAGAGACACACACACACACACACACACACACACACACACACACACACACACACACACACACACACACACACACACACACACACACACACACACACACACACACACACACAGAGGGGAGGGAGGGAGGGTACATACATGTGCACATGCACATGCATGTGAGAGTGTCTTTTTATGAGAGATATGTCAGCAAACCAAGTAACATAATGACTATCCTAGTCACGTGTGTGTGTGTGTGTGTGTGTGCGCAAAAATGTGCAACTAATATCTATGACTTGTAAAGATTAACATAGCGATATGCCATTAAGAAAAAATATAGGTTTATCACATTATTTAAGATATATGATCCCAAAAGTTAAAAATTTATGAAGATAAAAATAGTTTTCTATGAGAATGAATGCTTGTGAAAATACAAGAACAGTGAGAATGGACAAGAAATCGAATGTGTGTATCATTACTTTAGGAGGAACTAAGACTAAGCTCAAGATGGGTAAAAACTTATATTGTTGGCAAATAAAAGGTCTACTTATTGTGATAACTTTAGTACTAAGTGTGTAGAGGTAAGTACAAATAGGATGAGAGAGAGAGAGAGAGAGAGAGAGAGAGAGAGAGAGAGAGAGAGAGAGAGAGAGAGAGAGAGAGAGAGAGAGAGAGAGAGAGAGTGTGTGTGTGTGTGTGTGTTTTGACTATTTGTGCTTGTGTATTAGTAACATAAAGGATCGAAAACTAGTACTGCTGTATGTGTTTGGACTTCCAATATACATGTGTAAGTGTATGTGTGCATGGGTGTGTGTGTGTGTGTGTGTGTGTGTGTGTGTGTAGTTTTTTTATGAGAGAAAGATGAGGGGGCAGGGGACATAATCAAGGTAGATTTCTCTACTATATGTCAAAGGACTAGAGCCATGGCTTTAACGATTATTGCTCCTAAAAACTCTAATCTACATCTACAAGGAATTCATCAATGGGATGCCTAGTCATAATAATAAAAACATATTCTTAGATACTTTGAAGTTGAGGAGATTCAATTTGAGGAGCATTAGGAATGACAGAGAAGAGAAGGATGAGAGAGAGAGAAAAATAATTGTTTGATGAGAGAGAAGGGGAAGAGAGAGAGATGGGGTTGATAAAAATAATTAATGATGAGAAAGAAGACGTGTCTTTTTCAACTAATTGTTGACATATGGAAAATCTTTTGGCTAGAGAGGTGTCTTTTTAAGTTATTGTAGGAGAGGCCCAATGGTGGTATTGTAGTATTGTAGGGGGAGAGTTGCTAGAACTTTTTGAGTCACAATTGTGGGCGCCAATGGTAGCATTGTAGTATTGTAGGAGAGTTCCTTTTCTGGTCACAATATACTATGCCTCACATACAAACAACATACATATACAAAATTGGTTAGCAATTACTTTTTCTATCTTCTCTCTTGTCAAATATTATTTTTATCTCTTCACTCTCTCTTCTCTTCTCCTTCATCAAAAATTTATTTTCATATCCGTCTCTTCTCTCTTTCTCTCTCTTCTTTATTGAGTCATAATGCTTCTCAAATTGAAATCATATAAGAATATATTTTAAGCTTGAGTGTAGTCATCTCATTGATGAATTATTTACTATGGGTGGATGAGAGTTTTTTTGAAGCATTAATCATTAAAGCCATGCCTTTAGTCCTTTGATAAATACTTATAAATCCTACCTTGATTGCATTCCCATCTCTCTCTAATTACTGTGTGTGTGTGTGTGTGTGTATGTGTGTGTGTGTGTGTGTGTGTGTGTGTGTGTGTGTGTGTGTGTGTGTGTGTGTGTGTGTGTGTGTGTGTGTGTGTGTGTGTGTGTGTGTGTGTGTGTGTGTGTGTGTGTGTGTGTGTGTGTGTGTGTGTGTGTGTGTGTGTGTGTGTGTGTGTGTGTGTGTGTGTGTGTGTGTGTGTGTGTGTGTGTGTGTGTGTGTGTGTGTGTGTGTGTGAACACACATATAAAGAGAGACAATCCTATATAAGAGACACATGTACACACAAAGAAAGAGAGATATTTAGGCACAAACAAAAAAGGAGATTGAGAGGGACACACATATAAAGAGAGACAATCCTATATAAGAGACACATGTACACACAAAGAAAGAGAGATATTTAGGCACAAACAAAAAAGGAGATTGAGAGGGACACACATAGAGATATTTAGGCACAAACAAAAAAGGAGATCGAGAGGGACACACATAGAGAGAAAGATTAAGGGTCATAAGCATGCGCGCGCACGCACACACACAAATTTGGTAGAGGCAAGCACATTGAGAGATTAGGATAAGGGACATATATATAGGTTTACTATCTCCTCCTCTACATATGTGACTCCTTATCAATATATTGCAACCCCCCCAAAAAAAAAAGAAGAAAATAGAAAACAATGACTCTTATTGTCTAATAGCTCATGAGTCATGTATACTTCATCATCTCCTCCCCTCTAATATCTCCCCCATATTTAGTGTCTTCTCCCTCACAATTAGCACCTCCATAGCTTATAAAGGCTATTATAGTAGCACCTACATAGACCCTAGTAGCCTCAAAACCTCCCCAAAACTTGCAACTATCCTCTCTCCTCCTATGCAATCATCATGCTCATCCTCAGAATCTCTTCTTTGGCCAATAATAGCTTGTAGGTGATCTCCATATCCTCCAAAAAATAGGCGACATGCTTTAGGTTTTCATGCTCCACAAGCAACACATTATGAGGGCATTGCCTCTACAATTATGATGATATCACCCTCCCTTATCATGATGGCATCTCCCTTATGCCAATAAGGCATGATCTTATGCATGTACTACTCCATTTAACCTTCTTCTCTTGTATCATCAAGACACCCCACTCCCACAATCAACTAGGCATATACAAGATGGATGTTAAAGACCTTGCACTTCTCGAATTTAAGACACTCATTATTAAGAAGATTCTTTTGGTCATTATTCTTTGGTATCCTTGAAGACCTCATGATGGCTTGAAACTTGCCATTATAACATACCCTTGAGAAAAACATGCTAGTCATAAAAGATGACTCCCAAAACCATCTTATTAACTTAGTGTATTTGAGATGCATCCTTATGATTGTGCCTACTTTGAAAACACAAAAACCATTGAGAATTTCTCACTGCGACTAAATACATGAGTTTCTTCCAATTTGGTTTTACATTTCTTCAGTCTTGCAAAAAAATATCCTTATAATGCTTTTATGTAGGGAAACTTATCCATTTAATGCTCCTACTAGTAGACACCATTTTGTCTTCTTATGATTTGCTTACATACATGTCACATTTTCTTCTCTCTATTCGCAATTAAAAAATAGCTAATTCTTGAGTCTTATTATAAGCTAAAATTGTTTTTATTTGGATCTAAGGCATGCTCTATGGTAAGGCACCATGCTCAAAGCCATGCATCTAAAATTATCATGTGTGTGGAAGTTACAAAGACTATTGCATTTCTTGTGATAGAATGAAGCTTTCATCATGGATAGCGCAATTTAATGGGATTGTGGGAAAGCATGCATATTTCATCAAATTCAAGTTGGGATTGTAAAAAAAGAGAGAGTGAGAGTGAAAGCTATTAGTCTTCCAATTCCTTGCAAAAAGACCAACTGAAAACCACCTAGTCATGTGCATTAAATAATTTATGTTAGAAGCTGACATGATATTGTATTGAATATTGTTGTATGTTTGTGGTACAAACACACATGATGTATTGGGTCAAGGATAACTATCAGACCAACGATAAGAGGAATATAGATATATAATATATCTATGTGTTGTCACCTTTTTGGTAATCATGGTGAGATTTAGTTCACATATCTTCAACTCTCTCCATATTCAATTTTATTATCATACAAGAAATGATGGCTAATGCCAAATGATAATCATCCATGTCACCTTATTGAGTTTATGAAATGAGTGCTCATCATGTTTCCCCTAAATATATATTTTTTTCATTGATATTATTGTTTTCTTGATGATGATGATTGCCTAGCTGGTTGGTCTATGACTTTAATAATAACAAGGCAACTAGGAGTCTCACATGTGCTAGTTGGTCTATGAGTTTAATAGTAAAAAAGGCTACTAGAAGTCTCAAAAATGCTATTGTCATTAAGTATAATGTTGTAGTTCTAGAACATTCTTTCTTGTTAGATTTAATTCACTAATATAACTTTTTTCATAGCAACAAACAAATAAGAATATGAAAGGATTAGTAGTTGAAACTTGTGCTCATAATTGTGAGATGGTGGTGGGTTCAAGTCTTGCTAATTGCATTACTTGGAGGGATACATATATTCACGTGGTTTGCTCATGAAAGTGTTGGCTATTGCCCACTTGAGCATGCAACTCCTTGGTAGGGTCATTGAGAAGGAGGGATTGAGTGGATCATTCAACTTGCAAGCTATGCTATCTACACCTAGGATCAATGCCATTGTTGCCATTGCTACCTCTCTCAACTAATAGTCCAAGGAGAGGCATCCTAGGGTACCTTGGAGGCATTCAAGCATGTGTCTATATCTTTTTTATTAGAAAAGATATAATAGACTTAGCTTATGGTATCAATCTTCTCTTTTACTATTACAAAATAGTGAGTTACTAATGACTACATATATAAGAACTAGGTTACACTCTAGTTATAATCGTTACAAACCTAACCAATGGGGCTAGGAGGGAACATGCTTACTTACCATACATTACACACTCAAGTTGGGTGAACTATGTGCATAAAGTTTATGGGTCCTTCGGATATGATCTAACCATCATTGTTGTCTTGCTAAACGACACTATAGCAAACACTTTACACATTCCAAACATTCAACATCCAATGTGATGATCATGATTATCTCACTTACAACATGCGATCACCTTTTGTAACTTAGCAGCATGAGTGAAAGTAGTTATTCATGTTTATCCGTTGTGTTTATGATGAAAACTAGGTACAAGGTGGTGCGATTCAAAATGGAGGAATAAGTAACTATTTTTTTGTACTCATCCATGGTGCAAATCATGGGGTATGGTACTGGTACAAAGTTACGAATATTTTACAAAGCGAAGGAAACAATGTGATTACTTTTCGTCTCACATCAAATGGTATCAACAAAGTGGTAGTGGACCAAATCATTCCTGTAGCTCATAATGTGAACTTTGAAGCCTTTTGGCATACTTTTAAGAAAGATTATCACTTGTATTGATGAGAAGGTTCGATTTGGCGGTCAATTTTCGAGGTACTTTCATTGTTCGGAGTCCTTATGTTACCACCCTTTGAATATGTAGTGGGTCAATCACTTGTATACTCTTATTTAGTTATTAGTATTTGACCTTGGTTTTGAAGGGCAACGCTATATTATCTTTTGAAGAGGAAAATCTGAGCATGCCTTTTCATTACACTAATTTATGAAGGCTTTGAACATTTCCCGAAATTTGCAGCTCTTCTTTTGAAGGGAATAACGCGTCACACCCTTCTCGAAAGGGTAAAATCCTTTGAGAGGGGTTTTGGAGTCTTCAAAACCAAGGCCGGAGAAGGGTTTTCCGGTCTTCAAAACCAAGGCCTCTGTAGTTGCAGGAAAACTCTCCTTTTGTCTTTGCCTATAAAAGTCGTGATTGGCTGTAGAAACAACATTGCAGGAAACTCACACACACACACAAAAACACACACACACACACACACACACTCTCTCTCTCTCTCTCGCAGAATGCGGAACTACTCCTGCGTAGCAATGGCGGTGCTCCTGTCCATGGGGGGCCTCTTTTCTGTTGTGAAGGCCGACGATCGCAGTAAGCCTCCATGCCTTGTTGTATTTCGCCGATTCTATGGCGTCTAGAAAGAGAGAAATCACTGATCTACACACACACATATTCAGTAGTTAATGGTCATACTTACGTCGAATATTATAACGCTCTTAGTCATACTTACCTCAACCAATCACTCTACACAAAGCCATCTCTATGAGCTTGCAAAGCATACTTCTTGTATGACGTTGCAGAATATGATACTTGTGATGGAATTATTTGCAGGAGATGTCACGAAGAACCAATTCCACGGTGCTTGCAATCGGGATCTTAACGCAAAGCAAGGCCTGAATTTATCAGAATATATATGGAATGGGGCGGTGGACTTACTCCCAAAGGTCCTTTTTCTACCCATCCCTGATCAATCTATTTGATTTCCAAAATTACGATGCAAATTTTGTATGAGAATGCACAAAGTCAGTAACGAATGCGCTTTGGACTCCCGCCGGTGGATGTGGGAGAGAGGCCAGGCCATTTATTCTTTTGATTTCTACTTCCATAAGATTTTAGATTTTGTTTGCTTCAAACTCGACTTTTAAAGCCGGTGACAACACAAGTCTACTTTATGGCTACACGAATTACTCTCTCAAACTTTGATAAACTTGCAAAGGAAGACCCTTCAACCATTCATTTTGGAAAGACTTGTAAGCATCATCTTATAAAACATACCCAAAATACTAAACTTGCCAATACATTTTCTCATAACCACACAATAAATATTTTCAACCATGCTTTAGCCACCACTAAATTAAACCGGCTTGTCAATTAGATACTTTAAGTTAATTACCATTTGAATTTCTTAAAATTACATTCTTGTTTAATAAACCATGTGAATCAGAGTACAACAATTGGTGGATAGCGCACATCAAAGAATTATGGTGAGACTCTTACTCTGCTAAACTCAAAATATAACTAAAGTTCTGCCTAGGTTTGGACTTCCCTTTGCTACTATTTTTAAATAAGTGGTAGCATAAAATTAATAATGTAATAGTGCAAAATATGATGGGCGAGCTACTAAATTAGGCTAGCTATAGTAGGCGTAACTACACATTGTGATGAAAATCACCAACAGGGCATCCCATGATTCATGCTAAAATGTATCCATGGAGTAGAAAAATGGCCAATCAACTTTCCATTTCAACATAAGTGAACGAGTAGTGGCTTGCCATGCAAAATGATGTACATCATGAGAATGTACATGCATACTTTACCAAGTTAACATAAAAAACACAAGCAAATGAAAATTGGGACTATTCAAGAAGCAAGAACACTTAGGTGGCTTGCTACATAAAGTGACCCAAAGTGTGAGATCATATGTGCATGCATTATATTGTATCGAATATTCAAGATCATAGATAAAAGAAAAGTATAGTTGGGCCACTTTCCGTGAAGAGCACACTTTAGATAACTTGTTATGTGCGATGGCCTAAAGCATGAGATCTTAAGTGCATAATTTATAAATTTAACACTGTAGAAAAATGAAAATGATATTTAGCCCCTTTAAAGATGAGTGAGCACTGTGTAATGGCCCTTTGCATGAAACGACAATATAGAGCGTTACATCACAAATCTAGAAATTGAACATCCTAAACAATACAAAATGGCCTTTTGCATGAAACAACATAGAGCGTTAGATCACAAATCTACAAATTGAGCATCCTAAACAATACAAAATGAAAATTTGGACACTTAAGTTATGGCCACACTTTAATGTGTCATTATAAAATGAAACTTGGATTGCTTTCAATCACAAGCACACTTGAGTGGCTCATTGCATTTGATGATCTAGAGCATAAGATCCTACATGCATCATTAAGGAATACAACATGGTAGTAGAGAAGAGAAAATTGATATCTCCACTACTTGAAGTGGCTTGCACACTTTATCATGGCTTGTCAGATGAAATGAGTGAAGGCATGAGATTATACGTGCAAAATCTGTGAGATGACAGAATAAATTTCTATCATGGCATGTATGTGCACAATATGTAGGCAGGCATGCAACGTTGCTCTTGCTGAACAAAATATATTGGATTTCCTCTAATGTAAACCTTGGATAATATGCATTAGGCATGGAATACGACCTTTATTGCAGGGGTTGCCAAGGGAGACATGAATCCCAACTTTTATGGAAACTACGTCCTGCAAGATGCTGTCTACTGTCGCATAGTAGCGCAATTGTGGGGGCAGCTCGCAAAGAATGCTAGCGTGGATGAGGAAGTAAGGGAGTATGCAAGCAGCAGCGTGTCGGGATATCAACGCTGTTCGAGCGCCTTGTTTGATGGGTGGAATGTGAAGGATGATAGGAGGGATGAATATGGTGTTATTGCGCGGGAAGCGGTCATGGAGTATGTGAGCTTCATAGAAGATACGATGCAGGCGTACCCCCCCAACGTCTTGATTGCAACCTACGCTTGCGTGAAGCTGTGGAACAATTTGACCGGAGATCTGTACCCCATCGTGGCGCAGCAGCGCTCAACGTCCAGCAGCAGCAGCACTTATAATAATCCATACGCGGTTTGGGTGGACGAGAATCGTGACGATGGCTCTAGTGCTCGAAGACAAGCTGCTCGAATGGATGAATGGGACCAGCAATACCGATGGTACGATTGGGGTGAGGCGCTCTCGCTCTTCCGTGCTGCTGTGATGAAGGAGATCAATTTCTTCGATCATGCGGGGAATTATATTTACGTATGATCCAAGAAATGGCGCTGTGGCGCGGCGGGGAATGCCAGATCAGTTTCTTCGATCATGCGGGGAACGCATCCCCACCCACTTCCACCACCACACGTGCATGCAACAACGCGCAAATTAGCCTCTGCCATCCAATGATAATGATAATTAGACACCCCCGCCTTGACAATGAGTATTTGAAATTTGAGATGGCATTAAACCTTGATTATCGTCTCCCTCCCTTCACATGCAATTTCCGCCATGCTTAACAATAAACTCTCGCATGTACATCTACTATTTCTAGACTTGGCAAAAGTTTGCTTATGCAAAACTAAACTTGTAAAGATCAGCGCACTCAGAATACATTCCATTCAAGCATCCCCTTCTA